>NC_141075.1:31518303-32118303 GCF_041138505.1 Cibotium barometz | reverse complement strand
AACTCATTGAGGAAAAATGTAGGATCCCTGTTCCCACCGCGCAACGGATTCGGGGTGCTAGCAGCGGAAGTAGCACTTCTTACGCAGGATCCCACACTCGGGGCCTCGCCCACGTATATCCGAACAAGAGACTAATCCGTCGGTTTATCCAAAACCGAACCCGGAAAAACTTCCTTTACCCGGAAAGCACGGGCGATTTCACTAGGATAACTCTTTACTCTAACGTAGTCAAGTCCATTACTGAACAAACTGATCCGACTGCACCTATAAAGGTACTCGGTCAGATCAAGGAAGAAACTTGCACTTGGATCATTTGGATCAACGCTTTTTTTCCTATCAAGAGGCACAGCCGTTGATTCCTATCCATAGAACAATTACTATCCGAAATTTACTTCATCTATCGTAATTACAGAATTTGAGTCTCAATTTACGGATCCATCAGTCCAACCTAACCCCATCCAGTCCCATGGGTTAGCCAACCTCCCAACCACTGTAGTGATGGGATCCAATTAGGAATTTAATTAGGTTTTGTCTCGGGTACCAGGGAAAAGAGTTCCTAGGCCCCCTAGCCGGAAGTTCATGCAAACATAAAACTAGACACAACACTTACACACCCAATATGAAATTGCCTTTTTCTCAGCATCAACTAACTTTAAAACAATCCTTTAATGAAACCATTATGTTACTGATGACAATCCTCAAAATCTCTGGTTGAATCCATATTTCCAGTCCTTCATTCATCGGTGTACTTATGGCATCATTGGCAACCAGAACGCTCACCACCTGTTCACTCAGGGGCCTTTTCAATAGTTCCTAGCTCATAGTACCCGACAATATTTTCACATATAAAAATCAAGATGGAATCCTCGTTGAAGATCAGCAAGATCAATCAACAGATCCATATAAGAGAGGGCCATGGACTCATCCATTGAGGACCAGCAAGGTCAGTCAACCAGATCCATGCCCGGTTTCAGAAAACAACTCTTACTCCTTGTTCCAATATCTTCCACGACGCACGTGTGGGTATCTTCGGCGACCCAGAGCCCAAGCACCGTATGGTCAGCACCCTCTAGGATCCTTCGCAGGTGACCTAGCGCTTCACTCATAGGCCGCTTCCTTGGTCCCTCATCCACCGTACCGGAAGCTCACCATTTAAATCGAACCAAGGCTGGTCAAGACCTCGGTCGACCTTGCTACGCGAGACGTCCTCCATTGACTCTCCGTCAGCAGTTGCAACTTTAACAATTAGGTCTTCATGACCTTAATCCACAAGACAGTCAAAATGCTTCCCCAGCATTCTTGACATAAAACAGTTATTTACAAACAGTCACAAAATACAGTTTCTAAATCGAACTCTCGTCTTTCCACATTATCTCTCCTTAGTCCACATTACTTATTCCACATTCCATTCAATGTGTACTCATTCTCATCCATTTCCTCATATCGACGACACATTAATTCACATACACATTCACATTCATATCCATACATCCACATCTACATGCATACATCCATTTTCACATCCTCATTTATACATCCACATCCCATATCCATTCACATCTATACATCCACATACATACATACATCCACATCCGTATCTACATCCATACATCCACATCCACATCCACATCCACATTCACATTCCGAATCCATATATCCACATCTACATGCATACATCCATTATCATGTCCTCATTCATATATCCACATCCACATCCATTATCACGTCCTCATCCATATATCCGTATCTACATGCATACATCCATTATCACGTCCTCATTCATATATCCACATCCACATACATACATATATCCACATCCACATTCCCATTCACATCTATACATTCACATCTACATCCACATACATCCACATCCGCATTCCCATTCACATCTATACATCCACACACATACATACATCCACATCTACATCCACATTCACATCTACGCATATACATCTTCATGCATACATCCATTTTCACATTCATACATTCACACTCCCATCTCCACATTCACACATCCACATACATACATCCATTTCCACATTCCCATTCATATAACCCCATATGCCTTCACATCTAATCTTTTACATCACATCCATTCTTGCCCTATCACAACCCATATACATCTTATCCTATCACATACACTTCTTACCTCATCTCATACACATCTTATCACATCTTAATTCATCTTATCACCTGCTAACTTATTTCATAAGCATCTTATCACCTCTTATCACATCTTATACACCTCTTATCACATCCTATCACATCTCATATCTATTTATAGAATACAAGAGAATTCTTATATTTGATATAAGATTTCTTTACACATTTATTTATGCATAAATTCCATTTAAGGAGATTAATACTTTCGAAGTAAGAATCAATCTATTATGCATCTTCCTATGCATAAATTCATTTTAAATAAAAATGACACTTTTGAATTAAAATTCAATCTTTTATGCATCTTCCTATGCATAAATTCAATTTAGATGAGAATGACACTTTTGAATCAATCTTTTATGCATCTTCCTATGCATAAATTCAATTTGGTAGGAATTACACTTTTAGAATAAAAGAATTTCTCTTATGCATCTAAGTTATGCATAAAATCCATTTATGATGAAAATCACACTTTTAGTATAAAAAGAATATCTTTTATGCATACTTCTATGCATGAAATCCAAATATGATAAAAGTAACACTTTTATAATAAAATAATCAACTCTTATGCATACTTCTATGCATGAAATTCAATTGTGATAAAAGTAACACTTTTATAATAAAATAATCAACTTTTATGCATACCTCTATGCATGAAATTCAAATATGATAAAAGTAATACTTTTATAATAAAATAATCAACTTTTATGCATACCTCTATGCATGAAATTCAAATATGATAAAAATAACACTTTTATAATAAAATAATCATCTTTTATGCATACATCTATTCATGAAATTCAATTATGATAAAAATAACACTTTTATAATAAAATAATCATCTTTTATGCATACTTCTATGCATGAAATTCAATTATGCTAAAAGTAACACTTTTATAATAAAATAATCATCTTTTATGCATACCTCTATGCATGAAATTCAATTATGCTAAAAGTAACACTTTTGTAATAAAATAATCATCTTTTATGCATACCTCTATGCATGAAATTCAATTATGCTAAAAGTAACACTTTTGTAATAAAATAATCATCTTTTATGCATACCTCTATGCATGAAATTCAATTATGCTAAAAGTAACACTTTTTACAAATTGGATTTATCTCCTCCCTACACATGGATCGATGCTATTGGCCCATAGGAACCTTAATTGGACCATAATCCAAAAATTTCTGAAAATCTAGACCCTTAGACTAAGGTTCTTTATACCCATTTCCAATAAATTCCAATTGCACATTGGAAAGTTCTTTTTGAATTTCTATTTCAGGGGAATTCATTTTAATAATATAAGAAATTTTTCTATCTAAAAATATTCAAAATTTGAATATTCTCTCTCTAAAATATTTTCTCTCTCTATGTCAAAATAGGCATAGACAAGATCTTTTATATTTCTGAAGAGGGGATTGATTACAAGGGAAGCTGCTGGACATCTTGAGAGGCTAGGGAGGAATCTTACAAAAAAGGGAAGAATTAAAGACGAACCTACCATATGATCAAAAAATGCAATTCGGATACCTACTTTAAACAGACGTATAGGATAGTATCTGTGATCTGTGATGTTCTCTCCATCAAAGTTCTGACATCCACGATGTCAAGAGAGAGCTGTCGCTCACCATGTTCCATATTCATGAAGATAAAAATGCCCCTCTGCAAGCTCCTTAGTATCTCTAGGTTAACTGATTCCAACTCTTCTGTTTCTTTGATGTACTGTTCGTGGAGATTTTTTGGGTTTGATTTTACTTGTTGATCCTTGTCTTTTCTTTCCTTCTGCTCTTCCTCCTGTCGACGTCCTGTTCTACCTTGGCTCTTGTGATAATATCACATGTTGTGATATCCCTCTGCCCCCTCCGCGCACCGAATTCCCGATAGTAGCTGACAGCGAAAGCAGCCCCCTTATGCGCGGGGCAGGGTTTCTCACTCGGGGCCTTGCCCACGAATGTTCGGGTATGAGACTAGGCTGGTGGTCACTCCGAAAACCGAAACCGAAAAAATTTCCCATGCCCGGAAAGTGGAGACGATTCCACCTTTTTAAATTTTCTTAACGAATTTTTCTAACGAGATTAATTTTAAACTATCCTCCACCTGAATAAACCAGATAGAAGGAAACTATCACTGATATAATTTGATCATCTGAGTAAATTCAACGTTTTTTCCTAATCAAGATTAGGCACAGCCGTTTTGTCGAAAATTTCGGACACGGAATCACTTGCCTCTATAGCTGTCCATCCAACAGCCTTGGAAAACACCACGAACCTTGGGCACCACTAGCACACTGGCTAGAACACTTCTCTCACGGCTCACCACACCACCCATACCAGAAAGATAGCACAAAACAGGGGCACCTTAGATGAGTAATCACCCAGCAACACAGTTTACACTTCCACCGTGTGCATGATGAGGTAATCGAAGGCTAGCACAAAGTGCGCTGTGCGAGTGTAAACCCGTGGACTACACCACCAAACACGTCAATCATGCCTTCTCCTGCAAATCACCACACACAGGATACCAACACACAACCATAGCCAGATACATGACCAGTATCTTTCATCTTAAATTCCCAACCAACACTTCCATACAGCTTCTTCCGACACAGAAGCTTTTACTCACACATCCATCCCATACACGACACCATCACATCAACACAAGGGATGCATACTCACAAGGCTGTCCCCTATTCATCTTAGCTAATCCCTCTCTCACCTTTTCTCAAAACACCATCACCTCAGCCTTCCTCAGTCGGGCGAGGAGGTAGTAACCCAACACACACACAACAATGAGCTTTTGCCGGCGCCTCGTAGTAAGGGTAACAAGACACCCTCTCTCTCTGCTACTAGCAAAGCGGCCAAACAACGAGCACACCACTGCTGCGCTGCACCTCAAACACAACTATACACCATCTCTCTGGCGTTGTCAGCATCGGACACCAGCCACAACAAGGAAAAACGCCAACATGAGCCTCCACTGCCCACGCTACAGTTGATGACCCTCTCTTTTTCGGCTTTGCTGCTACAGTCAACACTCACTTCCTTCCTCTAACTTCGCTGCTTCTCTGCCAGCCGTTGCACCAAAAACCCCTCCTCTTTTTGTTGTAGTTGGTAGCATCTCCTATCCTCCTTTTTCTTCGCTGCAGTCTAACACTCCACGCCTTCTACTTCTTAAGACGTGCTCCAGCCTCCACCAGCGACTATGCCAATGCCCCTTCTACCCAAAACTCTCTCTCTCTCTCTGTCCAGAGGCGGCAACCCAGTCCACGTACACCACCAAAAAGGCATTGTCTGTCATCATCGCCAGCCACCATAGCAGCACCTTCAAAACCCAAAGCTCCCTCTCCGTTGCCAGCAGCCACCGCCAGCTACCCTTGTTCTCTCGGCTCTACTCCCTCCTTCGCTTGCGTCAAACACCGCCGGCTACCCAAAAGCAGGCAATTCCTCTATCCTCCCTGCGCACACCCCCTGCGCACACCAGAGGTCGCCAGCAACCGCACCAACACGCAAAACTCAACTCTCTCTCCACACTGTCGCCAGCAGTCTGCAGCCAACCACACCTCCCCCAAACTCTCCCTCTAGAGGCGGCTCCAGTCCCTGCACAGGCGATCCACCCTTCTGCAAATCCTCCGCCCCCCACCTTCGATTCAACCCACCAACTCGCCTTCTTTTTTTTTTGCAAACGACATCGTGTTTTGGAAGAACCCGTCCCTGAACCAAATCAGCATCTTTCTTTTCGAATCCCCTTGTGCCATCTCCCTCCTGCCATGTCATCACCTTCCATGTTGCTTCCCCTTCCAGAACCATCTCATGCACCATTCAATTGGCATCCCAACAATTAAACGCCCACATGTCCATACACACCTTCGAATACAACTTACCAGTGCCCACTTTACTTTGGGGATGCGCACGTGTACATACAAGCAACTGAACGACTCATACCACCTCCAACAGACCACGCTCCGGACAAACCTGTACAAGCCTACTACCAAGCCATCCACCCTGTACATCTGCCAAGGCATTCTAGGGCAAATCTTTATACATGCCATGCAGCCCATATGTACACAAGCCCAAAACACCTTTCAAAATTTTGCCTAACATACTTTGCCAACCCCCCGTGTCTGCTAGAGCATTTATGCTCAGCAGCAAAAGATAAAGTCCAATAGCTATCCACCAGGATCAAAAGGAAATTGCTGTAACTCACCATCCCATTTCCCAACATCTGTGAAAAACAATGGCTGGATCACTACATACCAAACATCAACCATATGTGTCACAAAATCATTTTCATCCATCATTTGATAAGCATTCACAGACTCTGACCAGGCAGCATCATCCTCAAGCATTCGCTCTTCAAATAAACCATAAAAGAACACTTCACCCACAACAAACCTCCTTGTCTTCAAAACCTGTGGCATTGCAACATCTAGCATCCAATTCATCAATACCAGAGTGAAGGCCAAGTTCCAACATTCTCACCTTTATGCACACAAAAATCCAGATCCTTTCCAACAGAAGTATCCACAAGCACTTCCAACTCTTGTAAAATAGGCATCTCTTCACAACCATATAGCTCAACTGGTTCAGAATCCTTGTCATCCATGGACTTTGTCTTTAGCATTTCAGCAACACGCAAAGAAGCCTTAGTTACATTCTCAACCATATTTGCATCCATCTCCATCTTTGGCTCTTGTTCATCAAAGATAGCAATTTCCCACATATCATCCTCAAGCACAATACTCACATCACAATGCTCTTCATCCACCCAATCTACATGCCTACCTTCTCGAGTGTTGCCAACCCCCCTAGTATCATCGTCCAAAGACTCTCTCTAGCACCTAATGCATCAAATGGAAAAACATCCACATCATTCATCGCAGGTACTAGACCACCATCAAGCTGTCCAAGAAAATCCATAATAAAAGGATCTTCCTCCATACTCTCCACATCCGCATTGCAAACTATCTTCACTTCATCACAAGTCTCTACCCCATCCTCCTCCCTTGTAGAATCTGACAAAGAATTATCCTGAAAGCATTCTGTATCCAACTCAGGACTCTTCCTTTTATCAGCCAATCCCAAGGCATCATCCTCTTTGCTTCCATGTGCATGCATGTCATCTAGATCCGAATGTAAATGATCTTCAATAGAGCATTCCAAATCACTGTCATGTACAGCCATGACGTCCAAATCCAAGAAGAATCCACTGGCAACTCCTCATCTGCAAAAGTCTCAAACCTTGACCTAGATTGCTCATCCTGCTTTTCAACATGCACATCCTTTAAAGACTTTGGAAAAAAATCAGAAGGCACATAAAACATCCCCCTTTGCACCTGTATAGGCCTTTGAGGTTCTTGACTAATCAAACTTTGCATAGGACTCTTATCCACCTCAACCAAATTTACATGCATATCCCTTGCAGATACAACACCTTCATGTGAATAAATACCCATCTCCATCTGCTTCAAAATCTTGCCTTCCTTTTCCCTAGCAACCCTAACTACATCATCAAATGACTTGGGATTCTTCAAATCAACCCTGACCTTCAAATGGGGTAGCAAACCATCAATAAACAAGCTTTTCTTCAGAAACATAGGAGGAACTTCCTGCTTCAATGTCGTACACCACTTACCCCACAAACATGTAAATACCTTCACAAAATCATCCAGTGATTACCCATGGACCTACTTCAAGATGCTCAACTCCTGCCAAAGCACACTAGGCTCCTCTGCTTTTGCTGAAAATGCTCCAAAAGGCCTTCTTTCAACCTGTCTAAGGTCAAAACACCATGTAGCTCATATGCCGCATCCTGTGCCTCAAAATCTTTAAGCCAGCTTCGGGCATCTTCCTTCAAGAAAATCTTTACTAGCTTCAAAACCTGCTCTTCATCTGTAACATGATTGCTAATGCATGCCAACTCCATTTGCTCCAAAAAGTCAAACACATCCTCACCCTTCCTGCCATGAAATTCTGGATAAGACCACATCATAAAAATCTATAACAATCCCTGAGCTCTCCTCAGTGGGGGCACCAGAAAGCTGTCGAAAATTTCGGACACGGAATCACCTCCCTCTATAGCTGTCCATCCAAGAGCCTTGGAAAACACCACGAACCTGGGGCACCACCAGCACACTGGCTGGAACACTTCTCTCAAGGCTCACCACACCACCACCCACACCAGAAAGACAGCACAAAACAGGGGCACCTTAGACGAGTAATCACCTAACAACACTTACACTTCCACCATGTGCATGACGAGGTAATCGAAGGCTGGCACAAAGTGCACTGTGAGAGTGTAAACCCGTGGACTACACCACCAAACACGTCAATCATGCCTTCTGCTGCAAATCAACACACACAGGATACCAACAGACAACCATAGCAAGATACATGACCAATATCTTTCATCTTAAATTCCCAACCAACACTTCCATACAGCTTCTTCCGACACAGAAGCTTTTACTCACACAACCATCCCATACACGACATCATCACATCAACACAAGGGATTCATACACACCTTCGAATACAACTTACCAGTGCCCACTTTACTTTGGGGATGCGCACGTGTACATACAAGCAACTGAACGACTCATACCACCTCCAACAGACCACGCTCCGGACAAACCTGTACAAGCCTACTACCAAGCCATCCACCCTGTACATCTGCCAAGGCATTCTAGGGCAAAGCTTTATACATGCCATGCAGCCCATATGTACACAAGCCCAAAACACCTTTCAAAATTTTGCCTAACATACTTTGCCAACCCCCCGTGTCTGCTAGAGCATTTATGCTCAGCAGCAAAAGATAAAGTCCAATAGCTATCCACCAGGATCAAAAGGAAATTGCTGTAACTCACCATCCCATTTCCCAACATCTGTGAAAAACAATGGCTGGATCACTACATACCAAACATCAACCATATGTGTCACAAAATCATTTTCATCCATCATTTGATAAGCATTCACAGACTCTGACCAGGCAGCATCATCCTCAAGCATTCGCTCTTCAAATAAACCATAAAAGAACACTTCACCCACAACAAACCTCCTTGTCTTCAAAACCTATGGCATTGCAACATCTAGCATCCAATTCATCAATACCAGAGTGAAGGCCAAGTTCCAACATTCTCACATTTATGCACACAAAAATCCAGATCCTTTCCAACAGAAGTATCCACAAGCACTTCCAACTCTTGTAAAATAGGCATCTCTTCACAACCATATAGCTCAACTGGTTCAGAATCCTTGTCATCCATGGACTTTGTCTTTAGCATTTCAGCAACACGCAAAGAAGCCTTAGTTACATTCTCAACCATATTTGCATCCATCTCCATCTTTGGCTCTTGTTCATCAAAGCTAGCAATTTCCCACATATCATCCTCAAGCACAATACTCACATCACAATGCTCTTCATCCACCCAATCTACATGCCTACCTTCTCGAGTGTTGCCAACCCCCCTAGTATCATCGTCCAAAGACTCTCTCTAGCACCTAATGCATCAAATGGAAAAACATCCACATCATTCATCGCAGGTACTAGACCACCATCAAGCTGTCCAAGAAAATCCATAACAATAGGATCTTCCTCCATACTCTCCACATCCGCATTGCAAACTATCTTCACTTCATCACAAGTCTCTACCCCATCCTCCTCCCTTGTAGAATCTGGCAAAGAATCATCCTGAAAGCATTCTGTATCCAACTCCTCTTCCTTTTATCAGCCAATCCCAAGGCATCATCCTCTTTGCTTCCATGTGCATGCATGTCATCCAGATCCGAATGTAAATGATCTTCAATAGAGCATTCCAAATCACTGTCATGTACAGCCATGACGTCCAAATCCAAGAAGAATCCACTGGCAACTCCTCATCTGCAAAAGTCTCAAACCTTGACCTAGATTGCTCATCCTGCTTTTCAACATGCACATCCTTTAAAGACTTTGGAAAAAAATCAGAAGGCACATAAAACATCCCCCTTTGCACCTATATAGGCCTTTGAGGTTCCTGACTAATCAAACTTTGCATAGGACTCTTATCCACCTCAACCAAATTTACATGCATATCCCTTGCAGATACAACACCTTCATGTGAATAAATACCCATCTCCATCTGCTTCAAAATCTTGCCTTCCTTTTCCCTAGCAACCCTAACTACATCATCAAATGACTTGGGATTCTTCAAATCAACCCTGACCTTCAAATGGGGTAGCAAACCATCAATAAACAAGCTTTTCTTCAGAAACATAGGAGGAACTTCCTGCTTCAATGTCGTACACCACTTACCCCACAAACATGTAAATACCTTCACAAAATCATCCAGTGATTACCCATGGACCTACTTCAAGATGCTCAACTCCTGCCAAAGCACACTAGGCTCCTCTGCTTTTGCTGAAAATGCTCCAAAAGGCCTTCTTTCAACCTGTCTAAGGTCAAAACACCATGTAGCTCATATGCCGCATCCTGTGCCTCAAAATCTTTAAGCCAGCTTCGGGCATCTTCCTTCAAGAAAATCTTTACTAGCTTCAAAACCTGCTCTTCATCTGTAACATGATTGCTAATGCATGCCAACTCCATTTGCTCCAAAAAGTCAAACACATCCTCACCCTTCCTGCCATGAAATTCTGGATAAGACCACATCATAAAAATCTATAACAATCCCTGAGCTCTCCTCAGTGGGGGCACCAGAAAGCTGTCGAAAATTTCGGACACGGAATCACCTCCCTCTATAGCTGTCCATCCAAGAGCCTTGGAAAACACCACGAACCTGGGGCACCACCAGCACACTGGCTGGAACACTTCTCTCAAGGCTCACCACACCACCACCCACACCAGAAAGACAGCACAAAACAGGGGCACCTTAGACGAGTAATCACCTAACAACACTTACACTTCCACCGTGTGCATGACGAGGTAATCGAAGGCTGGCACAAAGTGCACTGTGAGAGTGTAAACCCGTGGACTACACCACCAAACACGTCAATCACGCCTTCTCCTGCAAATCAACACACACAGGATACCAACACACAACCATAGCCAGATACATGACCAATATCTTTCATCTTAAATTCCCAACCAACACTTCCATACAGCTTCTTCCGACACAGAAGCTTTTACTCACACAACCATCCCATACACGACATCATCACATCAACACAAGGGATGCATACTCACAAGGCTGTCCCCTATTCATCTTAGCTAATCCCTCTCTCACCTTTTCTCAAAACACCATCACCTCCGCCTTCCCTCAGTCGCCAGGAGGCAGTAACCCAACACACACACAACAATGAGCTTTTGCCGGTGCCTCGTAGTAGTAAGGGTAACAAGACACCCTCTCTCTCTGCTACTAGCAAAGCGGCCAAACAACGAGCACACCACTGCTGCGCTGCACCTCAAACACAACTACACACCATCTCTCTGGCGTTTTCAGCATCATCGGACACTAGCCACAGCAAGGAAAAATGCCAACATGAGCCTCCACTGCCCATGCTGCAGTTGACAACCCTCTCTTTTTCGGCTTTGCTGCAGTCAACACTCACTTCCTTCCTCTACTTCACTGCTTCTCTGCCAGCCATTGCACCAAAAACCCCTGCTCTTTTTGTTGCAGTTGGCGGCGTCTCCTATCCTCCTTTTTCTTTGCTGCAGTCTAACACTCCATGCCTTCTACTTCTTACGACGTGCTCCAGCCCTCCGCCAGCGACTGTGCCAACGCCCCTTCTACCCAAAACTCTCTCTCTCTCTGTCGAGAGGCGGCAACCCAGTCCACATACACCACCAAAAAGGCTTTGTCTGTCATCGCTAGCCACCACAGCAGCACCTTCAAAACCCAAAGCTCCCTCTCCATTGCCAGCAGTAGCCACCGCTAGCTACCCTTGTTCTCTCGGCTCTACTCCCTCCTTCGCTTGCGTCAAACACCGCCGGCTACCCAAAACCAGGCAATTCCTCTATCCTCCCTGCGCACACCCCTTGCGCACACCAGAGGTCGCCAGAGCAGCCGCACCAACACGCAAAACTCAACTCTCTCTCCACACTGTCGCCAGCAGCTGTGCAGCCAACCACACCTCCCCCAAACTCTCCCTCTAGAGGCGGCTCCAGTCCCTGCAGGCAGTCCACCCTTCTGCAAATCCTCCGCCCCCCCACCTTTGATTCAACCCACCAACTCGCCTTCTTTTTTTTTTTGCAGTCGACGTCGTGTTTTGGAAGAACCCGTCCCTGAACCAAATCGGCATCTTTCTTTTCGAATCCCCTTGTGCCATCTCCCTCCTGCCATGTCATCACCTTCCATGTTGCTTCCCCTTCCAGAACCATCTCATGCACCATTCAATTGGCATCCCAACAATTAAACGCCCACATGTTCATACACACCTTCGAATACAACTTACCAGTGCCCACTTTACTTTGGGGATGCGCACACATACAAGCAACTGAACGACTCATACCACCTCCAACAGACCACGCTCCGGACAAACCTATACAAGCCTACTACCAAGCCATCCACCCTGTACATCTGCCAAGGCATTCTAGGGCAAAGCTTTATACATGCCATGCAGCCCATATGTACACAAGCCCAAAACACCTTTCAAAATTTTGCCTAACATACTTTGCCAACCCCCCGTGTCTGCTAGAGCATTTATGCTCAGCAGCAAAAGATAAAGTCCAATAGCTATCCACCAGGATCAAAAGGAAATTGCTGTAACTCACCATCCCATTTCCCAACATCTGTGAAAAACAATGGCTGGATCACTACATACCAAACATCAACCATATGTGTCACAAAATCATTTTCATCCATCATTTGATAAGCATTCACAGACTCTGACCAGGCAGCATCATCCTCAAGCATTCGCTCTTCAAATAAACCATAAAAGAACACTTCACCCACAACAAACCTCCTTGTCTTCAAAACCTATGGCATTGCAACATCTAGCATCCAATTCATCAATACCAGAGTGAAGGCCAAGTTCCAACATTCTCACCTTTATGCACACAAAAATCCAGATCCTTTCCAACAGAAGTATCCACAAGCACTTCCAACTCTTGTAAAATAGGCATCTCTTCACAACCATATAGCTCAACTGGTTCAGAATCCTTGTCATCCATGGACTTTGTCTTTAGCATTTCAGCAACACGCAAAGAAGCCTTAGTTACATTCTCAACCATATTTGCATCCATCTCCATCTTTGGCTCTTGTTCATCAAAGCTAGCAATTTCCCACATATCATCCTCAAGCACAATACTCACATCACAATGCTCTTCATCCACCCAATCTACATGCCTACCTTCTCGAGTGTTGCCAACCCCCCTCTAGTATCATCGTCCAAAGACTCTCTCTAGCGCCTAATGCATCAAATGGAAAAACATCCACATCATTCATCGCAGGTACTAGACCACCATCAAGCTGTCCAAGAAAATCCATAACAATAGGATCTTCCTCCATACTCTCCACATCCGCATTGCAAACTATCTTCACTTCATCACAAGTCTCTACCCCATCCTCCTCCCTTGTAGAATCTGGCAAAGAATCATCCTGAAAGCATTCTGTATCCAACTCCTCTTCCTTTTATCAGCCAATCCCAAGGCATCATCCTCTTTGCTTCCATGTGCATGCATGTCATCCAGATCGGAATGTAAATGATCTTCAATAGAGCATTCCAAATCATTGTCATGTACAGCCATGACGTCCAAATCCAAAGAAGAATCCACTGGCAACTCCTCATCTGCAAAAGTCTCAAACCTTGACCTAGATTGCTCATCCTGCTTTTCAACATGCACATCCTTTAAAGACTTTGGAAAAAAATCAGAAGGCACATAAAACATCCCCCTTTGCACCTGTATAGGCCTTTGAGATTCCTGTCTAATCAAACTTTGCATAGGACTCTTATCCACCTCAACCAAATTTACATGCATATCCCTTGCAGATACAACACCTTCATGTGAATAAATACCCATCTCCATCTGCTTCAAAATCTTGCCTTCCTTTTCCCTAGCAACCCTAACTACATCATCAAATGACTTGGGATTCTTCAACTCAACACTGACCTTCAAATGGGGTAGCAAACCATCAATAAACAAGCTTTTCTTCAGAAACATAGGAGGAACTTCCTGCTTCAATGTCGTACACCACTTACCCCACAAACATGTAAATACCTTCACAAAATCATGCCCATGGACCTACTTCAAGATGCTCAACTCCTGCCAAAGCACACTAGGCTCCTCTGCTTTTGTTGAAAATGCTCCAAAAGGCCTTCTTTCAACCTGTCTAAGGTCAAAACACCATGTAGCTCATATGCCGCATCATGTGCCTTAAAATCTTTAAGCCAGCTTCGGGCATCTTCCTTCAAGAAAATCTTTACTAGCTTCAAAACCTGCTCTTCATCTGTAACATGATTGCTAATGCATGCCAACTCCATTTGCTCCAAAAAGTCAAACACATCCTCACCCTTCCTGCCATGAAATTCTGGATAAGACCACATCATAAAAATCTATAACAATCCCTGAGCAGTGGGGGCACCAGAAAGCTGTCGAAAATTTCGGACACGGAATCACCTGCCTCTATAGCTGTCCATCCAACAGCCTTGGAAAGCACCACGAACCTGGGGCACCACCAGCACACTGGCTGGAACACTTCTCTCACGGCTCACCACACCACCACCCACACCAGAAAGACAGCACAAAACAGGGGCACCTTAGACGAGTAATCACCCAGCAACACTTACACTTCCACCGTGTGCATGACGAGGTAATCGAAGGCTGGCACAAAGTGCGCTGTGAGAATGTAAACCCGTGGACTACACCACCAAACACGTCAATCACGCCTTCTCCTGCAAATCAACACACATAGGATACCAACACACAACCATAGCCAGATACATGACCAGTATCTTTCATCTTAAATTCCCAACCAACACTTCCATACAGCTTCTTCCGACACAAAAGCTTTTACTCACACAACCATCCCATACACAACATCATCACATCAACACAAGGGATGCATACTCACAAGGCTGTCCCCTATTCATCTTAGCTAATCCCTCTCTCACCTTTTCTCAAAACACCATCACCTCCGCCTCGAGCTGCCCTCAGTCGCAAGGAGGCAATAACCCAACACACACACAACAATGAGCTTTTGCCGGTGCCTCGTAGTAGTAAGGGTAACAAGACACCCTCTCTCTCTGCTACTAGCAAAGCGGCCAAACAACGAGCACACCACTGCTGTGCTGCACCTCAAACACAACTACACACCATCTCTCTGGCGTTGTCAGCATTTGGACACTAGCCACAGCAAGGAAAAATGCCAACATGAGCCTCCACTGCCCATGCTGCAGTTGACGACCCTCTCTTTTTCGGCTTTGCTGCAGTCAACACTCACTTCCTTCCTCTACTTCACTGCTTCTCTGCCAGCCGTTGCACCAAAAACCCCTCCTCTTTTTGTTGCAGTTGGCGGCGTCTCCTATCCTCCTTTTTCTTTGCTGCAGTCTAACACTCCACGCCTTCTACTTCTTACGACGTGCTCCAGCCTCCGCCAGCGACTGTGCCAACGCCCCTTCTACCCAAAACTCTCTCTCTCTCTGTCCAGAGGTGGCAACCCAGTCCACGTACACCACCAAAAAGGCTTTGTCTGTCATCGCCAGCCACCACAGCAGCACCTTCAAAACCCAAAGCTCCCTCTCCGTTGCCAGCAGCAGCCACCGCCAGCTACCCTTGTTCTCTCGGCTCTACTCCCTCCTTCGCTTGTGTCAAACACCGCCGGCTACCCAAAACCAGGAAATTCCTCTATCCTCCCTGCGCACACCCCCTGTGCACACCAGAGGTCGCCAGCAGCCGCACCAACACGCAAAACTCAACTCTCTCTCCACACTGTCGCCAGCAGGCTGCAGCCAACCACACCTCCCCCAAACTCTCCCTCTAGAGGCGGCTCCAGTCAGGCGGTCCACCCTTCTGCAAATCCTCCACCCCCCACCTTCGATTCAACCCACCAACTCGCCTTCTTTTTTTTTTGCAGTCGACGTCGTGTTTTGGAAGAACCCGTCCCTGAACCAAATCGGCATCTTTCTTTTCGAATCCCCTTGTGCCATCTCCCTCCTGCCATGTCATCACCTTCCATGTTGCTTCCCCTTCCAGAACCATCTCATGCACCATTCAATTGGCATCCCAACAATTAAACGCCCACATGTTCATACACACCTTCGAATACAACTTACCAGTGCCCACTTTACTTTGGGGATGCGCACACATACAAGCAACTGAACGACTCATACCACCTCCAACAGACCACGCTCCGGACAAACCTGTACAAGCCTACTACCAAGCCATCCACCCTGTACATCTGCCAAGGCATTCTAGGGCAAAGCTTTATACATGCCATGCAGCCCATATGTACACAAGCCCAAAACACCTTTCAAAATTTTGCCTAACATACTTTGCCAACCCCCCGTGTCTACTAGAGCATTTATGCTCAGCAGCAAAAGATAAAGTCCAATAGCTATCCACCAGGATCAAAAGGAAATTGCTGTAACTTACCATCCCATTTCCCAACATCTGTGAAAAACAATGGCTGGATCACTACATACCAAACATCAACCATATGTGTCACAAAATCATTTTCATCCATCATTTGATAAGCATTCACAAACTCTGACCAGGCAGCATCATCCTCAAGCATTCGCTCTTCAAATAAACCATAAAAGAACACTTCACCCACAACAAACCTCCTTGTCTTCAAAACCTGTGGCATTGCAACATCTAGCATCCAATTCATCAATACCAGAGTGAAGGCCAAGTTCCAACATTCTCACCTTTATGCACACAAAAATCCAGATCCTTTCCAACAGAAGTATCCACAAGCACTTCCAACTCTTGTAAAATAGGCATCTCTTCACAACCATATAGCTCAACTGGTTCAGAATCCTTGTCATCCATGGACTTTGTCTTTAACATTTCAGCAACACGCAAAGAAGCCTTAGTTACATTCTCAACCATATTTGCATCCATCTCCATCTTTGGCTCTTGTTCATCAAAGCTAGCATTTCCCACATATCATCCTCAAGCACAATACTCACATCACAATGCTCTTCATCCACCCAATCTACATGCCTACCTTCTCGAGTGTTGCCAACCCCCCTAGTATCATCGTCCAAAGACTCTCTCTAGCACCTAATGCATCAAATGGAAAAACATCCACATCATTCATCGCAGGTACTAGACCACCATCAAGCTGTCCAAGAAAATCCATAACAATAGGATCTTCCTCCATACTCTCCACATCCGCATTGCAAACTATCTTCACTTCATCACAAGTCTCTACCCCATCCTCCTCCCTTGTAGAATCTGGCAAAGAATCATCCTGAAAGCATTCTGTATCCAACTCCTCTTCCTTTTATCAGCCAATCCCAAGGCATCATCCTCTTTGCTTCCATGTGCATGCATGTCATCCAGATCCGAATGTAAATGATCTTCAATAGAGCATTCCAAATCACTGTCATGTACAGCCATGACGTCCAAATCCAAAGAAGAATCCACTGGCAACTCCTCATCTGCAAAAGTCTCAAACCTTGACCTAGATTGCTCATCCTGCTTTTCAACATGCACATCCTTTAAAGACTTTGGAAAAAAATCAGAAGGCACATAAAACATCCCCCTTTGCACCTGTATAGGCCTTTGAGGTTCTTGACTAATCAAACTTTGCATAGGACTCTTATCCACCTCAACCAAATTTACATGCATATCCCTTGCAGATACAACACCTTCATGTGAATAAATACCCATCTCCATCTGCTTCAAAATCTTGCCTTCCTTTTCCCTAGCAACCCTAACTACATCATCAAATGACTTGGGATTCTTCAACTCAACACTGACCTTCAAATGGGGTAGCAAACCATCAATAAACAAGCTTTTCTTCAGAAACATAGGAGGAACTTCCTGCTTCAATGTCGTACACCACTTACCCCACAAACATGTAAATACCTTCACAAAATCATCCAGTGATTGCCCATGGACCTACTTCAAGATGCTCAACTCCTGCCAAAGCACACTAGGCTCCTCTGCTTTTGCTCAAAATGATCCAAAAGGCCTTCTTTCAACCTGTCTAAGGTCAAAACACCATGTAGCTCATATGCCGCATCCTGTGCCTTAAAATCTTTAAGCCAGCTTCGGGCATCTTCCTTCAAGAAAATCTTTACTAGCTTCAAAACCTGCTCTTCATCTGTAACATGATTGCTAATGCATGCCAACTCCATTTGCTCCAAAAAGTCAAACACATCCTCACCCTTCCTGCCATGAAATTTTGGATAAGACCACATCATAAAAATCTGTAACAATCCTTGAGCTCTCCTCAGTGGGGGCACCAGAAAGCTGTCGAAAATTTCGCACACGGAATCACCTGCCTCTATAGGTGTCCATCCAACAGCCTTGGAAAACACCACGAACCTGGGGCACCACCAGCACACTTGCTGGAACACTTCTCTCACGGCTCACCACACCACCACCCACACCAGAAAGATAGCACAAAACAAGGGCACCTTAGACCAGCAACACTTACACTTCCACCGTGTGCATGACGAGGTACTCGAAGGCTGGCACAAAGTGCGCTGTGAGAGTGTAAACCCGTGGACTACACCACCAAACACGTCAATCACGCCTTCTCGTGCAAATCAACACACATAGGATACCAACACACAACCATAGCCAGATACATGACCAGTATCTTTCATCTTAAATTCCCAATCAACACTTCCATACAGCTTCTTCCGACACAAAAGCTTTTACTCACACAACCATCCCATACACGACATCATCACATCAACACAAGGGATGCATACTCACAAGGCTGTCCCCTATTCATCTTAGCTAATCCCTCTCTCACCTTTTCTCAAAACACCATCACCTCCGCCTTCGAGCTGCCCTCAGTCGCCCCAGGAGGCAGTAACCCAACACACACACAACAATGAGATTTTGCCGGTGCCTCGTAGTAGTAAGGGTAACAAGACACCCTCTCTCTTTGCTACTAGCAAAGCGGCCAAACAACGAGCACACCACTGCTGCGCTGCACCTCAAACACAACTACACACCATCTCTCTGGCGTTGTTAGCATCGGACACTAGCCACAGTAAGGAAAAATGCCAACATGAGCCTCCACTGCCCATGCTGCAGTTGACGACCCTCTCTTTTTCGGCTTTGCTGCAGTCAACACTCACTTCCTTCCTCTACTTCACTGCTTCTCTGCCAGCCGTTGCACCAAAAACCCCTCCTCTTTTTGTTGCAGTTGGCGGCGTCTCCTATCCTCCTTTTTCTTTGCTGCAGTCTAACACTCCACGCCTTCTACTTCTTACGACGTGCTCCAACCTCCGCCAGCGACTGTGCCAATGCCCCTTCTACCCAAAACTCTCTCTCTCTCTGTCCAGAGGCAGCAACCCAGTCCACGTACACCACCAAAAAGGCTTTGTTTGTCATCGCCAGCCACCACAGCAGCACCTTCAAAACCCAAAGGTCGCTCTCCGTCGCCAGCAGAGCCACCGCCAGCAGCTACCCTTGTTCTCTCGGCTCTACTCCCTCCTTCGCTTGCGTCAAACACCGCCGGCTACCCAAAACCAGGCAATTCCTCTATCCTCCCTGCGCACACCAGAGGTCGCCAGCAGCCGCACCAACACGCAAAACTCAACTCTCTCTCCACACTGTCGCCAGCTGCTGCAGCCAACCACACCTCCCCCAAACTCTCCCTCCAGAGGCGGCTCCAGTCCCTGCTGGCGGTCCACCCTTCTGCAAATCCTCCGCCCCCCACCTTCGATTCAACCCACCAACTCGCCTTCTTTTTTTTTGTTGCAGTCGACGTCGTGTTCTGGAAGAACCCGTCCCTGAACCAAATCGGCATCTTTCTTTTCGAATCCCCTTGCGCCATCTCCCTCCTACCACGTCATCACCTTCCATGTTGCTTCCCCTTCCAGAACCATCTCATGCACCATTCAATTGGCATCCCAACAATTAAACGCCCACATGTTCATACACACCTTCGAATACAACTTACCAGTGCCCACTTTACTTTGGGGACGCGCACACATACAAGCAACTGAACGACTCATACCACCTCCAGCAGACCACGCTCCAGACAAACCTGTACAAGCCTAGTACCAAGCCATCCACCCTATACATGTGCCAAGGCATTCAAGGGCAAAGCTTTATACATGCCATGCAGCCCATATGTACACAAGCCCAAAACACCTTTCAAAATTTTGCTGTGCACCGTTGATCCACTCAATCGAGAAATTTATCAAGGAATTAACTATCTACTCGAATCCTAGCATAATCCTAAGATTTTTCAGTTTGATTATTAAAACTCCACTGATTCTAGCCTAACCCCATCCGGCCCATGGGGTAGCCACCACCCTGCCACTGGAATCGGTAGATCCAAACAAGTTTTCACCCACCCATAATTGAAATGCCTTTCTTAACTTTAGCTTTAGAAAACAGATACGCACACACTCCTCTTTAAAACTGTAATTAAAAAAAATCCATTGACAAACAATTTACTGGTTACACATGTCATACTTCAAAATTTCCATTGAGTCTTTGTTTCTCACAAAATAGTATCACTCTCTGGACTCTCCGTTGAGACCAGCGAGTCAACAACGAGATCCAGTGATAGATTACAATAACATTGGTCTATCATACAATATCTTCCTCGATATACGCATGGGTGTCCTCGGCACCGCGAGCCCGTGCATCGCCTGGTCAAAACCCTCCAGGATCCTCCTTCGGTGTCTTGGCACTTCACTTAGGGACCGCTTCGTCGGCCCTCGCCCATCGTACCGGAAGCGCACCATTTTAACCATACCGAGGCTGGTCAACAAGACCGGGGCATTTCAGCCACCTCTTCAAGAATGCATCAACATATTCACTTAACCATTTTGGCTCCTTAGGGTTGATACTTTAGTCAGGCTTTGCCGCATGAGCTGTCCCTCAAACACTCCCCGCCAGCTGTTGCAACCGGACTTCCCTTAGATAAACATATATGCCAAATGCTCCCTCCACAGCATTCTGGCGTAAGACAGTCCTTTAAGAAAACAAGATTTCTATGTAAGTTTTTCGTTTTGATTTTGTTTGAAAACCATGAATAATCTTAAATCCGTATCTCAATACTTCTAGATCCAGGTCTGAATTCCAAACAGAATTCCTCGAATTCTGTTTAACTTGATCCTCAGATCAAAATCAAAAGTCTTAACTTAGTTTCAGATTCGGTGGGTGTTTTCAGTGCATTTTTCCTGAGTTGAGCACATCGTCATTGATGAAGGAATTAGATCTTGGTCTCAATAGTCAGAATCAGAGTTTGGGTCTGGAAAGGTTCTTCCTAAACTATCTTTCTCAAAAGGTACTATTTCAATTTCTCTTTTTCTAAATTTCGTTCGACGAATATTTGCTTACAGATTTCTAAAACATGAATATTTTATAAGGAATAAAATAATCATTTATCTCAATCTCCGACTTCGATAGTTTAATTGAATTCTCTCATTACTACCATCTTAGTGAATATGAAACGGTAGCATTTCTTCTCTCACAGATTATCTACTTATTCATTTTTCCTATTTTTGTGAAAATTAAACAAAGGATTAAGGAGAACCCTTATTTAATTATAAAGATTCTCTATACATCTAATTATGCATAAAATCCGATTCTGATGAAAGTCACACTTTTATCATCATAAAAATCATTTATGATGAAAATCACTCTTTTAACATGAAGAATTTCTTTTATGCATATGTTTATGCATACAAATCATTTATGATGAAAATCACTCTTTGATTAAAAAAATATCTTTTATGCACCTATTTATGCATAAAAACCATTTATGATGAAAATCATACTTTTAATTTAAAAAAATATCCTTTATGCATATGTTTATGCATAAGAATCATTGATGATAAAAATCACACTTTTAATATAAAAAAATATCTTTTATGCATATGTTTATGCATAAAAATCATTTATGATGAAAGTAACACTGTTATAATAAAAATAATAATCTTTTATGCATAAAAATCAAATATGATAAAAGTAACACTTTTATAATAAAAAAAATAATCTTTTATGCATACTTCTATGCATGAAAATCAAATATGATAAAAGTAACACTTTTATATAAAAAAATAATCTTTTATGCATAAAAATCAATTATGATAAAAGTAACACTTTTATATTAAAAAATAATCTTTTATGCATGAAAATCAATTATGATAAAACTAACACTTTTATAATATAATAATCTTTTATGCATACTTTTATGCATAAAAATCAAATATGATAAAAGTAACACTTTTATATTAAAAAATAATAATCTTTTATGCATACTTTTATGCATGAAAATCAATTATGATAAAAGTAACACTTTTATATTAAAAAAATAATCTTTTATGCATACTTTTATGCAAGAAAATCAATTATGATAAAAGTAACACTTTTATAATTAAAAAATAATCTTTTATACATACTTTTATGCATAAAAATCAAATATGATAAAAGTAACACTTTTATAATAATAAAAAATCTTTTATTCATAAAAATAAAATATGATAAAAGTAACACTTTTATAATAAAAACAATAATCTTTTATGCATACTTTTATGCATAAAAAGCAAATATGAGAAAAAGTGACACTTTTATATAAAAAATAATAATCTTCTATGCATACTTTTATGCATGAAAATCAATTATGATAAAAGTAACACTTTTATAATTAAAAAATAATCTTTTATGTATACTTTTATGCATAAAAATCAAATATGATAAAAGTAACACTTTTATAATTGAAAATCACTCTTTTAACATGAAGAATTTCTTTTATGCATATGTTTATGCATACAAATCATTTATGATGAAAATCACTCTTTGATTAAAAAAATATCTTTTATGCACCTATTTATCATAAAAACCATTTATGATGAAAATCATACTTTTAATTTAAAAAAAATATCCTTTATGCATATGTTTATGCATAAGAATCATTTATGATAAGAATCACACTTTTAATATAAAAAATATATCTTTTATGCATATGTTTATGCATAAAAACTATTTATGATGAAAGTAACACTTTTATAATAAAAATAATAATCTTTTATGCATACTTTTATGCATAAAAATCAAATATGATAAAAGTAACACTTTTATAATAAAAATAATAATCTTTTATGCATACTTCTATGCATGAAAATCAAATATGATAAAAGTAACACTTTTATATAAAAAATAATCTTTTATGCATGAAAATCAATTCTGATAAAAGTAACACTTTTATATAAAATAATAATATTTTAGGCATACTTTTATGCATGAAAATCAATTATGATAAAACTAACACTTTTATAATAAAAATAATAATCTTTTATGCATACTTTTATGCATGAAAATCAAATATGATAAAAGTAACACTTTTATAGAAAAAATAATAATCTTTTATGCATACTTTTATGCACCCTTGTCCTTAGTCAACTCTTCATCTTATGTGAGTATTTACTCATTTTTGGGAGATTTTTCTTTTATTTCTTCATTTATCTCTTCCCTACATTAGGATGAATCTTATTGGTCCATAGGAACCTTAATTTAAAATTTTGAAAAAATCTTCACCTCCCAGGATAATGCCTCTTGAACAGATTATACTTAATTTCTAATGCACCTTCTGAAAATCTTTTTAAACTTCTGTTTCAGGGGAACTTATTTTAATAAGATGAGATATTTTTCTATCCACCAAAAATATTTAAAAACTGAATTACAACTCTCTAGAAGATTCTCTCTCTAGGCCAAAACTGATAGAAACAAGATCTTTTATATTTCTGAAGAGAGATTTGATTACAGGGGAAGATGATGGACATCTTGAGAGGCTTGGGGAGGAATCTTACATTCTCTCCCACTTGAAAAATGTGAGATGCCCTCATCTCGCAAACTGGGGGTAACAACAGATCGGCTTCATTCTCGCAGGTGGCATCTTCAAAAGGATAGAACTTCCATTTTACCAATAATTATCTGAGAATTCTGTTCCTGAGAATCTTTTCTCGAACATCAAAAATTTCTTCAGGTTGGAGTTCCATCTGCCCTTGGGTTGAAGAGGTTAGGATTTCATTGATGCCGACTTCAAGCTATGTTCTTTTGGCTCCCATACATGTCACACGAGCCTATGTTCTTTGGGGCTGGGGAATTTTCTTATGGGTGCATTCTATGCCAATTTGGGCACATGGTTACCGACTATGTGGTACATCCTTTTAATGCACCTATAGCACATTTTGGTCATAGCATACACGATGGTTCTTTTGTGTTAAGACCATTTTCTGCTAGAAGTGTTAATTCCACTTGGTGTGGCTGCCAATGTGGATGGGCTTACAAGCTTTCCTTTGACCCTGATGCTACCACAGGTGATCCTTGAAGGTACATGACTAATGTGTACCTTACCTATCCATTTGATCCTTGAAGGTACATGACTAGCTTCACCATCGAGACGGTGGTTCCTTAGCCTCTCCATTCACATGAGATCATCATGGGACCACTGTCGTGGATTTAGAGTGCCTTGGATTTCCCTTCAATCTAGGTGGGAGTTTGTCTAGCCTCATCATCGATAGGATTCCACTGACCTTTCCATTCAATTTGGACATTAGTCAGAGATCAATTTTTGATATGGGGCAGCATTACTTCATGTTTGATCAAGGTGGCCACACACTCATGGTGAGAGGAGATAGGACCTCTCCTTTTGACTTGGATGGTACAAGATCAATGCCCTTCATCGTATTACTCTTTGGCGTTCCATTCGATCCGGGAGGACTTTGCACCATCTATGTTACCGTGATCTTCATTTCTACATTTGCATATATACGGACTATATGTTTGATTTATGGATTTTGTATATAGCCTCTTGTATGTGTCTTTTCATGCATAACCATCCTTGGATTTCAAGGATGAAATCATGTTAGGAGGGGATGGTTTGTAACAAAGTATTTTTAGGATGCACATGCATGTGGGATGGGCCTAGGCATATGGCCTTAGGTTCATTTATATGTGGCATTAGGGCACATAGGCCTTGGGAATATAAAAGGCATGTACTCTAGGACTATTGTAGCTTTGAACCTTTGGATACCTTTATGAAATTGAGTACCTTAGATATCTTTTCTACTTTTCTCTCTAATCCAGGCTAATCCTAGCTAATCCTAGCTAGCCTAGTTTAATCCAAGGCTAAACTAGATGTTGTTTTCTTTCAAGTCTTTACAGATTTTGCTTAAAAGCATTGGTGTGACGCCTTATTTCATTCATTTCATATTTATTATAATTTTATAGCAAATTTGGCAGATTTTCTTCAATTTTATATATGTTTTTATTGCAGGAGGAGACTTGTATATTAGTCGTTTGAATTTTATAATAAGTGCATTCGAAGGAAAGTTTACAAAATTTATTATTATAATGTTAACTTATAAAAAATCCTGAGGAACTTTGGCCTTGAATATTTGCAATTATCATCGAGTTTGATTTTAAGGGAGACAATGTAATGTTTTAAGATATTTAATAGAGAGAGAGAGAGAGAGAGAGAGAGAGAGAGAGAGAGAGAGAGCCTACAACTTATAAGTTACAAGCCTTTTTAAGTTAATTTCTAACTTTTAAGCCCCCCCCTCCCAAAAAAAAAAAACTTTTTTTTGGTAGGCTAGCATATAAACATGGACTCAATGATTTTCCATCAACATACTTTATTACCCATATATGCTTCCCTCAAACATAGCCTTTTAATTTGTGCCCTTTTAATCTTAGTCATAGTTTCAAATAGTGTCCATGGTGTTAATAATCAATTTGGTTTTGTTATGATGCCCACTTTTTTGTGATATTCTAAATGAAGAGAATCAAGGGTCCATTTCCACACAGCATGAAACTTCCAACTAGTTGAGGGTTAAACTATTTCAAAGGCTAGGGCTTGACTTTGTCAAAATAGACATGTAATGATTCAAATACCATTGACACGCTAGCACACACACCATTTATCATTTTTATAAGCTCAATGAGAAAACATGCTCATAGTTGTACATTTCATCTTCTATTGCACTTTAAAATTGAGAGGTAAATTCTATAAAAAAGTTAAAAAATGTTGTGTATCAAGTCTACCAATGCATCATTTTAACCTTTGAGTAAAATCGTTTTGAGGTAGCTTATATTATTTTGATACCCATTCTAGAGGCTTCAAAAATCTTCTCAAGGCACTTTCTCCTTTTTGTTTATAAAAATGGGGCTTTTCACATGGGGAGGAGAATTGAGTGCTAGAACCTCTTTGATAGGCATGGTCTCCATAGGTAACATTACCAACATTTTTAAATTTATGATTACACTTTAACCATTTATTAGAAACCATGTCACTCCATCGGTAACATCACTTCCACCATTTATTAGAGACCATGGGGAGGAGAATCGAGCGCTAGAACCTCTTTGATAGGCATGGGGCCTCCATAGGAAACATAACCAACATTTTCAAATCTATGATTACACTTTAACCATTTATTAGAGACCATGTCACTCCATAGGCAACATCACTTCAGCCATTATTAGAGACCATGTCACTTCATAGGAAACATCAGTAACATTTTCAAAGTTATGATTACACTTAGACCATCTCACTAATGATGTTCCTTTGTTATGAAAACCTTAATTATCACTATACCTTGCTATCAAGATAAGTTTGATAAATTAATGTTCCTTTGTTATGAGAACCAAGAGAAAGAGGAAACTACGAAGCATTAGGCTTCACATCCTTTCTCTTTGGCACATGTAGTTCTAAGGGTTTTAGCTTTAGAGATAGCATAAGAGCAGTAGGAACAATACAAGCTTCAGAATACACACCATAACTCTTTAGTATAGGAGGCTTCCTTCATGACATAAAAGAAAGAGTCTCTAGAGTAGGATTGACCCTAAGGGGAGGCCATTACCCATATTTGGACCTTGCTATTATGGATAATACTACATCACACTCTAGAAAATACACCACCTCAGGGGTCACTTAAAAATATGTAAGTCTATTACGTGTGATCGTTAGGAGGGGTTTTTTAAACCAAGATTTTGAGAAACATTTATAGAAATCTACCTACATAAGGGGGTTTCAATTGGTATTTTGGGAAAAAAATTGCATAAGTTTATAAAGTAAAAGGGGTCATTTTATTAAAGTCAAAATTCACAGAAAAGGGTATTTTTTAATGCCTTTTGAATGCACATTTTATGTAGGTCTTCCTAAAAGTACACCCCCTGAGTACACAACTTCCTATGCTTGTTGCCTAGGGCCGTATCCTTATTAGAATCCCTATGCTCACTCAACCCATTCCAGCTCCTATGCCATTTGCATGAGGATTGATGGTAAGAATATCAATGAAAACATAGACAATGTGGGGGATTAATTTGTACAATTTGAGAAAACAACCCTTGATGGGTAAGCCTATAACATTAGCTAAATTCAAGGAGGTTAACCTAGCTAGTCTTGGAGAGGATCCCAAGTTGGTCCACATTGCTAGAAAGGATTGGACTGACTCCGCCAAAGGAGAAAGATTTAATTGACCTGATCATAGAGTTCCAAGACTTCTCCACCTAGAAGTACATGAACATCACCTCTTGAAGCAATCAAGCATAGTCAAGCACACTATTCCTATCATGGAAGGAGCCAAACCTTTAAGAGGCACATGGCATATTCAATGATTACTCCAAGATGGTCAAGGAGGGAATTGATAGGCTTTTTTAATGAGTACTCCAAAATGGATTTGATGTGCACAGCTTTGAAAATCTTGAGGTCTCTTTGGATGACCTTTAGCACATCTGTGGTGTTTACGATGCTCAAGAGTATAGAATCTCTCTCAACCCTCTAAAATGCTAATTTAGGGTAAGATATGAAGTGATTCTAAGACACATCATCTTAGAACATGAAATATCCATAGAGTATATAGAGGTGCAACTAATTCTATAGTTGCACCTAATAGCAAGGTGCAACTAATTCTAATTCTATATTTGCCACTACTAATGAACTTCAAGGGTGTTAAATGTTTCATGGGACATGTCGCTTATTATAGACGGTTCTTCATCTTATATGTCGACATTACAAGACCCATTCACCACCCATCTAGTTGTCATGGGATGAAGAATGCTAGAGAGCTTATGATGCTCTCAAGAAATCCTTGGCAATGAGTTCATGGATTCTACAAGTGCACAATTGGGACATTATCTTCCAATTGATACCTCTTCCATGGACTATTCCAATTGATAGAGTCTATTTGTCATGGACTGAAGAGTGATAGAGAGTTTACGATACTCTCAAGAAAGCCTTGGCAATGAGTTCACAGATTCTAGGAGCTCACAGTTGGGATATTATCTTCCAATTGATACCATTGCCTTTTGGTTGTGTGCTAGCCCATGGAGAGCATAACATGGATTTTCTTATTATGTTTTCTAGCCACCAAATGAATGAATGATGTAGAGAAAAACTATATCATTTGACCAATAAGGAAGGTTTATGATTTCAAGAAGTATCGCCATTTATCTTTTCATGAATAAGTTTGTTTTCTTTGTAGACCATCGAGCACTTCTCTATCTTGTTAACAAGCCATGTGCCATGGGAAACATCAGCCACTTTCTCTTGATCCTCATGTAGTCTGATTATTTATGTGAAAAGTCTTACAATTTGTGCGTACTTATCGTGCATCCCAAAGTGAGAACCAAGTTGATGATGATCACTTCATTATTCATACTTTGTCTTGGTCCTAAATGGGCAAAAGAATAGTCCACTATCAATCCAATGGCTTGCCCTAGGAAAGACCCCTAAATAGAGATCAAGGAAGATGCCTTGTCAAGAATGAGCCCCCTATCAATTGATATAGGAGATGGACAATTGTACAAGAATACTAGCACTTCAGGTGTGGGCGTTCTTGTATCAATTTTCCATTGCCTATTAACAATAGACAATTGTACAAGAACATACCCACTTTGGGTGTGGCTAGAGGATATTTTGTAGTGGAAACTATCATGAAGAAGGTTCTACTGGTTGGCCTACACTCAATTTTAAGAAGAAGCATACTACTTTATTTTTATCAAATTACTTCAGGGACTATGGGGAAATCTTTTAAGCTTTACAAAATATCAAAAAGTAAATATTGCCAAAGTATGTGCTTTAAGTTAAACTTTGTAAATCTTTTAAGCTTTACAAAATATCAAAAGGTAAATATTTCCAAAGTATGTGCTTTAAGTCTAAGCTTATGAAAATAAATAAAGTAATGTACACAAGCTTGCACATATATACAAAGCTTGCTCAAAACTGTGAATGCATTCCAAAATAAATATTTATGTGCATTCCAAATAATCTCACCTATAAAAGATCCAAAAAATAATTTGTAAATTCAACACATATTCCATAGGCAAACAAACCATCACCATAGACATGTTCATTAGGTGTGTAAGTACTGTAGGAATCACCCTGCCATGTAAACCAACTGTAACAAACACTAGAGGCCCCAAGGATACACTAATGTGCACTTTATGTATTAATATTTATATTGGCTTCACCCACGATGGAATTTGGCATGATGTAAAAATAATCTAGACATTCCCAAATTATTTAAGAGGGTGGAATAATATTTTTAAGAGGGATTAAAATACATTCTCATAACATACACTTCTATGTTTCCTATTTGTTGGATTAATTTTTTAATTTATATTCATCACTTCTATTAATTATGGTTTCTTCTTTTGATGTGCATGCACCTTCTCATAGAATTATATCCAATGACAAAAAATAAAAATAATGATCTTTTTGAAAACATGTGACATTTTAATTGTATAGTATAGTGTATAATAACAATTATAAGATATGTGAGAGGACCTTAAAAACGAAATAGTTCATGTTTACATTTCTTTTAACTATGAATACGATCATCATTTATAGTTATTTTGTATTTTTTGTATAAAACTTATTGTTCAAAATCATGTAAATGAATTTGAAATTTATCAATGCATATATTACTCAAAAATATCATGCTTAATACCAATTACACCTATGTAATGGAAAAAGGGGGAATAGTCAGATAAGGGGATAGAGGAGTGAGAGTGAGTCTAGTCTACCCGGCTGAGATGGTAGAAGTGAGCACATCACTATCTCGATAAAGATACATGTCAAGTCTACTCAAGCTCTGGGAGAAGGCATTGTACCATAATATTTAGGAATGGATTGGATCTCGTCTCACTATTTCTTTCTATCTATTCATCTCTATATGTGGTGTTCAATCTTGTGTTAGGTTATTCCTATTTAGATGTGATAGGTTGCCTAGAATCAGGATAGCCATAGGAACTATGCATTCATGCTCATTCTCCCCATTCTTAGGCAGATGGTAGCTCAACATTCGTGTGTTGGCTTATTGCATTGGGTGCAGCTACATTAGTCGCATCTCCTTCGGATGACTAGGTGGTCTGGAACCACGTAAGTGTAGGGTCCTGTGATGACTAGACATCAACACTTTTGGCGATCTTGTTGTTGGGGAACGGCATGCTAGGCAGGGGAGTGAGAAAATAGAGGTTAGTCCTGGGTCAAACCTGCACAGTTAGTCAAAGAGTGAATCTACTTAAAATAAACTAGTAAAAGAGAGTGTTCACATATTGGGGTTAGGTATGTTCAAGAGGGAGTCATAGAAGCACAATGGAGCATGCATGGAGAATGAAGGTAGCTCAAACATAGCAATGCGGCATCGTCGCAAGCCGAAGCTACAGAGCATGAAGGATGACCAAGAAGACTAATAGAAGGGATTCCACGTCAGCTAAAAAGATAAATTTAGGAACCACTAAGGAATCAGGAAGAAGATCACCAGGAGCCACAAAATAGGAGGCAGGAAGCTCAAGAAGGAGAAGAATCGGCAGTTGTGGGAAGGATGTCTCTCAAGTATCCTAAATTCAAGGGCAAGAGCAAGGAGGATCTAGATGCTCACATCTGCACCTTCGAAACCATACATTTGAAGAACTGAAGGGGGCCTTCCTGAAAAGATTCAAGAAAGACAAAACCATAAACAGAGGTGCTAGAAAAGCTGCAGAGGCTGACACGAAAAAAGAGACCAACATAAGACTGCAACTAAATTTTGAGCAATGCTGATGCGCCTGGATCATCCCAACCCTCCTGCTCTAGCCACGCTGAGCTAGTGGTTCGTGAGAGGACTGAGGGAAAAGCTCCATAGGGCAATGCTGATGCGCCTGGATCATCCCAACCCTCCTGCTCTAGCCACGCTGAGCTGGATCATCCCAACCCTCCTGCTCTAGCCACGCTGAGCTAGTGGTTCGTGAGAGGACTGAGGGAAAAGCTCCATAGGGCAATGGCCTCATACGACTTGGATGCCCTTACGTTTGAGCAAGTGGTGGTGGCAAGAGCTACTAGAGCTGAAGGGATCCTAAAGCAAATAAGCAAAGACCCCAAGAAGAAGAAGAAGAAGGACAAAAGGAAGAAACTTCATAATCAGATTCTGGAGAAGACATCTCAGAGTCCAAGTCTAGTTTTAGGAGTTGGATGCCAAAGAGCAAAAGCCCCAGAAAAAGAAAGGCAAGAAAAGCAGGTAGTAAATGTTCAGGAAGAACTAAAGGCCGCCCTTACCAAGATTACCAAAGGATACGTAGGATCCGGACTCATACCACACGTCTAGCACACGAGGTATAATAACCAAAGGCATATGAAGGAGGAGTGCTAGTTAAGGAACACTCAGCAAATATGAGAACAAATCGAAGTGGTAGGATGCATGTTCATTGCCATATTCATAGTTCTCAAGATAATTGAGATAGCAAGTGTATATCCCATGCTCTTGGGAAGACCGTGGCTCAGGATTGGAAGGATAAAGCACAACTGGGCTACAAACAAGATCACAATCAAGAGAGGTAAAAAAAAAGTCTGCATTTCAGTGCAAGAAAAGACAGGCTAAACCTGGACAGTCGACCGAACGGTATGCAGAGGGCCTAAACTGCCTGGAAGGGATAGAAGACAATGAAGAAGAGCAGATCATGAAGGAGAATCCAGATCTGCTTTCATTATTTGAGGTGGACATAGAGAGGATTGTAGCAAGATACGATCCATTAGTACTGGTGGCTCATCTTGAAGTGCTGATAAATGAAGAAAGTGCACAAGAATAGGGGGAGAAAACTCAGGAGAGTGTGGCAGAACTACGAGCCGAGGAGGAAAAAGCAATGCTAGCCCTCGAGCAAGAGGAAGCTCAACTCTCGCTCAACTCAAGAAGAGGATATCAAAGTCTAGGAAGACGAACTAGAAGAAGTGGACCTTGGGGATAACCAAGAGCTTAAAACAGTAAAAATCAGTGCCCAATTGAATCAAGAATTCAAAGGAAAGCTCCTGGAATTGTTAAAGTCCTACAAAGATGTGTTCGCCTAGAAATACTTAGACATGAAGGGGATTGATCCAAGCTTCTACCAGCACAAGATCAACTTGAAAGAAGGATGCAACCCTATTCGACAGAGCAGATATAGAATGAACCTCAACTACACAAAACAAGTGAAGATGGAATTGACAAGCTACTAAGAGTTGGGTTTATCAACACATTACAATTGCACATGAGATGATATTGATAAAAGTCACTTCAATACATGAGACATTGAATACAAAATCTATGGAAAATAACAATAAGTCTTCTTGGCAACCAATGACATGGCCATCTCCATGACTCATGTTCCAATACCCCAATACTAAAATTTGTGATTCATACCTCTTCATAATCTACCTCATCAAAGTGATTATAGGATATGTTTGAGAGCATGTATGTGACATTATGAGCTTATTGATCTAATAGGAGGTGATATGAGCTCATGTGAACTCTTAGAACCTTATATAAGGCCTTATGGGGATGGGGCTTTTTTGAGGTCACAATAGCCCTTAAGAGCTCACAATATCTTCTATAAGATATTATGAGCTCTTAGGACATCATATGTGATCTTACTAACTCTTAATAAGGTAGTAGAATTGAACATATGGTCATGTGTTTAGGCTTTTATTATGTATGTAATAAGATGTTAGGACCCGATCTTGGTGTTTTGACATGGTCTTCCTATGACCTCCTAAGGTCTTTGAGCTCCCAATATTTTCTATAAGATCTTATGAGCTCTTATGAGATCATATGTTATCAATTCTAGTAAGATACTAGAATTGAATTTATGCGTCGGGTGTTTAGGTTTTTAGTATATATATAGTAAGACGTTAGGCCTTGAACGTGGTGTTTTGATATGGTCTTCTAAGGTATTTGAGCTTATATTGACTGCATGTGCATGTATAGAACAGCAATGTATGTGCATGTATAGAACAGCAATGTCTTAGAGGTTTTCATGGTGTGCAAGAAGCCTTAATTTGAGATTATTTGATTTCTTTTGACCGGCAGGGGAAGAAGGGGGCGGCTGTGTGGGGGTGGGTGGGTGTGTTTGGGGGACATGTTAATTAACCTATCCCCCACACACTATGAAATTACCCTGAGGAGGTTTATTTGTTTTTTCAAAGTAAACAGGAGGATAAGGTGGGGGGGAAGGTTTATTGTTTTCGTTGGTGCTTCTTGAAGAAGGCAGCCTTTTCTCTCTGCAAGTCAGCAGCCTCCTGTGAAGAGCGCACAGAACATGCGCTCTCACAATTCCCAGAGCAGGAAGCGCTGCCGTACTCCATGCCACTACTATTCGCCTGCTGCAGTGCTATGTTGTCAACATGCACCCGAAACAACTGTGTTTAGGGGGGAAAGCCATAGTGCAGCAACACCTCTCTCTTCTTGCCACCACAGCTCTCCACCTTGTGTTGATGTCCTTGGGGTGGCGCCTTACAGCTTGACGTGCTTGTAAGGCTCGTGAGATAGCAAAGTTTGTGAGCCGCCCGAGCTACTGTCATGTGGTTTGTAAAAGTTTGTAGTTGGCGAGAGCTGCCTTTACTGCAGGCTCGCTCCCCCAGCTGTGTTTGCACATTCTTGGCTACAGTGAGTGAGAACTCTTGCGTGTGCATCCTTGGCTATCACGTGCTTAACGTGCCAGCTCGGCCCGTCTCTCTACTATAGGTGCTTTGTTGGCTATGGTGTGTGTCATCATGTGATTGAGCCGGCTCGGGCTGATTCTTCTGCATGTTGGTAGGCTCTCTAATAGTGCAGGGACCTCCTTTGCAAGCCGCATGGTGGGCCTGAATTTAGCTGGTTTGTGAAGATGAAGCCTACGCCGACTGTAACGACCATGAACAACGAATAACGTCGACTACGCCCGTTTTAGCCTACGAATAGAGAACACTCTACCCGTGCTGCTCATAACATAATGCCAATTGCACCCATAACAACTACGCCCCTCTCTCTCTCTCTCTCTCTAAATCTCAATCTCACTTTCATATGTTCTTGTTGATCACCAACCATTTGTGGTGTATCTTAAACGATTGAGAAGCCTACCAAAGAAAAAAAAACAAAACAAAACTTCTATGTTCTTGTTGATTGAAATGTCTCTTGAATGATTCAGAAGCCCACCAAATGTATGATTTATGGTGACATAAAAAATTGGAAACAATAATTTATGCTATGTTTGATTTATCCTCTCTCTCACTTTTGACTTATCATCTTTCCTCGTGACATTAAGGTTAAATATTATACTTTCATAAGAAAAGACATGCTAGTAAGACAACTCTTAGTTCCATCGGCAATTTAATAGTGCTACACTCTCAAAGTTTGTTCACAACTAGAAGGGCTCAAATGGTTTTACTACATCATCCATTTCTAAAATTTTGCAAAAAAGGATGTCATGTGTATTCCTATTCAATGATTAATTGACTAGAGGAGGTGCATGTGGCAGTGATGATAAGTACAAAGCATTTCCTAATACGTGTGTGTGTGTGTGTGTGTGTGTGAGAGAGAGAGAGAGAGAGAGAGAGAGAGAGAGAGAGGAGAGAGGCGAAGTGTGTGTGTGTGAGAGAGAGGGAGAGAAAGTTTGTGTGTGAGTGAGAGTGATGTGTGTGTGTGTTTGAGAGATTGAGAGAGGGAGTGGTGAGGTGTGTGTGTTTTTGAGAGAGGGAGAGGTGAGGTGTGTGTGTTTTTGAGAGATTATATATACAAAAAGACAGAGGTGCGGTGTGTGAACAAGCGTGAGAGAGAGAGAGACAGAGAGAGACAGAGAGAGAGAGAGAGAGAGAGAGAGAGAGAGAGAGGTTTGAGAGAGAGAGACAGAGAGAGAGGTGTTTTTGAGAGAGAGAGAGAGAGAGGGGGAGGGAGTGAGAGTGAGAGGTGAGGGGTGTGTGTGTGTGTGTTTAAGAGAGAGAGAGAGAGAGAGAGAGAGAGAGAGAGAGAAACACACACACACAGAGAGAGAGAGAGAGAGAGGGGTGAGGTGTGTGTGTGTGTGTGTGTGTGTGAGAGAGAGAGAGAGAGAGAGAGAGAGAGAGGTGAGGTGTGTGTGTGTGTGTGTGTGTGTGAGAGAGAGAGAGAGAGAGAGAGAGAGGTGAGGTGTGTGTGTGTGTGTGTGTGTGTGTGAGAGAGAGAGAGAGAGAGGGAGAGTGAGAGTGAGAGTGAGTGAGAGAGAGTGAGGTGTGTGTGTGTGTGTACTCCTCCACCCACTAGTGATATAATGTGTGTGTGTGTACTCCTCCACCCACTAGTGATATAATGTATTACAAAAAAAAGTGTAAGGGTGTGTGTGTTTGAGAGATTGAGAGAGAAAGGGATAGCTGAGGGGTGTGTGTGTGTGTGTGTGTGTGTGTGAGAGAGAGAGAGAGAGAGAGCTTAAATGACATGATAATCAAGCGATAATTACAAGAACATTCAAAAAAAATATAATCAAAATATAATTAAAAGATTTTTTTTAGTGCAAGATTGTTTTGGGCTGTTATTTTAATGAAATACTTTTATTCTACTTTTCAGTGAAAATAATAATGAATATACACATGTGACGAGAGAGAGAGAGAGAGAGAGAGAGAGAGAGAGAGAGAGAGAGAGAGAGAGAGAGAGAGAGAGAGAGAGAGAGATGCCTAGAGATAGTGATAGATAGAGATGCTAGTAAGAGCATAAAGAAAGAGAGATATCACACACATCTTGCCCAAAAAACCCCCCCATTATTTAAAAATCGCTACCATTTTTGGGAAATTGCTCGCCAAAAAAAATCCCCCCTCCAAAAATATGATTCTCAAATCAAGTTTTGGTATGTTAAATAAAATGTGATGTCCCTATCTATTGAGGTTCTATTATGGCTATCTCTATGGCCTCATATCCCCTCTTTGATCAAGTTAAAGAAGTATTGGATCAGGTACATTGGATGAGGATCCCTTCTTCAATTCCATCCTTTAAGCCTTAGCTAGTTATTCTAATAAACAAGACCCAAGGATATCGATAGATACTTATATTATAATAAAAGGATCTGTAAACCTTGCATTAAATCTCTTAGAAGGAGAATCCTTAGACACGAGTTTGCCCTAGCTGGACATCCACGTTATTCAAAAAGCTACACTTCTAGGTTATTCAAAAACCTACACTTCAATCAAGAAGGGTTTCTTTTGGCCTAGACACTTAAGAAGGATTTGTTGAACTATGTGAAGTAGTGTCTCCATTGCCAATGAATCAAGGCTGAGAGAGTCAAACTTCCAAGTAAGCTTCGACCCTGGGACATTCCTCATATAAAATGGTGGGGAGCCCTTGCACTGTAGAAAGACTGCAAGAACCAACCAAGGTTGTGGGGCTTTGCCTAATCACACTTAGGAGATAAAACAACTCAAACCAAGAAGCTAATCTTCCATAACCTAGCTCACAATTGCATGGGCAAGGTATGTCACTCACCTCGTGAACGCTTGTGCTCGAATTCTCATAGGAGACAATGTTGCTACACAACCACACTCCAAATCTCTGCTTCCAAAGCCGCCACCGCACTCCAATGGAATCTCGACCCTCCTCTTACTCAATCTTCCTCTCTCACATGCAATTTACGGGAAGCCCATTAGGGCCAATTTGGACAAGAAAAGGGCTGTCTAAGGATCTAAAAAGGGGAAACTTAAAAAAGACCATGAAGATCTTACCAAAACTATTCAACATGGGTACTCATTGGATAGAGCTCATCAAGCGCCACCTGTGGCTAAATTTGGCCCGTTCATATGTAAAAGTTATGGCTAAAATAGTGCAAAATGTTCCAAAAGTAAGTGAAGGAGATCTTGACACGTGTACAAAAATGCCATACTTCTTGACACGTGGCTCCTCCTTGACCCTTAGATCAAGAATAGAGAAACCCTAAACAACCCTTTTTTCATCCAAATTGGCCCTAATGCTTGCACTACAGAAAGAGTCCAAGAATTAACCAAGGTTGTGGTGGGGATTTGCCCAACCACACTTGCTGCATAGCCACACTCTAAAGCTCCAGTCCAACGCCACCATCGTACTCCAATGGAATCTCAACCCTCCTCTCACTCAATCTCCCTCTCTCACATGCACTCACACATACACAATGAGCATATAGTAGCTCTAATTGAATTAGGCAAGCAAGCAAGACACATAAGAGAGTAAGAGAGTAGAGAAGAAGAGCACTCTATTAGTTGCATAAGAGAATGAGTGGTGAGAATACAAAATGACCCTTATCTTGGCCTCCAGCCTTCACACCTTGGGCGGCCATACTTAAAATATAGGTCCATGGCTATCTAGGGCTGCCTAGGCTTGTGCAAACACTTAATCTAAGCATGCAATCTCCATAATTAATCTCGTGGTGTGCCTTTCATAGACAAGCGTCGACACTCGAGAGGTGTCTAATGAGGGTAACATGCCGCCCTTCCTGATGTAGATTCTGTCCTCGGAATATGTTGATGAAGATTCGTCGAGGAAGTTGCTGGATGCATGTTGGCGTTGGAAATGTCGGAGGTCTTGGAAGATCTAAAAGGAAACATGGTACCACGAGTAAGATGCTCTTGTGGAAAATAATTGAATTTAAGCACAATTTAACGAATCAAGTAGTGAGGAAATATATTTGTGACTGGTCAAATTTTCTAGTTAAGACAAGGGTAATATTAAGGGTCCGAATTCTATCTAAGAACAAAAAGCATGCCTCTGGTTATGACCTTAGTCTCCACACACTATCTCTTTGTTGGTAAAACCATCTCTAGCTATTATCTAGCCTCGTATAAATGAAACTGTTGAGTGATTATTATAAGAGGTGGTTGTGATTCTAAAAATATAAAAGTAGGGCACCACCCTGAAGAGACCCAAGCAATGGTCCAGATACGTCATATAAGAGTAACTAAGAACCACTAAGTACCTCCACAGTGATGGCTATTTTTATAGCCCTTTATTGATAGGTTTTTTTCTGCAAGGTCCAATTCCATGCAAATCAAGGCTACGGTCCCAAGGCTCCATCACTAAGAACCAAAAGTCCTACCTAGATCGTACATGGCGATGGTTATCTTCTTGCGGGTTTTTTGTATTTTTGCTTTACTATTTTTTTTTAAAAATAAGCTAGTTTCACTTTCGCAATTCACCTAGAAGGCTCTATTTTAACTAAAGAGGGAGCACTAAGGAAGGTGGAATACTTGGCATACTCTAAGATTGATCTCAGGGAGAAATAAATTAGGACCAAAGCATAAATTGTTATACAAGTAATAACTAGAAAATTGATAGATGAGTTACATAACGATGCAAGCAAGAACTCTAGCAAACAAAAAAATGAAACAATAAACAAAAGGTGAGGATGGGTTAAAATACACCTGGGCAATGAGGAAAATCCTATCCTACGGAGGTTACACATCCATTGCATGTTGTAATTTTGGATCTGGTCTACACGAATGCTCCTCAATAACATGTAAATTAAAATCATCTAGAAAGCTCATCATCAAATAACCTTAGTGCATAAGCATGCTCTGATTCTTCATCACTGGGTTTATTTTCCCTCTCACTTGGATGTGCTTCATATATATGTTTGTCCTTTGGTATACTAGGAAATGGTTTGAGTGCATCCTCATTGTGATATGGCATGGGTACTATCACAATAAGTGAGCTAAGTAGCTACTACTATGAGCTAAGCTATCTAGGAAATCACCTACCATGCTCTAGAGAGGACAAGGAAGCAAAAACATTACTACAAAAAATGACGATGTAAGTCCATAAGTTCTTACCCTCCTTCCCTGCTCTATAAGTTGTTGCTATGCAATTCTATTTTGATAGGTACCTCCCACCGGGGGTAATGTACACTCACGTAATCATCTCGTTATGGTGTCTCTCCTACCCATGGACTGCAATAGTCCTATCCCATAGAACCTAAAATAAGTTCTACAATGCCAACATAAGTAGGACGTTGCGTACATGTGATGCCTAGAGGTAAGGCATGGTGCAAGGGGATAGAATTGTAGGTAGAACATGTTCACCAAGGTGGCTCCACAACATCTCTGTCCTAGTGGTGCATAAAAATAGTGTGAGCGAGTCAGGAAAGGAGGAATACTTAGCTACCCTATATAGTACCATTCGGGGTCCAGGATAGGGTCACTCGTGTCGGTCCACGAAAAGTCCATGCTCTCGGCCTGTAGTCACAACAGAGTCGTACTTCATTCTTTTATCTGACATGTGCTCTTTGTCATCAACCTTATAAAAAAAATATTTGTATCATTAGTCCGATTTTTAGTATGTGTATAGTTTCTATATTGTTGTACACTGTTGGTTACTAGTCTGATTCTGCCTCGAACGCCTCTACTAGTTCCTTTGACAAAAATATATCCTCTAGACTCCCTTTGTTGTACTCCAGCATCAACTGGGCCTATTGCCACCACTCCAAACCCATCCTAGATCCTCTGCCGACCCTCTTCCATCACCCTTTTGACTGAAGTAAATTGGATTCTCCCTCAGCAATTTGAAATAAAACTGGCTGACAAAGAAGCTTCAAATGAATTAGAACATTTCCTCAAGTGTGCTCTGTCATCCTCCAATCCTTATGATACCACAAACTGATCAAGATATTACATTAATGGCTTCCAGCTGATAGTTGTTGGCCCACAGCTACCCTCCGAACTACCTGTCCTCTCAAGGATGGCTAGAACTGACTCAGCTGACCTTAGCTTCCCTCCCTTTACATCAGCTCTAGCACTTATATATCCTCTAGACACTCAAACCAAGTCAGGTTCTAACCTTGTGGACACTCTGCTCATCACAGCAACCTGATTGTGGCTGCCACAGACTCATCATTTAACTACATAACTGTCTGACTGTTGATTGCTAACAACAAACTGCTTAGATTGTTAGGTGTGGCTCACAATCATTTCTCACCCACTCATACAAGCTAGGACAAGATCCCTACACCTTCAACTGATAATATTGAGGCTCAGTTGACTCTCAGGTGGTGATGCAGAACCATCTCTATACTTTCTCAACTGGGTCAAAACTAACTCAGAATTGATTCCTCTGTCACATCAAACTGATACCCACAGGGACTCAATCTTCATAAACTCTATCAAATCTACAAACATATCACAAAAGAAACCTCAAGATAACTGACTTTACAAACATTCCCAATTGATACAACTCAAACTCTTAGATTTCCTCAAGTAAACAAAACATTTCAGTATATCAATAGCCCTGAGACTTGGGGCTCCAAGAAAAAAGAAGAAAACACCAAGAAATCTTGGGGGTCCTCCACAAATAGATCTCAGCGATAGCTCTCCACTGCATCATCTTTGTCCACAACTCGAAATTTCACAGAAACCAGCATCAACAGACATCCACCTACTATCATCTAATAGTTCTAACTTGGACCATGTCTCTAATAGAGGTTTTGTACATAGAATCTAAGAGACCCACCTCTTAGCCAATTCTCTGATCTTTTGCCTCCCTCTGCTTTAATCCAGTCATGCTTTCTCACACAGCGCTACCTTTTAGTCTGCAACCTTCCATAAATAAAACCAAACTGTAGGAGTCCATTCCACTGCAGCCTACTCACCTTCTCTCTTTGGTAGTTGCTGGTTACGTTCTCCCTTAGCATTCCACGTCAACTCCTCTAGAACGTAGTGCTCCTGCTTCTTTGGATCACCCATACTATTTCCTTTTTGGTTTTGCACACCCATTCTTTTACCCTTGGCCACACATCTCTTGCCACCTTGTATTCACACCAACACTATCATCTACACACTTCCCATATCTGTACACCATGCTTAGGAGGGGCTCATTTTGCTTCATAGAACATGGAGGGTAAAAGTAATGATATTAGCATATGTCCCTATTAAATTTTCAGCAATGTGATGAGCTATGGTGGATCAAATGCTAGAATCAACATCATTAGAAAAGAGATTAGATGATAATTACGTTGTGATTAGTGAGCAATCAACTGATAGCTTAATGTAGGCATGGATAATCAAAAACCAGCAAATTCTCATTAGGCCAATGCCTCAATTTATAGAGTTTACATCCAAGCATCTAATCCCATTGATTTCTCCTTGATTCACTCCACCTCTTTTGCTTGATTCTCTCCACCTCTTCCCAGAATATCTCCACACCTCCTAAATCTTCTCATGCTACCCTTTATTCTCTCCCAGTAGATACTTCTCATGCTACCCTTTATTCTCTCCCAGTAGATACTTCTCACCTTTTCACAGCTTCTCTCACATTTATAGATTCTCTTTTACAGCTTCTTGTAAGGGCTTGTTCCTGCACACACCCTATTCACTTGTATATTTCAACACCTCCCCTCAAGTGAATACTCCTGGCACACCTAGACCCTATACCAAGTTTCCCTCTTACTTGATAGTCCGCGACCAGTGCCTCAAGTCCCTAAACTCATAGTCCTTGACAGTGTGACACTCTCTCTCTCTATGTGTCCAAGGCTACTACAAGTGCCCATGACCTTGACTAAAGTGCTCACACATACATCTACCACATGGCCTACATCATCGGTGGCTTAGAGGTGGTTTTACTCTATTGGGGCAGGTTTACATTGGGTTGTGGGGTTTCTCTCTCTCTCTCTCTCTCTCTCTCTCTCTCTCTAAAAAGATGATCTGACTCCACTTCCTTAGGAGCCTCCATGAAGTTTGCTGATGTCGTTCCTTCTCCACTGGGTTTGCTATAGCAGTCTCTTGCCATGTGTCCTGGCTTTCCACAGTTGTGGCAAGTGAAGGTCCTTCCTCCTACTCTGCCTCTTCCTCGTCCTCGTCCTCGAGAGAATCCTCCTCGGGTGAAGAATGCTTTTTCTTCTCCAGCTGTTGAGTCCAGCCACCATTTCTTCTCTTTGACTCTGGTCTCTTGCTCTAGTAGAGCTCCTTCTATCTCGTGTAGATTTAATTCAGGTACATTCTTTAATGTCGCTACAATGTTTTCATATTCACCTTTGTCCACACTCTTCAAAAGCACTGCTAGTGCCTTATCACCTTCTACCTTTTTGCCATTTGGCTACCAGTTGTTGCTTAATGCTTTTATATTTGTTCAAGTGTGTGATTAAAGGTTCACTTTCCTTCATATCCAGTTTGTAGAATTGCATTAACAGATTTATCTTTGAATTTTTTGCTTGAGTGCCAAATAATTTATTGAGTTCATCCCATGCATCTTTTGCCCATTGTATCCCTATGATGTGATGAATGATTTCATCATTTAAACTGAGTGCGATAAGTCCTAATGCTTTCTCATTCCTGCTCTTCCACTCATTTTTCCCTCTCACTTCTGGGCATTCATCTCTTCCCTCAACTAGCCCCCCCACAGATTTTTCCTCATGAGCAGATACATGGTTTTTGTCTGCCATGTGTAAAACTGCTCCCCCCACCCATTAAATTTGGCTATCTCTTGTGTCGTACTCATGATGATGTGAAGGGGGTCTTACCTTTTGATCCAATTTCAAGATTCAAGGATAGTGTCTATGTTAAAAATATGGCAAACACCTTCACTAAAATGATGTGTAGGGCACATACCTTGTAACTAGCACTATGCACTAAAGTCATAGATTATGGGCAAATGGATACAAAGGTTATTATGCAATCTTACCATGATGTAAAAGAGTCATTTAGGAGCTCAACATCAGCCAAAGGGGTCGTGATCCCTTGATTAGGTAGCATTGGTGTGATTAGCAAGATTCTAGGGTTGGTGGTCACTTTTAGGTGCTTGAATCTAGGAGGGAAGGTGGAGATGATTTAGATGATGATTAACACCTAATCTTGAGCTTAATCCTCATGTACTTCAGCCTATATAAAGAGGCTCTCATCTATTGAAATCAACACATTTTATTGCCCCTCACTTATGTTGTCATTATGCTCATCATTATGCTAATTACTTCTTGATTAGTAGCTTAACTTCATCTTCTTCATTTCTATTCAACTATGCAATGGAGCTAGTGTTTGATCCTCCTTAGGATGGTTTTTTAACATGGTATCAGAGCTAGTACTAGCCCATTCATCTAGAATCAAGCCCCATCTTATTTGCTTAGCAAGAGATTAGTAAAAATTAGGGTTTCATTAGCTTTTATGGGTTTCCTAGAAAATAGGATCTAGAATAGCAGCTGAGTGGAGGCCTTGGTGCTCACAAACCACGTAACCATTGCCAAAATCCTTTTGTGGGCACTTCACCAGCAATATTGCTAAGGGGCATGGCACCTCAATTGCACCATTGATAGCTCCACGTCGCCGGCAACTTCATTTTCCCCAAAACAGGCACGTTTTTGATAGGCGACCACCAAAAGTATTGCTGCAGCTCACACACATCAAATTGGTCTAATTCCTCTGAGGTGTGGCTTCATTGGAACCTAAACTTACTCCTCCTAAGAGGGTTTTGCAAATGATTGAGTGTGCTTCACACACCAAGCAAAAAACCAGGGTGCTGTCCAGAACTGCCATAGCCAGAAAAGGTACTTTGGTAAATTTGAGATTACTCATTGATTAAGTTGCTTAAGCAAGTGTTTGTGGGCTCTAAAATCATCTAGACATACTGCTATTCAATGCCCTTGAAGCTTTTTAGCTTATTCTTTGTGCAACTCCTTCAAATATTGACTCCAAGTGAGCTCATTTCTCTGCATAGTGAGCAGAATATTCAACTCCACTAATCAATGATTAATCTATCCTAATCCTTATCATTTGGTGCAATAAGTGGTTCATACATGTCATTAGGGACTTGCTACATCCCCTTATTACTTCACACTTAATTTGCCCCTTGATTAGGTGTCTCCCTTGCTTTCCACAAATCAATATATTTTCTGGTTTTATCTTTTGGAAAGCATATGCTAAATAACTTGATTTAGCACTATTCCTTGGTCTTAATCTCTCTTGTAAAAGGGTAGACACTGCCTCAATCATCAGAGGTAAGACCCCCTTCATTCCATATCATAATGGCTACCAAGGATTCTCCATCAATGCGCTTTAAAGGTCATGGTTTTCACACATGGCAAACCCGCATCAAGTTAATGCTCATGAAGAAGGGGCTCTTCAACATAGTAAATGGGAATGAGAAGAAGCCAAGGACTCTTGCTGATGTTCCTTGTTGGGAAGTAAGAGATGACAAAGCTCGTGCCATCATCACATTGGAGCTTGATGACACTTACATTCATCATGTGGATGGATGCGAAACTTCCAAGGAAGTTTGGGACCAACTCACAACTCTATTTGGGGCTCAATCTAAAAGTTCAAAGTTTGGTTTGCTCATTGAATTTTTTAAGCTAGAAATGAAGTCTGGCACATCCCTAGCCTCACATTTGAACTACATGAAAGGCCTATTAACACAACTTGCAGGAATAGGTCTTAAGATGGATGAAGATGTCTCCATTGGTGTATTACTTAAATCTTTACCTGAAGAATATGACCATGTGGTCACAACCTTGACCAATATGCCAATATCAAAGCTTGTGGACATTGAAGCATCTCTTCTTGAGGAGGAGAGAAAACTAAAGACCAAGCAAATGGAGTCTCCATCGTCATCAACCTTGTCTACTGAAAATGCTTATTATGCAGGATCTAGTAGGTATGGCAAGAACAAAGGCAACTACAACAAGGGCTACAACAAAGGCAACTACAACAAGGGCTACAACAACAACAATCTCATTTGTGACTTTTGTCACAAACCTGGTCATGTAGAGAAGAATTGTTTTGCCAAGAAGAAGATGCAACGAGTCTACATCATGGAAGAAGTGCAGCAGGAAGAAGACCAAGAAGAAGAAAAAGATGAAGACAAGGGCCACCATCATGAGGCCCTATCTATGATTAGATCAAATCATTTATTCTAAAGTGCTAAAAGCAAGGGCATGCCCTATACACATGGGTGTCCTCTTCACTCATACATGTAGCCACGTCTTGTCACACTCTTCTAAAGTCGTCCCATACCTCTTTTGTACGCATGACTAAAGCCTCTGAGTTCACATTGGCATAACCTATGTATGGCATTGCTAGTCAGACCACGCTCATGCATGCTATCACTGAGCATTGGGTGGTTAATTAGGCTCATGAGAGTCAGCATGACCAACTGCATCATTGAGTGGATTCAGTGTTTGAGGAGGGGTGTTAAAAATATGGCAAACACCTTCACTAAAATGATGTGTAGGGCACATACCTTGTAACTAGCACTATGCACTAAAGTCATAGATTATGGGCAAATGGATACAAAGGTTATTATGCAATCTTACCATGATGTAAAAGAGTCATTTAGGAGCTCAACATCAGCCAAAGGGGTCGTGATCCCTTGATTAGGTAGCATTGGTGTGATTAGCAAGATTCTAGGGTTGGTGGTCACTTTTAGGTGCTTGAATCTAGGAGGGAAGGTGGAGATGATTTAGATGATGATTAACACCTAATCTTGAGCTTAATCCTCATGTACTTCAGCCTATATAAAGAGGCTCTCATCTATTGAAATCAACACATTTTATTGCCCCTCACTTATGTTGTCATTATGCTCATCATTATGCTAATTACTTCTTGATTAGTAGCTTAACTTCATCTTCTTCATTTCTATTCAACTATGCAATGGAGCTAGTGTTTGATCCTCCTTAGGATGGTTTTTTAACAGTCTACCCGTTTACAACTCAATCTGGTGTTTAGGTGATGATTACAACAGATTTATCAACATAAATTCACCAGAAATTACATTAAACCAAGGGTAACAAATCTGTACGGAATGGTTGGAGTATCAAACCATCTTCTAATTGCAATCTAAAGTTATAGGGATCTATATATTAGATACCCAATAGTTAATTTGAACCCTCAATTGCACAAAAATATAGTGATTAGTATTGATTAATCATTGATTAGCAAAATAATCCTCTGTTTTGTGTGCAAAAAACAGAGTATGCGGGGAGTCCAGATCTGAGGCCTTAGAGTTCAAATGAGCTCAAATCCTTTCAAGGCCATCAATAGCAATTAGTATAGTAGAGGATTAAGCTAAGAAACACAAGATTTGACCAAACATTGAATGCTTAATCTCTATTTTACCAAAGTCACCTGTAGATTTGATGGAGAGCTTGGATCTCACTGTAGACTTGATGAAATCAAAAATTATAGACTTGATGAAATCAAAAACTATCTTCACCATCTTGTAGAGCACCTTTGAAAACCCCTAGGGCCAAGAGGAATTATAGCAATGTCTTCTGGTGTAGACAAGATCTCCAGTTCTCTTCAGAAAAAAGGCATTGGCGTTTTAGCAAAAATTGGCAACTCCAGTAGGCGATTTGACAAATCCCTTGAATGGGCTGGAGCATGAGGCTTGTGGCTATATGTGGCTATATGTGGCTATGTGTGGCTAAAGTCTTGAAGGCTACTGTTAAGCCTGGAGGGAGATCAAGCCCCCCCACCAGCTGGGGGTACAGAAGCTCTTTGAAAAAGAGGTAAAAAAACTTAATTATCTACTAATCCTGATTCGCTAGGTGATTAGCAAGATAATGGGCTCATAAATTTGATGGATTCTAGGCTAGGCTCTGATACCATGTTAAATTTGTAGCAATGTGATGAGCTATGGTGGATCAAATGCTAGAATCAACACCATTAGAAAAGAGATTAGACGATAATTAAGACGTGATTAGTGACCAATTAACTGATAGCTTAATGAAGACATGGATAATCAAAAACAAGCAAATTCTCATTAGGCCAATGCCTCAATTTATAGAGTTTACATCCAAGAATCTAATCCCACTGATTTCTCCTTAATTCACTCCACCTCTTTTGCTCTCCACCTCTTCCTAGAATATCTCCACACCTCCTAAATCTTCTCATGCTAGCCTTTATTCTCTCTCCCAGTAGATACTTCTCACCTTTTCATAGCTTCTCTCACATTTACAGATTCTCTTTTATAGCCTCTTGCTAAGGGCTTGTTCCCGCACACACCCTATTCACTTGTATATTTCAACAGTCTCCCCTTCCTACTTTCTATCATACCTTGACCTTGTGGAAGGTATTGTGACACAAAGTTGGGGTTTTGACTTCGGTCACTTCTTAGAATCAAAACACACTTGTATGAAACCTCACAGCCTCCTCACCTCCCTTTCTCTCCCTAGGTTAAGATAAAGATAAACATATCAAAGGTGAGACAATAATTCATGGAAGGAAAGATGAAAGGCTCAAGAGAAGCAAGAATTTTTGCCAGTCTTGCAGCTCCAAACAAGAGGGCAATTCTTTTGTTGGAAGAAAATCTTTCGACTCAGAATTATGTGAACGGAAACATACGGGGAATGTTGGTAAGGTTCATCCGTTCGAATTGGCCGATTTGGACAGAACATCTTAAAGTAAAAGAATATAGCAATCACTTACAAGAGGATAAGATACATGGGAATTGCTTTTTGATAAGAGATTAAGAGAAATTAATCATTATTAAGAAGAAATAATGGCCAAAAGTCTATAAAAACAGAGATACACAGAGAATTACAGTTTTAAATCCATATAGACTGTACAAAAGAGGATTACATAGGTATGTAGAGCTTGAAGAGAGCTTCGCGGCTATATAAAAACTTTCAAAAACGGGCAACCGAGCGAAAAGTTGAGCATTTTACTACAAGACTATAAAGCTGCCAAAATTCGCCTAAACATTAGCAACTTTGGGAGAAATTCTGATCATCAATGGAGTAAAGGATTAAGAAATTAGTTACATGAGTGGAAAGAGCATATAAAGAGCTTCCTAGCCATATGATCAATTTTAGAAACCAATACCCGAGTGATGAGTAATTACAGGTTGAAATTTGGGTATTAGACCACAAAACTACACTTCCCTCTCTTTGCATGAAACCTCAATTTTCACATAGCCTCTTGCCTTTCATCTCCTTCATGATTCAAGCTAGAGGGTAAGGGTTAACATTGCTCAGCGGACAATCGTAAAGATTTACCTATGGTCCCCAAAGTCTTTCCACATGCTCATTACCGCTAAAACCATTGGTACCTCCAAAGGAGGGCGGCAATAAGGCAAGGGCTACCTTGAGATGTCACAGGCCCACCAAGATAATAACTCCTTATCCCACTTATCATGAATCATCAAAGAGGTCCAAAATTGGGTTAAGCATGAGGAGCTAGTGCTAAATGAGATATTCACATGTAAAGAGAGTGTTTGAATAAGGATTTGAAGATAAGAGAATGGCAATGACACAAAATGCTCAATTGAGGAGGCTTCATTCATTGATTTGAAAGGGAGAGGAGGGCTCCTTTTATAGGTGGAGAATCACCCTCTCTTTCATTGTTACAAATTACAACATAAAAATCTTCAACCCTTCAGTGACATAAGGGTAGATGTCACCATCAATTGTCCTCTTAGGCTAAGTCTTCTATTGATTATTAAATTGAAGACTTTTTTACTTTGAAAGTGTGATGAGATAATAGCCAAGTCTAAGTGGCATGTAGGTGGAGATCCCACTTACACATGGCGGAATTCTCCTCTTCCATAGAAGAATGCCTACATGTAGGTGGAGATCCCACTTACACATGGCGGAATTTTCCTCTTCCATGTAGGCATTCTAGAAGAACCTTTCCCAATTATGCACCTACACACACTCCTCCACATGCCTTCCACACTTCCCAACTTGTAGCCTGGTGAATACTATATTAATAATACAATTAAAATCCATGTGAGCATGAAGGCCCACTTTTATTTTCCACATCACTAGCCTATCTACCATAGCAAAGTATTTATCAAGCATACTTGTGGCATTTACAATGTGTGCACCCTAAATCAAGTAAAACCATTATATTTGAAGATAGAATGCTGTTATCAAGGTAGCTGCCAAGCCGCCGCATCACCACGCCGTTATTCCATTATGGGCGCCGCAATCTTCTTGGACAAGCTTCCACCTTATTACCATTGAGAAACCATCAAAATATGTACAAAATTGAAAATGAAAGATATCCATTTTTCATGTCACATCTTCCCCTCCTGCTGCAGATCCTCCATGCTTGTCTTGGGGGTCTGCTGGCCATGGTGCTCGAGGGTAAAATATCTTTAACTAGTACTCATTGGCACGTCCAGGAACCTCATGGGCCACTTGCATCCTCTAGAAGATAGGTGTTATTTTTGAACTTTTGCTTTATCCTGAAGGGGCCTTCCCAGTGTCGAAGAAGCTTCTTATCTAGCCGTTTCTCCACACGGCCATCATACCTCATGTATGACTAAGCTTTCTTGCTTGACTTCTGGCTTCTTCTTCTTCTTCGTGAGAGTGTCATGCCTTGCCTTGCACCGTTGTTGTGCAACCTCCAAATTTTGAAGTGCCTGAAGTCGCCTCTCATCCAAGGTCTCCAATTGTACTAGGCCTTGGGCATGTGTTTCTTCTTCATTATTCAAGAGTGCAAAAGATGTGTGAAGGCTTGTGATTTCCAATTCTATTGGAAAAATAGCCTCCATTCCATAAACTAACTGAAAAGGTGTGAAACCAAGAGAGAGTTTGTGAGTTGTCCTATAGGCCCATAGGACCTCTGGCAAATGCACATCCCACTTTCTCTTCATAGTATCCACTAGCTTAGACAAAGATCCACAAACCAGTCCATTAGTTTTTTCTACTAAACCATTAATAGGGAGTTGACATAGCATGCTTTATTTTTAATTTCTATACCAAAGCTTCAATCAAATCATTCTTGAAAGACCTCCCCCCATCTGTAAGGATTTCTAATGGACACCCAAATCGGGCACATATGTATTCCCTGAGGAAGGATGCCACAGCCACTGCTTTATTATTGACCATGGCCTTTTCTTCTGCCCACCTTGTTGCATAATCTGTGGCCACCAATATGTAATACTTCCCATGTGAGGAATGAGGAAGTGGGCCCACAAAATCTAATCCCCACCTTTCAAATGGACCATATGCTGGCATACGGTTTAAGGGTCCGGGAACCAATTGTTTATGCCCATATGCCTAGCATACTTCACAGCTTCTGCACCACTCATATACATCTTTGCTGAGTTGAGGCCAATAATAACCTATGTTAAGGATCCTCCAGAGTTGTGCTGGTGGCTGAGGCAAAGTGACCTGAACATTCATGACATAATTCCATAATCCTTTTAGATTCTTCCAAGCTCACTACCCTCCTAAGAATCTTATCCTTACCTTGCTTGTAGAACATCCCCTAGAATTGTGTAAGGATGAGCTTTCCTTGTAAGCCTTTACTTCTGTTGAGGATTCAATCCAAGAGGGAAGTATCCTGTATCTAAATAGTGTTGAACATCTTGGAGCTCAGGCCAACCTGTATCCATTAATGCAAGAATAGCTACTTTGAAAGAAGCCAAAGTTTTAGTAGCCAATTCATCGGCCTTTTGATTATCCTTCCTGTTAACACATGCACAAATTTACAAAACTCAAAAGCTTCTTTTAACTCCATTGCCCTTTTTTGGAGATTAGGACTCCTTACCTTATATTCTCCTTTCATTTGTCGGATGACCAATTGTGAATCCCCTTTAACCTCTACCTCTTTAATTCCATCTTTTATGCAATCTTCTAATCCCCAAATTAATGCATTGTACTGAGCCACATTATTTGATATAGCCTTTGGAAATTCCTTACCCTGGCCCATACCTCTTTTCCTTCTGGATCAAATAAAACTATCCCCCCAGCCCCACATTGCCTAGAAGGGCTAAAGGCTCCATCAAAATGCATAGTGAAAGCAGTTGGTGGTGTCTCCATATCTTCATATACTTCTTCCTTTTGTTCCTAATCCTTCTTCCTCTTCCTTCCTTGTGAGCAAATCTGCAAGAGAGGTCCTAGTGGTGTTTTCTGTAATAAAAGTGAAAGAGAATTCTTGAAGCTCACAAATCCACTTTGCAAACTTCCCTCCTACAGGATTGGGTTTGTGGACCAAGAATTGTAAAGAAGGTTGAGATGTGAGGAAGAAAAAAGGGCGAGGTAACAAGTATGACCTGAACTTCTTTACTGCAAAAACAAGAGACAAACCACCTTTCTCCATTTCACCATACCTCTCCTCGGCATCAGTGAGTTGTCGGCTTTGGGTTCACATAAAAGTCCTCCCCCCACCTAGGAGGCTGCACAATTGGACTTTGCCTCATGCATTCCTTGAGCAAACAAAAAGATTGAATTTGATCGGGCCCCCATTGGAAAGAAACATTCTTCTTTGTCAACATGTTTATAGGATATACATCTTCTCAGAGAAGATGTCAACAAAGCGTTGGTAATACTTTGTTTTACCCAAAATCCTCCTTACCTCCCGTACATTAGTAGGTGGTGGGAGGGCCATAATTTCCTGCACCTTCTCAAGATCCATCTCTATGCCTTCTTCTGAGATAACATGTCCCAAGAGAACCACCTTTCTTCATGCCAACAAGTGGCATTTTTCAGGATTAAGACACCCTTTTGCATCATCAATACTTTGCAAGGCCAACCTCAACTTTTCCAAGTGATCCATGCAGCTTGAATAAATGCAAAAATCATCCAAAAAGACCCTTATAAACTTTCCCAAGTAAGGTGCAAATACCTGACTCATGAAGCGTTGAAAAGTTACTGGTGCATTGGTCAAGCCAAATGGCATCACCCTATAGGCATACACTCCCCAAGGGAAGATAAATGAGGTTTTCCTTTGATCTTCTTCACAAATCCGGATTTGAAAGTATCCAGAGTATCCATCACACACTGAATACAACTCATGACCTGCAACTTGATCCAAAATCTCATCCTGAAAGGGTAGAGGATAATAATCCCTCTTTGTGCATGCATTCAGAGGGCGAAAGTCCACACACACATGCCATTTTCCACCCTTTTTGGGAGTGACTACAACTGGGGAAATCCACTCTGAATTCTTTACTGGAAAAATAAATCCAGCTTCAAGCAAATTAGCTACCTCATTCTTAAGCACCTCCGCTTGCACTACTCCCAAACGCCTTAGCCACTGTACCACTGGCTTACTTTGGGGCTTGAGATCAATCTTGTGCTCTACTAGGGTAACTTGGCATACTTGTGAGTAGCTGTTTGCAAAAAGGTTAGAAAATCCATCCAACATTTTTAAGTAATTCTCCCTTTCAGTACCTGCTATGGACTCATCAAGAAGAAGTTCATTCTGTTGGTGAAGACTAGTGAGGTCCACATCTCCTTTCTTGAAGAAGCTTCCCCTTCCACCAAGGCTCCATTGTCTTTAGTATCCCCTCGATCCCTTCCCACCAGGGAAAGACCAAATGCAACTCCCTCCACCTCCCCTTCTTCTGAGATGGAATCCTCGGAGCTACCACTTGTCTCCTCTTTATCAGGTGACTCTGACTCTGAACTTTCGGAAGTTGAAGGTTCACCTCTTACCACTTTCTTGCGAGACTCTGGATGTTGTAGTGGTAAGCTTACCCCATTCCTTTTAGAGCGTTGGAGAGAGTGCCAAAAGCTGCCCAAATGTGATTTGGGCCGTTTTCTCCCTAAGATCTGTTAAGAGGTCATAACTAAGAGATCCTTGTCCAAGAGGAAAGTCAGATTGTCCAATTTTTCTCCTAGACGACTTCTTCTTCTTCTTATTTTTCTCCTCTTCTTCAGATTTATCTTCTTGTTCTTCTTGGGTCCTAGTTTTACGACCCCTTTTTTCCATTAATGGCATCAATGTTTCCTCTTCTTCTTCTGAGCATGTTTCCTCTAAAAATGTTAAACTTTTATCCTCTCTTTTTCTCAATTTTGGACACTCAGTGCGATAGTGCCCCTTCTCTTGACATTCATAGCATGTGACACTACTTATATCCCTAGGTTTATACTCAACTCGTGGAACCCTAGGTGGCCTTGCGTTGACTAAGTGTAACTTCAAACCAGCAAATTCTGTCATAAGTTGTGCAATGTTATGATCCAAGGATGGAGCTTGTACCTAAGATGTTGAGAGGCTATCTCTACTCGTGGTGGGGTCGGCACACTCGGAGAAGATTGGAATGTTGTGGACTCAATACGAAGAGTGGCCGGTCTCCTTCTTCAAAAAGCAATACGAAGAGTCTCTTTAAAATTAGTGGAATCTTTGCTAAGAACGTTTCCATGCAAGCGGGGATCCAAAGCCATGTGATAAACTTGCTCATCTTAAGGTGCTCCATTGCTAAAGAACTCTTTGAATCTCCCATAGAAGGTGAAAAAGAAGAAGCAACAACATGTAAAGCAGCTTGTTGATATTTGATGAACAAGGCTTCATACCTCATTGAAAAGGCAGAAACTGACTCTCCTTCCTTTTGGAAAATCTGATCCAATTGCAATAGTAAAGCATTTGGTGACTCCACTGTCCCAAATCTCTCCTTCATTGCTTTGGTCAACCTTTCCCAATCATTCTTGGACTCCTCTAGCAAAGCCTCATGCCAAGTTAAGGCCACACCCTCCAAGAAATCTGGAAGTATTTCTTGTTGAAATATACAAGTGAATAGGGTGTGTGCGGGAACAAGCCCTTGGTTAGAGGCTGTAAAAGAGAAGATGTAAATGTGAGAGAACCTGTAAAAAGGTGAGAAGAATCTACTGGGAGAGAATAAAGGGTAGCATGAAAAGATTTAGGGAGTGTGGAGATATTCTGGGAGGTATGGAGATATTCTGGGAGAGGTGGAGAGAAGCAAGCAAAAGAGGTGGAGTGAATCAAGGAGAAATCAGTGGGATTAGATGCTTGGATGTAAACTCTATAAATTGAGATTGGCCTAATGAGAATTTGTTGGTTTTTTATTATCTATGCCTACATTAAGCTATTTGTTAATTACTCACTAATCACATCTTAATTACTCACTAATCACATCTAAATTACTCACTAATCACATCTTAATTATTTACTAATCACTTTATTAATGATGTTGATTCTAGTATTTGATCCACCATAGCTCATCACATTGCTGTAATTTCAATATGGTATCAGAGCCATGCCTAGAATCCATCAAGTTTATGAGCCCATTATCTAGTTAATTAGGATTAGGAGATAATTAAGAAATAATCAATTTTTTAGTTATTTTCAAGAAGCTTTCTATACCCCCAGCCAGTGGAGGAGCTCCCTCTCCATGCACACTCAACCATTGCCCAAGCCCTTTTAGGTACTCATAGTAGACTCAAGGGGCTACACACAGCCCAAGGGAATTGAACCAATTCAGCGCAGAACGTTCGGCGGCAGCCCGATTTACAGGTGCCGTTTTTCAGAAGGGAATTTGAGATTTCTTCTTGCTCAATTGTAATGGCTCTAATTCCTCATAGCTCCAGGGGTTTTCAAGCATGCTCTACAAGAGCTGGTGAAGTCAGAATTTGATTTGATCAAGTCTACAGTGAGATCCAAGCTCTTCATCAAATCTGCAGGTGACTTTGGTAAAACAGAGATTAAGAATTCAATGTTTGGTCAAATCTTGTGTTTCTTAGCTTAATCCTCTACTAGACTAATTGCTATTGATGGCCTTGAAAGGATTTGAGCTCATTTGAAGTCTAAGGCCCCAGATCTGGGCTCCCCGCATACTCTGTTTTTTGCACACAAAATAGAGGATTAATTTGCTAATCAGTGTGCTAATCACTGTATTTTGGTACAATTGAGGGTTCAAATTAACCATTAGGTATCTGATACAGATCCCTATAACTTTAGATTGAAATTCAGAGTTGGTTTGATACTCCAACCATTCCGTACAAATTAGTTACCCTTGATCTAATGTCATTTCTGGTAAAATTATGCTGATAAAATTGTGGTAATCATCATTTTGCATTTAATCCTTGGTTAATGCCTGTAAATCTCACTCAAATTCAAGATTATTCACAACCAGAGTTGCATTTGGGAATGTGCATAAGAATGAATGCTATACGCATTATGTATTGGGCACATTGCATCAGTGTAAAAATGGGATCAGACACTGCCCTTGTCCAGAATAAGGCAAGAGGTAAGACCTCCCGCATAGATTTGGGTTTGCAGTGCATAATGACACAAGATAAATATCAAAAGCCCAAAAGAACTGTCAGCAAAATGTTTAAACATGTTGCTCACATGGAGCAAGACCTGACAGACAAGCTCATGGCCCCAGCCATGAAAGAAGAAGAACATCTCTTTCCAAGAGGAAGATCCACACCAAGAAGATCTAGAGAAAGCATTGAAGGAAGATATGGACAGGAGAAGAGAAGTTGCCACAAGAAGACTGAAAGAAGAGGAAGACATGGACGCGTGGAGAGAAGTTGCCATGACAAGAAGACTAAAGAAAAGAGAAGATGTGAGGCTCCAAAGAGTGAGGAGCCATGTGAAAATCTCTGAGAGAGAGAGAGAGAGAGAGAGAGAGAGAGAGACCCCACAACCCAATGTAACCTGCCCCAACAAAGTAAAACCACCTCTGAGCCACCGATGATATAGGCCACGTGGTAGATGTATGTGTGAGCACTTTAGTCAAGGTCGCGGGCACTTATAGTAGCCTTGGACACATAGAGAGAGAGAGTGTGTGTCAAGGACTATGAGTTTAGGGACTTGAGGCACTGGTCGCGGGCTATCAAGTAAGAGAGAAACTTGGTATAGGGTCCAGGTGTGCTAAGTTAACTTGAGGGGAGATGTGCTAGACACTGGTCGCGGACTATCAAGTAAGGGTCCAGGTGTGCTAGGAGTATTCACTTGAGGGGAGGTGTTGAAATATACAAGTGAATAGGTTGTGTGCGGGAACAAGCCCTTGGTTAGAGGCTGTAAAAGAGAAGATGTAAATGTGAGAGAACCTGTGAAAAGGTGAGAAGAATCTACTGGGAGAGAATAAAGGGTAAAACCATTATATTTGAAGATAGAATGCTGTTATCAAGGTAGCCGCCAAGCCACCGCATCACCACACCGTTATTCCATTGTGGGCGCCGCAATCTTCTTGGACAAGCTTCCACCTTATTACCATTGAGAAACCATCAAAATATGTATAAAATTGAAAATGAAAGATATCAATTTTTCATGTCACAGTATTATAGGTTTTTTGTAACCATCCCTTCCAGCTATGCTACATCAGTGTTTGTTGTCTAGGAGCACCCTTTGTTCCTTGTTGTGGCAAACTGGGCATAAATCTGGTTTATTGACCTTGCTGGTCCTTAAACGGATGAGTCCATGGCTCTTTTATATGGATCTGTTAGTTGATCTTGCTGATCTCAACGGAGATTCCATCTTGATTTTTTTATAAGTGAATATATTGTCGGTTACTATAAGCTAGGAACTATCGAAAAGGCCCCTGAGTGGACAGGTGGTGAGCATTTTGGTTGCCAATGATGCCATAGGTACATCGATGAAGGAATGATTGGAAATTAGGATTCAACCGGATATTTTGGAGGATTAAGATCAGTGACACTATGGTTTCATTAAATGATTATTTTAAAGATAGCTGAATCTGTGAAAAAGGCAATTTCATATTGGGTGTGTAAGTGGTGTAACTAGCGTTAAATTTGCATGAATATCTGGCTAGGGGGCCTGGGAAATCTTTTCCCTGGTACCCGGGACAAAACCTAACCAAATTCCTAATTGGATCCCATCACTATAGTGTTAACCCATGGGACTAGATGGGGTTAGGCTGGACTGATGATGGATCCGTAAAATGATGGATCCGTAAAATGAGACTCAAGTTATAGTACGATAGATGAAGTAAATCCCGGATAGTAATTGTTCTATGGAAAAAGAATCGACGGATGTGCCTCTCTCGATGGGGAAAAAAGCGTTGGTTTCTATGATCCAAGTGCAAATTTCTTCCTTGATCTGACCAAGTGACTCACAGGTTTGGTCGGATCAGTTTGGTCAGTAATGACCCTGACTATGTTAGAGTACAAATTTCCTAGAGGAATCGCCCGTACTTTCTGGTAGGGGAAAGTTTTTTCGATTTCGGTTTTTGAAGAACCAAGGGTTTAGTCTCTTGTCCGGATATCCATGGGCGAGGCCCTGAGTGGGGGATCCTGCCCTGCGCAAGAAGTGCTACTTCCGCTGCTAGCACCCCCGAATCCGCCGTTGCGTGGAGGGGGTAGGGATCTTTCATAATAGAAAACTTCAAATCAGCATCTTTCATTGTTTTTTCACTGATGACATTTATTGATGCACCTTCATATCAATGTATGCATTAGAAATTGTTTGCCCATCAATGATGACATCAATCACAAGAACATTATCCCCCATATCTATGTCTACCTTTTGTGCCATAGGGATCCCATTATCCATCTTCTTCTTTTTCTTGGACTCTCCGGTGCTGGTGGCTAACTTACCCCATTCCTTCGTGAGTTTTGGAGAGAGTGCCAAAAGTTACCCAAATGTGATTTGTGTAGTTTTCTCCCTAAGGTCTGTTAAAAGGTCATATAACTAAGAGATCCTTGTCCAAGAGGAAAATCCGATTGTCTAATTTTCCTCCTAGATAAATTTTTCTTCTTCTTTTGTTTATCCTCTTTCTCTTCTTCTTCTTCTTCTTCTTTAACACTCCTAGTTCTACGATTCCTTCTTGCCATCAATGGCATCAAGATTTCTTCTTCTTCTTCTTCTTCTTCTTCTTCTTCTTCTTCTTCTTCTTAACATATTTCTTCCAGAAGTGCTACACTTTTATCCTCTCTTTTCCTCAATTTTGGACATTCATGACGATAGTGTCCCTTTTCTTGACATTCATAACACGTAACATTTCTTTTATCCCTAGGCTTATCCTCAATACGTGGAGCTTTAGGTGGCCTTGTATTGACTAAGTGCAACTTCAAATCAGCAAATTCTGCCATAAGTTGTGCAATATTGTGATCCAGTGATGGATCTGGTACCTGAGATGTTAAGGCTACCTCTACCCAAGGTAGTGGATTTGGCACACTTGCAAAAGGTTGGAATGCAATCTCAATTTGAAGGGCAGCCTCCTTTTTCAAAGCAATGCGAAGTGCCTCTTTGAAATTACTAGGATTCTTGCTAAGAACTTTGCCACACAAGCCAGGATCCAAAGCCATGAAAAACTTGCTCATTTTAAGGTGCTCCATTGCCAAAGAATTTGTAGAGTCCCCCCTGTAGAAGATAAAGAAGAAGAAGCAACAACACATAAAGTAGCCTATTGATACTTAATGAACAAGGCCTTATACCTCACTGCTGAGAAGGTAGAAACTGGCTCTCCTTCCTTTTGGGAAATCTAATCCAACTATAATAGTAAAGCATTTGGCGACTCCACTGTCCCAAATCTTTCCTTCATTGCCCCAATCAAGTTGTCCCAATCACTCTTGGTATCTTTTGGTGAAGCCTCATGCCAAGTTAAGGCCATGCCCTCCAAGAAGTCTAGAAGAATTTCAATCCGCTCCTTCGTAGACCAACCCGTTAATTGGCATGCTTGGTGTTGAACTATTGGAGATAACTCTCTAGGTCTTCTCCTTCCGATCCATGGAACACTAGAATGTTGAGTATTTTGCACCAAAAGATGAGTAAAAGCCAAAAAAAATTTCTTCAAAGATAATCTTCTCTTCTTTCAATCAAGCAGGATCGTGATAGAAGGATTCTAAGCAAAACTTGCCCGCTATCTCCACCAAAAGATGTGACACAAAGTTGGGGGTTTAACTTTGGTCACATCTCAAACCCAAAGGTTGAAGAAGGGGAGGCAGTCTCAGTGTCAAAGAAAGCAACAGGAACAAACTCTCACCCTCTATCTCCCTAGATCAAAACAAATACATAGATATCGAAGGTGAGATTGTAGTCCAAAAGAGGAAATAGGAAAGGCTCTAGGGAAGCATTAATTTGAGCCAAGCGATTAGCTCCAAAAGTAAGGGCAAGTTTTTGCTGGAAGAAAATCTTTCGGCTCAATACGATGTGAAGTGAAGTGAAAGGGGTATATTGATATGGCTCATTTGGACGGATCGGATGGTTGGGCCACATCATTTTCAAAAACAAAACCCAATAAAACTTTCCAAAGTAAATAATCTACACTGATCAGACAGCTATAAATTTTTATGTGCTACTCAAAACAAAGCCAAAAAAAACATCAATGGATAGAGCTTGAAAAAACAAAGATTTTGATATAAGTTTCATAAAAATCAGAAAAGCGAGCACAAAGTTACGACTGTTTTAGTGAGAAGTGTCAAAACTGTTCCAAATACACAGTCTGCTCTCATCAGACAGCCATAACTTTTTATGTGCTAATTGAAAACCTCAATGGATATATCTTGAAAAAACACAGATTTTGATATAAGTTTCATAAAAAACGGAGAAGCGAGCACAAAGTTATGATTGTTTTAGTGAAAAGTGTCAAAACTGTCCCAAATACACAGTCTGCTCTGATCAGATAGCCATAACTTTTTCTGTGCTACTCAAAATAGAGTACTAAAAATAGCAATGGATAGAGCTTGAAAAAAAATTTGATATAAGTTTCATCAAAAACAGAGAACCGAGCACAAAGTTATGACTATTTTAGTGAACAGTACCAAAACTGTCTATACCCGCCTGAACTGTGGGGAGAGGCAACAATTTCCCTCACTAGAGAAGTAACTTCCAAGCTGAATGGTGGGTTGAGGTTGCCCAAGGGAGTAGAAGATCCTCTTATAAAATATCTGGAAGCAAGCTACTCATGTGGACATACTAAACTCTGAAGCGAAGAGAGAAAAGATAGAGAAAGGAAGCAAAAGCTTGATTCATGAAGCAAAAGAGACTTCCAATTGGAGAGGACTACAAGAGTAGGAGAGCCTAATGCTTAAGGGAGATAAAAAAGAATAGGAGGAAGTGGATACAAGGCTATGGCATAGCCTTGTATCCAATTGGAGAGGACTACAAGATTAGGAGAGCCTAATGCTTAAGGGAGATGGAAAAGAATAGGAGGAAGTGGATACAAGGCTATGGCATAGCTGCAAGAAGAAGAAAAATGAGGTGTTTGAGAGGGAGGAGAGAGGCCTCTTTTATAGAGAAGCTCTCACATCCTGTTACATTTCCAACCAAGAGATTCCTTCACCTCTGGTGACATAAGGACATGGGTCACCATCAATTGATTTTTTGGGCACATTTTGACAACTATCCCATCTAAAGATGCTCATGAATCTTTTAAAATTGAAAAAGTCAAGAGTCCTCTCACATGGAGCCCATGGGGACCCGCTCTTCTCCACATGTCAACATCCTCCATATTCCACTTAGGATTTCTAGAAGGATTCCTCTTGATCCCACACTTTTGCACACTCCTCCACATGCCCTTCATGTGCTTTGCATGTGGTCTCCATATTATTTAAGTATCTTTTTAAGTCCATGTAGACATTTGGCCCACCCTAAATACATGACTCATTTCTATCTTCCTAATACAATCCAATAATATTTCACTCTCAAACCACTCTATTCCCATACCAAGGTATTCTCAAGCATAGATTAATCTTGGATTAAGGAAAAGCTTTATGAAAAGCTTCATTTGGATTGAGAATGGGTCATGAGTATGACCATTTCTTGAGTGAGAGAGAGAAATTACATAAAAACCATTAGAATTAAGCATAAATGGAAATTTATGTAATTCTTAACTATCATTAATCAATTAACTTCAATAGCATTCATCAACTTATGTAACTCTTCACTACCATTCATCAATTAACTTCAATAGCATTCAAAAACCATTCCAATTAAGCTTCTCAAGCTTGAGAGGGGTTGAGAAGAGAGAAACATTGAGAAATTATAGAAAATGATCAAAATTCACTAATTACCTTACAAATTTCTTGATTCTTTGTTCACAGTAGAGGCCCCCAACCAATCAATTGGTTAAGTATGTTGATGGAGCCACCAATGGGGATTAAGAAAGAGGGAAGCTCCAAAAACTAGTGAATTATTAATGAATTCACAGTTCTTGGCTTAGGTGGAGTAGAGTAGCGATGCATAAACACTATATATTTTTCAACAAGGGGGAGGCTTCTATTTATAGGAAAAATTGAGCTCCTAACCAAACAAACTGATTCTAGAATTTTCTAAATTAGTTTGGTCAATATTTGACCATTTTTAGGTCAGTTAAGCTAACTTTTTGGAACTAGACTTGAATGAGGAGAGAGGAGAGATGAAATATCTCAATTTTTATGAGTTTAAAACTCATTCAAGCATGTGAAATATACACCTCCTTTAAAGAACTCCCCTTCCTTACATATGTGTCAAAATGAAATCATTATACCCAAAATATCTCATCTTTTTAATATTGCTCATAGTTTTTTACTAATAAACCTTGTACATTTTCAACTCTTCATCTTATGTGATCCTTTAAAGAACTCCCCTTCCTTACATATGTGTCAAAATGGAATCATTATACCCAAAATATCTCATATTTTTAATATTGCTCATAGTTTTTTACTAATAAACCTTGTACATTTTCAACTCTTCATCTTATGTGAAATATGCACCTCCTTTAAAGAACTCCCCTTCCTTACATATGTGTCAAAATGGAATCATTATACCCAAAATATCTCATATTTTTAATATTGCTCATAGTTTTTTACTAATAAACCTTGTACATTTTCAACTCTTCATCTTATGTGAGCATTTACTCATTTTTGGATACCCAAAATATCTCATATTTTTAATATTGCTCATAGTTTTTTTACTAATAAACCTTGTACATTTTCAACTCTTCATCTTATGTGAGCATTTACTCATTTTTGGGTATCTTCTTTTACAAATTGGATTTATCTCCTCCCTACACATGGATTGATGCTATTGGCCCATAGGAACCTTAATTGGACCATAATCCAAAAATTTCTGAAAATCTAGACCCTTAGGCTAAGGTCCTTTATACCCATTTCCAATTAATTCCAATTGCACATTGGAAAGTTCTTTTTGAATTTCTGTTTCAAGGGAACTTATTTTAATAAGATGAGATAATTTTCTATCCAAAAATATTAAAAATCTGAATATTCTCTCTCTAGAATATTTTCTCTCTAGAGTATTTTCTCTCTCTAGGTTAAAACAGTTAGAAACAAGTCTTTTATATTTCTGAAGAGGGATTGATTACAGGGGAAGATGCTGGACATTTTGAGAGGCTGGGGAGGAATCTTACATTCTCTCCCACTTGAAAAACGTGAGATGCCCTCATCTCGCAAACTGGGGGTAATTTCGCAAGATGCACAAGTATGAGACTGAGAGAAAAATTTTAATTAAGATTAATCACCAATTAAAAAAGTCTCAAAGAGAGTAAGGGTCAAGACAAGAACAAGATTTAAACTTTATTCATTCTTGGAACATATACAGTAAAGATAGAAGAACTCTTTACACTTCCATAAGCCCGTCCATCATATGATCACAAAAGCAGCACTCACAAGCTGCGCACGTATAAGGTAACTCATCTATGGGAATAATTCTGTTGGTTATTGCCGCACCTATCTCAGTGGTATGAGGTGATCTAACAAAAGGACCTCTGAGAGGCAAGCCAAAAACGGGGTAAAGGCATATCTTCTGATGAGGAAGAAAACACGCCAGTAAGAAGACCCGCTCAGAAAACCCAAGATGTCTTGATCTCATGACGCAGTAGTATCGGGGACCCAAACCCAAGGCTTCAATAACCATGGCCAAGCGGACATTGTTACGAAAGTGCTGCTGACCCCAGGGTGTTACCCTAGTTATGTCTTGATAGGTCCGCCATTTGGTCTGAGCTACAGACGTTCCCAAGTGAGGAAAAAGTGAGCGCTCATACTGTTCTATAAAATCTTTCTTCACAGACTCACTTGCGTCTTGAAGGTGAGAAATCATCATGGATAAAAACTAATTCCTGTTGCCAAGCCATGAAGGAGATTAAGAAGAAGGGAGATCGATGGAAGTAAGATTACTGTGAGCGACAAGTAAAAGTTACGACTTATATAAAGGAAGGAGCTAGCGTAACTTAGAAGCCAACGGTATCTTGCCACTGAAGTTTTACCGTCTTTCCATGATTTGGGTTTGGCACATTTTTCTATAGAAGGCATTAAGAACTTTGAGATGAAGAGATAAAAGAAGTTCGTAGGCTAAGTCGCCTACTTTCTTTGGTCCACAATATCTGGGAGATAACTACTTATACTCCCTAGAGATAAAGAAATTCTTTTGGTCCGTATTCAAATGAAGACTATAACTGCTTCTTTGAATTCTCTGATTGTCCTCTTCTTATCTGTATATTGTCTCTGTCGATCCTGGGCAGCGTTTATATCTTTATGAATTGCCTGCATCTATTGCTCTAAGTCGCCAAGCATTTGACTGGTCATCTCGACCCTAATCAATGGGTCGCGGACCTAGTTAATGGAGTTAAGCAATCTTGTCCGAGCGGACCAGGCCTGATTAGATTGGTATGAAGGAATTGGTCTCTGAATTAGGGTTCTAGACTTCCCTGTGCCCTTTTCATGGTAGGAGTCGGGCAGTCTTTTAACTGATGGTCAAAACCTTGGCATCCAAAACACCGGTTCTCACTTCTGAATTCATCGTTCTGAATCTTTAAAACAGGTGGGCTCCTGAGAAGGTATTTTGGTAAAGTGTCTTCCCTTTTTAAACAGAATCTTTCTTTTATTTAGAGAGGGAATAATTATAAGATTCTTACTCCTGTATACCTCGAAGGCTGGGGGAGAAATCTTACATTCTACCCCACTTAAAAAGTGCGAGATGTCCTTATCTCGCAAAGTAGAGGACAACTCTTCTTCTTAAGATCCAATTTATTCTGGGGTTTCTTATATTCTGGTCAACCCAACAGAATACTGGGATAAATATCCCTTATATAGAACTCATCATTAAATAACAATTCATTCAGATCATATCATTCATATCTTTAACACGATAATGGTCCATTAGACCGAAAAATTTTCTTCTAAACATTCCTCCACGGGAATTTCAGTTAAGTAAGTTCTCAATTTGACATCCCTTAATTTGATCATCCGTGTCAAGTATTAACAGTAGCAATTTGACAGCACAATCCACTAATCTCATAGTGATTTGCTAAAATCATTATCATCATTTATCATCCAGGGACTCATCCCATTCATCCGCATTGTGGTTTTGCTCAGGTTATTATATTTCAACTAAATTTCAGAAATCATCATTTTTCAATCAGAATCCCAATCAATTCATCAGTTCCCAAACAGAATTAAAAATCATATCAACCACATTCGAATTCATCAAAACTGGATAGCATTAATGCTTATAATTTCAAGTCTTAGATTTACTCGTATATACTGCCGATAAAGAGCTACAGTTATACCCTCAGTATATACGGATAATCATGATACTCGAAACTATAAGGTAAATACCATCATGTCTAGGTCTCAAGCAAGTCAGGGTTCTATACAATTGTGGTACTTCCAATTGAAGTCCTAATTACTAATTTACGAATTTCAGTTTGAATAACAAATTGTATGAATTATATCACACAATTACAACCTTTTTGTGCGTCTTGATAAATTTTTGACATAATTGGCTCCTCAGTTGATCTTATTGGAGATCTATGACATAAGTCTGATAAACAGATTTTTCTTTATCCGATCGTCCGTAAACAATCACTTAAATAACAGGAAAAACATTTGTATATTTATATACAAGTTGCAATAAATACATAGAGTGGCTCGGCTCCAAAATTCAAAATCTCCTCGAGAGACGCATAAGACGACGGTACTGGGGGCCATAGTCATGCCCTGTTACATAATTTCTCTAATTGCGAAGGGAGCTATTATTTTCTCCTTAGGGATAAATCGACTGAAGAGTCTATAAACTCGGCAAGCAAGTCTGAAATTTTGAGGCGTTGAAAGATATAGAATGACACCACGCGTCATTTTCAGCTTTATCAAAATCATGGCCAATGAGAGGTTCTGCCTCAGCATTGCACGCCGGTTGCAAGAGGCGTGGATATATAGCCCTGCAAACCACTTATGATGTTGTCTCTCCACTAGGTTAGGAAAATATAATTCCTCGAAATGGCGTGCGAGTCTTGCTCGTGTTGAAGTGGAAGAGATGAGATGCTCGAAGGTAAATGCAATCATATCTTAAGACTGGGTGAGGTCGGGAATACCAGATAAATGGGAAACTTCCATCTATAAAAATAATTTCTTTGATTAAAATTTCTTCATTAAAGAAGCTTACGGAATGAAAATAAATTATGAAAATGTTGTTTCTGAAATCTTATTACCAATTTCAGATAAGAATTTAATTATCTTTATTAGCTTTCAATTTCGCTCTGATACCAACTGTGAGATCCCGGTCTCCACCGCGCAACGGATTCGGGATGCTAGCAGCGGAAGTAGCACATCGTGCGCGGGTAGGGGTCTCACACTCGGGGCCTCGCCCACGGATATCCGGACAAGAGACTAATCCGTCGGTTTGTCCAAAACCGAAACCGGAAAAACTTCCTTTACCCGGAAAGCACGGGCGATTCCACCAGGATAACTCTTTACTCTAACGTAGTCAAGATCATTTACTGATCAAACTGATCCGACTGCACCTCTAACGGTACTTGGTCAAATCAAGGAAGAAACTTGCACTTGGATCATTGGGATCAACGCTTTTTTTCCCATCAAGAGGCACAGCCGTTGATTCCTATCCATAGAACAATTACTATCCGAGATTTACTTCATCTATCGTAATAATAGAAATTAAATCTCGATTTACGGATCCATCAGTCCAGCCTAACCCCATCCAGTCCCATGGGTTAGCCAACCGCCCAACCACTGTAGTGATGGGATCCAATTAAGAATTTGGTTAGGTTTTGTCCCGGGTACCAAGGAAAAGAGTTCCAAGGCCCCCTAGCCGGAAGTTCATGCAAACATAAAACTAGTCACACCACTTACACACCCAATATGAAATTGCCTTTTTCTTAGCATCAGCTAACTTTAAAACAATCCTTTAATGAAACCATTATGTCACTGATGACAATCCTCATAGTCTCTGGTTGAATCCTTATTTCCAGTCATTCATTCATCGGTATACTTATGGCATCATTGGCAACCAGAATGCTCACCACCTGTTCACTCAAGGGTCTTTTCCATAGTTCCTAGCTCATAGTAACCGGCAATATATTCATATAATAGAATGGAATCTCCGTGGAAGATCAGCAAGATCAACCCACAGATCCATATAAAAGAGCCATGGACTCATTCGTTGAGAACCAGCAAGGTCAATCAACCAGATCCATGCCCGGTTTCAGAAAACAATTCTTATTCTTTATTCCAATATCTTCCACGACGCACGTGTGGGTATCTTCGGCGACCCAGAGCCCGAGCACCGTATGGTCAGCACCCTCTAGGATCCTTCGCAGGTGACCTAGCGCTTCACTCATAGGCCGCTTCCTTGGTCCCTCATCCACCGTACCGGAAGCTCACCATTTAAATCGAACCAAGGCTGGTCAAGACCTCGGTCGACCTTGCTACGCGAGACGTCCTCCATTGACTCTCTGTCTCAGCAGTTGCAACTTTAACAGTTAGGTCTTCATGACCTTAAACCACAAGACGGTCAAAATGCTTCCCCAGCATTCTTGACATAAAACAGTCATTTACAAACAGTCACAAAGTACAGTTTCTAAATTGAACTCTCGTCTTTCCACATTATCCCTCCTTAGTCCACATTACTTATTCCACATTCCATTCAATGTGTACTCATTCTCATCCATTTCCTCATATCGACGACACATTAATTCATATACACATTCACATTCACATCCATACATCCACATCTACATGCATACATCCATTTTTACATCCTCATCTATACATCCACATCCCATATCCACATTCATACATACACATCCATACATCCACATCCACATCCACATCCATACATCCACATTTACATGCTTACCTCCATTTTCACATCCTCATTTATACATCCACATCCCATATCCACATTCATACATACACATCCATATCCACATCCATACATCCACATCCACATGCATACATCCACTATCACGGCCTCATTCATACATCCACATCCACATACATACATACATCCATATCCACATTCTCATTCACATCTATACATCCACATCTACATCCACATAAATACATATATCCACATCCACATTCCACATTCACATCTATACATTCACATCTACATCCACATTCACATACATCCACATCCACATTCCCATTCACATCTATACATCCACATCTACATCCACATACATACATACATCCACATCCACATTCCACATTCACATCTATACATCCACATCTACATCCACATTCACATACATCCACATCCACATTCCCATTCACATTTATACATCCACATCTACATCCCCATTCACATCTATGCATATACATCTTCATGCATACATCCATTTTCACATTCATACATCCACACTCCCATCTCCACATCCACACATCCACATACATACATCCATTTCCACATTCCCATTCATATAGCCCCATATGCCTTCACATCTAATCTTTTACATCACATCCATTCTCGCCCTATCACAACCCATATACATCTTATCCTATCACATACACTTCTTACCTCATCCCATACACATCTTATCACATCTTAATTCATCTTATCACCTCCTAACTTATTTCATAAGCATCTTATCACCTCTTATCACATCTTATACACCTCTTATCACATCCTATTACATCTCATATCTATTTATAGAATACAAGAGAATTCTTATATTTGATATAAGATTTCTTTACACATTTATTTATGCATAAATTCTATTTAAGGAGATTAATACTTTCGAAGTAAAAATCAATCTTTTATGCATCTTCCTATGCATAAATTCATTTTAAATGAAAATGACACTTTTGAATTAAATTTCAATCTTTTATGCATTTTCCTATGCATAAATTCAATTTAGATGAGAATGACACTTTTAAATTTAAAATCGATCTTTTATGCATCTTCTTATGCATAAGTTCAATTTGGTAGGAATTACACTTTTAGAATAAAAGAATTTCTCTTATGCATCTAAGTTATGCATAAAATCCATTTATGATGAAAATCACACTTTTAATATAAAAAGAATATCTTTTATGCATACATACCTCTATGCATGAAATCCAATATGATAAAAGTAACACTTTTACAATAAAATAATCAACTTTTATGCATACCTCTATGCATGAAATCCAAATATGATAAAAGTAACACTTTTATAATAAAATAATCAACTTTTATGCATACCTCTATGCATGAAATCTAATTATGATAAAAGTAACACTTTTATAATAAAATAATCATCTTTTATGCATACCTCTATGCATGAAATCCAATTATGCTAAAAGTAACACTTTTGTAATAAAATAATCATCTTTTATGCATACCTCTATGCATGAAATTCAATTATGCTAAAAGTAACACTTTTGTAATAAAATAATCATCTTTTATGCATACCTCTATGCATGAAATTCAAATATGATAAAAGTATCACTTTTACATTAAAATAATAATCTTTTATGCATACCTCTATGCATGAAATCTAATTATGATAAAAGTAACACTTTTATGTTAAAATAATAATCTTTTATGCATACCTTTATGCATGAAAATCAATTATGTATAATATAAAAATCAATTTCTCTATGATTACAATGAATATCTTTCAATTAATCTAGGATGATAATTCCTAGAATATGGTAGGAAGTCCTCTTTTCATGCTTTGAATGAAATTATTTTATGCGTAATTTTTATAAAAAATTTGCCATAGCTCCGCTGCTATGACTGATAAATCTCAAATTTTCTAAGGGATAAAGCTTATCATTAAGGAAATAAATAGAATGATCCCTAATTGGATCATTAATCCATAATGGATTGAATCTTCAATATTCATGAAATACATAAACTAAAAGCATAGAAAAAAGCCATTAATTTGGGCTCAAGCATAGATTAATCTTGGATTAAGGAAAAGCTTTATGAAAAGCTTCATTTGGATTGAGAATGGGTCATGAGTATGACCATTTCTTGAGTGAGAGAGAGAAATTACATAAAAACCATTAGAATTAAGCATAAATGGAAATTTATGTAATTCTTAACTATCATTAATCAATTAACTTCAATAGCATTCATCAACTTATGTAACTCTTCACTACCATTCATCAATTAACTTCAATAGCATTCAAAAACCATTCCAATTAAGCTTCTCAAGCTTGAGAGGGGTTGAGAAGAGAGAAACATTGAGAAATTATAGAAAATGATCAAAATTCACTAATTACCTCACAAATTTCTTGATTCTTTGTTCACGGTAGAGGCCCCCAACCAATCAATTGGTTAAGTACATTGATGGAGCCACCAATGGGGATTGAAGAAAGAGGGAAGCTCCAAAAACTAGTGAATTATTAATGAATTCACAATTCTTGGCTTAGGTGGAGTAGAGTAACGATGCATAAACACTATATATTTTTCAACAAGGGGGAGGCTTCTATTTATAGGAAAAATTGAGCTCCTAACCAAACAAACTGATTCTAGAATTTTCTAAATCAGTTTGGTCAATATTTGACCATTTTTAGGTCAGTTAAGCTAACTTTTTGGAACTAGACTTGAATGAGGAGAGAGGAGAGATGAAATATCTCAATTTTTATGAGTTTAAAACTCATTCAAGCATGTGAAATATGCACCTCCTTTAAAGAACTCCCCTTCCTTACATATGTGTCAAAATGGAATCATTATACCCAAAATATCTCATCTTTTTAATATTGCTCATAGTTTTTTACTAATAAACCTTGTACATTTTCAACTCTTCATCTTATGTGAAATATGCACCTCCTTTAAAGAACTCCCCTTCCTTACATATGTGTCAAAATGGAATCATTATACCCAAAATATCTCATATTTTTAATATTGCTCATAGTTTTTTACTAATAAACCTTGTACATTTTCAACTCTTCATCTTATGTGAAATATGCACCTCCTTTAAAGAATCCCCCTTCCTTACATATGTGTCAAAATGGAATCATTATACCCAAAATATCTCATATTTTTAATATTGCTCATAGTTTTTTTACTAATAAACCTTGTACATTTTCAACTCTTCATCTTATGTGAGCATTTACTCATTTTTGGGTATCTTCTTTTACAAATTGGATTTATCTCCTCCCTACACATGGATTGATGCTATTGGCCCATAGGAACCTTAATTGGACCATAATCCAAAAATTTCTGAAAATCTAGACCCTTAGGCTAAGGTCCTTTATACCCATTTCCAATTAATTCCAATTGCACATTGGAAAGTTCTTTTTGAATTTTTGTTTCAGGGGAACTTATTTTAATAAGATGAGATAATTTTCTATCCAAAAATATTAAAAATCTGAATATTCTCTCTCTAGAATATTTTCTCTCTCTAGGTTTAAACAGTTAGAAATAAGTCTTTTATATTTCTGAAGAGGGATTGATTACAGGGAAAGATGCTGGACATTTTGAGAGGCTGGGGAGGAATCTTACAGCAAACAACAGCCTAAAAGATATATTAGACAAGTTTATGCGAGCACATTAATTTTTTAATATTTAGTTTTACTTTTTTACGTTTTCGATTTATTTTTTACTGTTTCAATTTTTGGTTTTATCAAAAAGGGGTTTTCCTAGAATCTTTCACTTGGGGCCTGCACGCTAAATGCGTCTAGCAAAACAGACTATTTGACATTTTTGGCTAGTGGCCTTAAATCCTGCATGCATTAACTGTGGCCAACAAATCAAGATGCCCCAAATTAGAGAGAGGATTAAGCAAAATTAACTCGTGTAATTAATTACACTAATGCAAAAACGTAGAATGTGCAAAAAACAGAGAAATTTATGTGTGCACCAAATCCTCCCCTAATTTCTGTCTATATCCCAATTTCTCCACGTAAGGAGTCGAAATTGGGATAAATACTATGCTAGGAAACCGATTTTATGGTCTATTTCACCCAATTCTTTAAATTTAATGTACAATTGATTGTTTTTTTATTCCAAATTTAAAAAATATAAAAAAATGGAAAATGCAAAAAACCACAAATTGGACTTGTAAATGATAGGTGGAAGAAGAATTGACCTAAATGCACAAATTGCAGAACTCACAGAAAATGAAAAATATGCAAAAATTGAGGAACATGTAGAAATTGCAAAAAAATATGTAAAAATTGCAGGAATTGAACATGTAAAAATTGTAGATTTCAACAACTATGTCACAAAATGAGTGGATTTCAGCAATTCATTTCTACCATTCTTAAAAAAATAAAAAATAGAAATATTACAAAAATCATATAGACACATGCATTCAAAATGCATGTATAGCTTTCTAGTAGGGCTATTCTCTGATAGCGCTGCCATTTATGGGGAGCCCTTGCACCGTAGAAAGAGTGCAAGAACTAACCAAGGTCGTGGAGCTTTGCTCAACCGCACTTCAAAGCATAAAACAGCCCAAACCGATGAGAAGCTAATCTTCCATAACCTAGCTCACAATTGCATGGGCAAGGTGTGTCACCACTCACCTCACGAACACTTGTGCTAAGATTCTCATAGTAGGTAGACGATGTTGCCATGTAGCCACACTTCAAAGCTCGACTCCAACGCTGACGTCACACTCCAATGGAAGATCAACCCTCCTCTCACTCAATCTCCGTCTCTCACATGCACTCACACATACACAATGAGCATATAGTAGCTCTAATTGAATTAGGAAAGCAAGCAATACACACAAAAGAGCAAGAGGGTAGAGAAGAAGAGCACTCTATTAGTTGCATAAGAGAATAAATCGTGAGAATACAAAATGACCCTTATCTTGGTCCCCAGCCTTCACACCTTGAGCAACCATACTTAAAATATAGGTCCATGGCTACCAGGGCTGCCTAGGCTTGTGTAAACACTTAATCTAAGCATGAAATATCCTTAATTAATCCCGTGTTGCACCTTTCATAGACAAGCGACGATCGCACATGCATAAAAAAAACAATGTTAGCATTTTTAATGTCAACTGCCAAATGAAGTGACGATTGCCAATGGATGGCGTCGATGCTGGAGAGGTGTCCAATGAGGGTTAACAAATGGGAATGCATCACCATGGATTTTATCATTGGACTCCTCTCTATTCGGAGTGAATATTCCATCATGGTAGTGATCAACAAGATCACCAAGGTTTCTCATCTTTTATATGTTAAGAAGACATGGTTCTATAGGTGTCATGGTGGCTGCTGCCATTTGGACTATGTCTCGGTGTCAAAGAAAGCAACATGAACAAACTCTCACCCTCTATCTCCCTAGATCAAAACAAATACATAGATATCGAAGGTAAGATTGTAGTCCAAAAGAGAAAATAGGAAAGGCTCTAGGGAAGCATTAATTTGAGCCAAGCGATCAGCTCCAAAAGTAAGGGGCAGGTTTTTGCTGGAAGAAAATCTTTTGGCTCAATACGATGTGAATTGAAGTGAAAGGGGTATATTGATACGGCTCATTTGGACGGATCGAATGGTTGGGCCGCATCATTTTCAAAAACAAAACCCAATAAAACTTCCCAAAGTGAATAATCTATTGTGATCAGACAGCTATAACTTTTTTTGTGCTACTCAAAACAAAGCCTTTAAAACATCAATGGATAGAGCTTGAAAAAACAAAGATTTTGATATAAGTTTCATAAAAATCAGAAAAGCGAGCACAAAGTTACAACTGTTTTAGTGAGAAGTGTCAAAACTGTTCCAAATACACAGTCTGCTCTGATATCAGACAGCCATAACTTTTTATGTGCTACTCAGAACAAAGAATTGAAAACCTCAATGGATATATCTTGAAAAAACACAGATTTTGATATAAGTTTCATCAAAAATGGAGAAGCGAGCACAAAGTTATAATTGTTTAGTGAGAAGTGTCAAAATTGTCCCAAATACACAATCTACTCTGATCAAACAGCCATAACTTTTTCTGTGCTACTCAGAATAGAGTATTAAAAACAGCAATGGATAGAGCTTGAAAAAAAAATTGATATAAGATTCATCAAAAACAGAGAACCGAGCACACAAAGTTATGACTATTTTAGTGAGAACAGTACCAAAATTGTCTATACCCGCCTGCAACAACTGTGGGGAGAGGCAACAATTTCCCTCACTAGAGAAGTAACTTCCAAGCTGAATGGTGGGTTGAGGTTGCCCAAGGGAGTACAAGATCCTCTTATAAAATATCTAGAAGCAAGCTACTCATGTGGACATACTAAACTCTGAAGCGAAGAGAGAAAAGATAGAGAAAGGAAGCAAAAGCTTGATTCATGAAGCAAAAGAGACTTCCAATTGGAGAGGACTACAAGAGTAGGAGAGCCTAATGCTTAAGGGAGATGGAAAAGAATAGGAGGAAGTGGATATAAGGCTATGGCATAGCTACAAGGAGAAAAAAAATGTGGTGTTTGAGAGGGAGGAGAGAGGCCTCTTTTATAGAGAAGCTCTCACCCTGTTACATTTCCAACCAAGAGATTCCTTCACCTCTGGTGACATAAGGACATGGGTCACCATCAATTGTCCTTTTGGGCACATTTTGACAACTGTCCCATCTAAAGATGCTCATGAATCTTTTAAAATTGGAAAAGTCAAGAGACCTCTCACATGGAGCCCATAGGGACCTCCTCTTTTCCATATGTCAACATCCTCCATATTCCACTTGGGATTTCTAGAAGGATTCCTCTTGATCCCACACTTTTGCACACTCCTCCACATGCCCTTCATGTGCTTTTCATGTGGTCTCCATATTATTTAAGTATCATTTTAAGTCCATATAGACATTTGGCCCACCCTAAATACATGACTCATTTCTATCTTCCCAATACAATCCAATAATATTTCACTCTCAAACCACTCTATTCCCATACCAAGGTATTTATAATTCATACACATGGTATTTACAATGATTCACTCCACTCATATTCACATCCACAATTATTCTACTAATTAACCTAATTAGTATCAAGCCCATATTTGTTATTACATGAGATAAAGTAGTCGCCATTAAATGATTGACAAGCCGCAACGAGATTAGCTGCCAAAAACCGTCTCCCGCCAGCTTCTCCATCACGCTTCTCGGTTCCCATGTTTCCATGGCTAGCTTCTCCATCACATTGTGGGCCTTGCAAGATTCTCCCACAAGTTTCCACCTTATTGTTATTCTAAAAAAAAGATATCAATTTTGTTGTCACAATACAGGGGGCAATTCGATGGTCACAGTTGTTGCAACATGTGCAACAGGAGTTGTATGGACATGGATATCAACATGAATGCTCCCTACTTGACGATGAGAGTACATTAGGTTTCTCTCTAGAGTTAACCTTAAATCCTTCATCATATGGTCTATAAGTCGTAAGATTTGGTTCAGAGGTGGCAATTGAGGTTGAACCTCTAGAGGTAGCTAGCTACATGGTCAAAAAGACTAGTAGCTAACTTGATGACTGATGAGACCTGGTTTTGATTCTCACTTCTTGGGACTGGGGATCCTTTCATTGACTCAAAATTTGACGAAGTATCACTGGACCCTAGTATAGGTCCTTGTACAATCCTAAACTAGGTTCCGACCGAAGGTCTTGAGCCCAGTGTAAGCTGGTACTACGCACCTACTTGATAGTTAAGGAAGCCCCTTAACTATGTAAAATTGTAAATTTTTCAGGTGTCACACAAATTAAGTCAACACAATCGCAACAACAGCCTAAAAGATATATTAGACAAGTTTATGCGAGCACATTATTTTTTTATATTTATTTTTACTTTTTTACGTTTTTGATTTATTTTTCCCTGTTTCAATTTTTGGTTTTATCGAAAAGGGGTTTTCCTAGAATCTTTCACTTGGGACCTGCACGCTAAATGCGACTAGCAAAACAGACTATTTAACTTTTTTGGCTAGTGGCCTTAAATCTTGCATGCATTAAATGCGGCCAACAAATCAAGATGCCCCAAATTAGAGAGAGGATTAAGCAAAATTAACTCGTGTAATTAATTACACTAATGCAAAAACGTAGAATGTGCAAAAAACAGAGAAATTTATGTGTGCACCAAATCCTCCCCTAATTTCTATCTGTATCCCAATTTCTCCACGTAAGGAGTCAAAATTGGGATAAATACTATGCTAGGAAACTGATTTTATGGTCTATTTCACCCAATTCTTTAAATTTATTGTACAATTGATTGTTTTTTTATTCCAAATTTAAAAAATATAAAAAAATGCAAAATGCAAAAAACCACAAATTGGACTTGTAAATGATAGGTGGAAGAAGAATTAACCTAAATGCACAAATTTCAGAATTCACAGAAAATGAAAAATATGCAAAATTTGAGGAACATGTAGAAATTGCAAAAAATATGTAAAATTTGTAAAAATTGAACATGTAAAAATTGTAGATTTCAACAACTGTCACAAAATAAGTGGATTTTAGCAATTCATTTCTACCATTCTTAAAAAAATAGAAAACAGAAATATTACAAAATTCATTCATACACACACGCATTCAAAATGCATGTATGGCTTTCTGGTAGGGCTATTCCCCGATAGCGCTGCCATTTATGGGGAGCCCTTGCATCGTAGAAAGAGTGCGGGAACTAACCAAGGTCGTGGGGCTTTGCCCAACCGCACTTCAGAGACCATAAAATAGCCCAAACGGAGAAGCTAATCTTCCATAACCTAGCTCACAATTGCATGGGCAAGGTGTGTCACTCACCTCACGAACACTTGTGCTAAGATTCTCATAGTAGGTAGACAATGTTGCCATGCAGCCACACTTCAAAGCTCCACTGCAACGCTGACGTCACACTCCAATGGAAGATCAACCCTCCTCTCACTCAATCTTTGTCTCACATGCACTCACACATACACAATGAGCATATAATAGCTCTGATTGAATTAGGAAAGCAAGCAATACACACAAAAGAGCAATAGGGTAGAGAAGAAGAGCACTCTATTAGTTGCATAAGAGAATAAATGGTGAGAATACAAAATGACCCTTATCTTGGTCCCCAACCTTCACACCTTGAGCAGCCATACTTAAAATATAGGTCCATGGCTACCAGGGCCGCCTAGGCTTGTGTAAACACTTAATCTAAGCATGCAATCTCCATAATTAATCCCGTGTTGCACCTTTCATAGACAAGCGACGATCGCATGCACATAAAAAATACAGTGTTAGCATTTTTAATGTCAAGTGCCAAATGAAGTGACGGTTGCCAATGGATGGCGTCGATGCTGGAGAGGTGTCCAATGAGGGTTAACAAATGGGAATGCATCACCATGGATTTCATCATTGGACTCCCCTCTATTCGGAGTGAATATTCCATCATGGTAGTGATCAACAAGATCACCAAGGCTTCTCATCTTTTATATGTTAAGAAGACATGGTTCTATAGGTGTCGTGGGCTGCTACCATTTGGACTATGTCTTGCAATGGGAACAATATGGCTACAAATTCAATGGAACTCAATGATAAAGTTATTGAGTTAAAACAATAATTTTTTCTCTAAGTAGGAGTTGGGGAATCTAGTGCAGGAGTTTCGTAGAGCTTATCACCTATACAAGGTTGGATTGTCCCCCCTTGGTTCCTAGTCTTAATAGTGATCTAGCATTTTTGCTATCACTTGTGTCTTTAAATACCAAGGCAATATGACTTCTATAGTTCTCTTTATAGACGGATTTTTGGTGAGTTTCTCTACCCTAGAGGAATTTGGTGTTGTTCAAAGCACTTTCCTTTATGGTGATGGAGCTCTCTACCTTAGAGGGTGTCATTCAAAGCACTTTCCTCTATGGATGGTTCTCATGATTCTACCCTACTAGAGGGATTTGGTATCATTTGAAGAACTTTCCTCTATGGATGGAGCTTGGTGAGTCAACTTTAACCTAGAGGGTGCTTGGGATTTGGTTTCCTTTGAAGCACTTTCCTCTATGGGTGGATTATATTCAATAAACCTCCCATAACATGTGTACATGAATGCATGGTGGGCTAGAAATCAACTAGGTTGGGTTTAGTTTTCTAATTGATTAGTTACACAAAAATGGGTTTAGTTTTCTAATTGATTAGTTACACAAAAATGGGTTTAGTTTTCTAATTGATTAGTTACACAAAAATGGGTTCAATTTTTTTTGTCTATATTAGCCCTAGGAATATGCATTTATAGGAGGTGGGAACATGTATTCTCATGTGAAACGGTGCACGAACACGAGAGTGTGTGAACATACATGGCTATCTAAGAATGTGTAGGCATAGGAATGGAAAGTTGGGAGAACATGAGATCATGGTGTCCCCATGGAGAGGTAGAAGTAATTGCTAACAAGATATCACCCACCGTAGTGAAGGAAGGGGTATAAGTGATTGTGGCAAGAGGCATTATGGAAGTAGGGGAGATAGAAATCAGTAGTAGTGAGGTAGTAGATGAAGATAAAGTGTAATGAGAAGTGTGAGGGTCCCGTTAGATGTAGGTGCAGACATGGGGGGTACACTTGGAGGAGGAGAGGAGGGACCATGTGGTGGAACAAGAGAACAGTAATAGCTAGAGGGGGATAAACCTAACATGTTTTGCAAATGGTAGGTGAGAAAGTGAGCAGAGGGCTAAGAGAAAGTAGATATTCTAGGTTTATTTTGTTGTGTATGAAAAAGATAGCACTTTTGGTATGAAATGACTAGAGGGAAAGAGGGGGACGATAAAGTAAACGTAGTAAAAATCTTTGGTGATGTGAACGAAGACAAACAAAAGGGGTGTGATGGGAATATAACATCGTGAAAAGAAATAGTTAAAAATTGCATATAATTATAGGGAATAGTAGCCTAAAAGAGACATGGTGGCACTACCAAGATCAATGCTACTACCCATAATCCTAATAATGAGAGAATTAGAAAGATAATTTTGGAGGAAGGGATGAGGAGGGACTAATAAGCTGGGAGATGGTACCTATAGGGAGGTGACCCATAGGAATCATAGGAAAGTGTGTGATAAAATGTGTACATAGATGGGGGGGCTCACATTAAAAATCGAGACTAGACCTGCTAAGATCATTTGTGAAGGTCCAATGTTGGGAAGAGTAGTTCCAGTAGACTGAAGAATAGTTCCAATGGAGTGAAGAGTAGTTCCGATGGAGTGAAGAGTGTATGTAGTTCTAGTAAAGTGAATGGTCCAAGGTCCTAAAAATGGATGGTAAAAGGAAGGAATTTGGGAAGCAAGGGAGGGAGAAATGGGAAAAGGGTGGATAGAAGGAGAGTGATGAAGAGAATGGGTGGAAAAAGAAACCGAGGGGATGGGCTAGCAAAGCGAGCAATAGGAAAAGGGTGGACAGAAGGAGAGTGATGAAGATGATGGGTGGAAAAATAAACCTGAGGGGATGGGCTAGCAAAGCGAGCAATAGGAAAAGGGTGGACAAAAGGAGAGTGATGAAGAGGATGGGTAGAAGAGGGTGGACAAAAGGAGAGAGATCAAGGAGAGTGATGAAGAGGGAAATTGAGGGGATGGATGGGTAAAGTGAGAAAGAGGAGGGTAATATGGCAGGTCATGGAATGGGCAACACTCTTTTAGATTCTACTCTCACATCAAGCCCAAAACTATGACCTCTGGCTCTCACCTTCCATCACCCACCCCAAGGTAATAATAAACGTCCTTCTTCTCCCACTAAATCTTCATCATCACCATCGTTCACTATAAGTATACAATTTTTAATGATTTGTGGCTATCACACCCCTTCTGTTTCAATGTTTTCACACCACTAAATGATTTTTTGTACTAACTTTTCTTCTATCATCCCTTTCTCTTTCCTCATTTCATTTATAATAAACCTCCACTAGAGGTGTCGTTTTTGTACACAAATCTCTCTCTCTCTCTCTCTCTCTCTCTCTCTCTCTCTCTCTCTCTCTCGTTGCCTCTCTCTCTCTCTCTCTCTCTCTCTCTCTCTCTCTCTCTCTCTCTCTCTCTCTCTCATCCCCTCTTGGTAGGAGCCTAAAGACTTGCATTTATTTGATGCTCACTTGAAGGTTTATTTAGAGTACAACTTTTATTTTTCCCCTCCTCCTCGTGGAATCCTCCATACATCCCTGCATCCATTACCCTTGTGTGCTCCCCTTCCTCTCATATTGTGGAGTAAAAAAATTTATATTTCCCCTCCTCGTGGAATCCTCCATACATCCATTCCTCTGACGCCGCCATTGTTGTTGTGTGCTCCCATATTTTGGATTAAAACTTTTATTTCCCCCCTCCTCGCATGCAATCCTCCATGCCTCCCTCCCTCCCTTGACATTGTGTGCTCCCCTTTCTCTCATATTACAAAAAACCCTACCTCTTAACCATGGTTGTAATTAGTAGCATCTCTATTGTTTGCCATCTTTATCCATGCCCATCCAATTTTTCAAGTTTGTTTGGTGCATGGCCCTTGTTTTTTTTCATTTGCAAATGCGAGACCAATTGATCAAGGGAGGTTGACAAAAGTGCAGGAAGCACACACTTTTGGTAGGATGGTGGAGGGTTTTGCTTGACAAGATTGAGGCAAGGATTATTCCAAGGCTAGGAGATATGGTCATGAATATTGGAAGAGGAAGGAGACAAGGCCTACCAATGCATTGGTAGGAATTATAAACAATGCTAAACATAGTAAAAAGGAAGGATGCCTATAGCATCCTCTACAGCTATTGTAACAAAGATAGAATTAAATGGAAATGTTAGGCATGTGAATACCACATTATTATATGTGAGGGATGCACAAAGTCTGGTGTATTATATATGGAAAGGGGAAAATACCTTCCCACACTTGTTGCATCCTTTCTCAATAACCACTATGAGGATAGTCTATTTAGAGGCTTAGGTGATGTAAGAGGTAGTTGGTGGCTTGGGTTGATGTGGAGGTTCTCATGGATTTTTTCTCTCTACATGCAACAAGAGTAGGGAGGCTAGGTACCTTGTTTACTTAGCCTTCTACATTTCGGAGCAATGCATTGAGAAAGGCTCCATTTGGAATGTCTTCCTCTACTCCCCTCTTGATGGCCACCTCGGGGGGATTCACCTAAAAATATGTAAGTGTAGCACGTGAGTTCATTAGGAGGGATATATTAATATAAAAAAGTTATAGAATTATATTTATAGGAGGGGATTTTTTAATAAATATTGAAAAAAAGCATAAGTTTATGAAGAAAAAGGGGGTCATTTTATTCACAAAAGTATGTAAGTGCAAGGGGTTTTTTAAATACTCCTTGAACTCATGTGATACATAGGATTTCTCCATAGTGCACCCCCCGAGATGGCCACCTATCCCCTATGCTATACATAGAGATAGCCCATGACTTACCCTCTCGTCCCCTCACATTGGCATCACCACACATACATAACTCTCAAAATAGAGAGATAGAAGATAAATCCCACACACATGATACATAGGATTTCTTCATAGTGCACCCCCCTGAGATGGCCACCTATCCCATATGCTATACATAGAGATAGCCCACGACTTACCCTCTCCTCCCCTCACATTGGCATCACCACACACACGTAAATCTCAAAATAGAGAGGTAGAAGATAAAGCCCATTGAAAGGTCCCTGTCCTCACCGCGCAACGAATTCAAGGGGTGCTAGCAGCGAAAGTAGCACTTCTTGCACGCGGGGCAGGGTCCCTCACTCAGGGCCTCGCCCACACGGATATCTGGACAAGAGACTAATCCCTCGGTACTTCCAAAACCGGACCCGAAAAAACTTCCCTCGCCCGGAAAGCACGGGCGATTCCTCCAGGATAATTTTACTCTAACATAGTCAAAAGCCTTAACTAACTGAACTAATCTAACCGAACTTGTATAAGTATCATAGTCAGATCAAGGAAAAGACTTGCACTTGGATCATAAAGACCAACGTTTTTTCCTCATTGAGAGGCACAGCCGTTGATTCTTTTCCATTTTATCCGGGATTTAGTTCATCTATCGTACCATAACAAAATTGAGTCTCATTTTAGGGATCCATCAATACAGCCTAACCCCATCCAGTCCCGTGGGTTAGCCAACCGCCCAACCACTGTAGTGATGGAATCCATTTAAGAATTTGGTTAGGTTTTGTCCCGGCGGGTACCAGGGAAAAGAGTTCCCAGGCCCCCTAGCCGGATATTCATGCAAACTAAAAACTAGTCACACCACTTACACACCCAATATGAAATTGCCTTTTTCACAGAATCAACATCTTCTAAAAACAATCTTTTAATGAAACCATTGTGTCACTGATCATAATCCTCCAAAATATCCGGTTGAATCCTAATTTCCAATCATTCCTTCATCGATGCACCTATGGCATCATTGGCAAACCAGAACGCTCACCACCTATCCACTCAAGGGCCTTTTCAATGGTTCCTAGCTCATAGTACTCGGCCATATATTCACATATCAAAATGAAATCTCCGTTGAAGATAAGCAAGATCAACCAACGCATCCATATAAAAGAGCCATGGACTCATCCGTTGAGGACCAGCAAGGTCAATCAACCAGATCCATGCCCAAATTCAGAAAACAACTCTTACTCCTTGTTCCAATATCTTCCACGATGCACGTGTGGGTATCTTCGGCGACCCAGAGCCCGAGCACCGTATGGTCAGCACCCTCTAGGATCCTTCACAGGTGACCTATCGCTTCACTCATAGGCTGCTTCCTTGGTCCCTCATCCATCATACCGAAAGCTCACCATTTTTAATCGAACTGAGGCTGGTCAAGACCTCGGCCGACTTTGCTACGCGAGACGTCCTCAGTTGACTCTCCGTCAGCTGTTACAACTTTATCAGATTAGGTCTCCACTATCTCATTCACAAGACGGTCAAAATGCTTCCCCAACATTCTTGACATAAAATAGTCATTTAAAAAATAGGTCATAAATACAGTTTCTATAACGAACTCTCGTCTTTCCACATTGTTCCACATCAATCCACATTATTTAATTCCACAACCATTTCATAAGTATTCCTATTCTCATCCAATCACATCATTTTCATCTCATCACATCTTTCCTCAATTTATCCTCATTAGATCTCATCCACTCACATCTACCCATATCCACATCTCATCACATCACATTCATTCACATCTCATCCATTTAGACCACATCACATCTCATTCATTTTACCTCACATCTCATTCATTCACTTCTATTCCGATTCACATCCCATCACATCACATTCATTCATATCCATCACATTCACATTCATATCCATCACATTCATTCATATCCATAACATTCATTCTCATCACCATTATATCACCTCACTTCTATCCACATCATATCACCTCACTTCTATCCACATCATATCTCATTTATACACATCTCATCTCATTCATCCACATCCATCCAATCGTTCACATGTACGACTACTCACATCTATCCATACATTCATATCTATCACTTCACATCCACATATATTCATGTCACATCACATCTCTTTACATCACATCACATTCTTTCACATACACATCTATATCCATTCTTTCACATACATCCACATCCATTCTTTCACATACACATTCACATCCATTCTTCACATACACATCCTTATCCATTCTTTCACATACTCATTCACATCCATTCTTCACATACACATTCATATCGATTCTTCACATACACATCCATATCCATTCTTCACATACACATTCACATACACATCCTTATCCATTCTTTCACATATTCACATCCATTCTTCACATACACATCCATATCCATTCTTTTACATATCCATTCACATTCATTCTTCACACACATCCATATCCATTCTTCACATGCACATCCATATCCATTCACATTCATTCTTCACATACACATCCATATCCATTCTTCACATACACATCCATATCCATTCTTCCAATACACATTCACGTCCATTATCATCACATACATTCACTCACATCCCATATCATTCATTTACATCCTGATTCACATGACATCACATCTCATCCATTCATTCACATTTATCTGATTCACATCACATCTCATCACCTCTATTCACATCACATCCATCCATCCATTCATTCACATCTATTTGATTCACATCACATCGATTCACATCTATTCTCCTCACATCTCATCACCTCTATTCACATCAAATCCATCAATCCATTCATTCACTTTTATCTTATTCACATCACATCTATTCTCCTCACATCTCATCACCTCTATTCACATCACATCTATTGACTGGATCTCCATTTTCATAAGCCGTTATTATGGCCATTGGGAATTATTAGTGCTAATTGAGAGAATCAACCTTCACAAGATTTGGCTAAGGGAACTATAAACAATACTTAATATGAATTAACTTGTTGATGATTTGTCGATGATTTGTCCATCAAGGTGAATCTCTATCCCAAAAGATAATGTCTCCACAACTTCAGAGCATAAACTACTGAGAGTAACTCCAAGTCATGGACATCATAATTTCTCTCATGTGTTCTAAGCTTTCTGGATTCATAGGCTACTGCATGACCTTCCTGTATAAGAGCACCGCCTAAGGCAAAACCACTGGCATCTGTAACTACCTCAAAAGGTTTAGAAAAATCTGGCAACTTAAGGACAGGGTTGGTTACGAGGGTTGTCTTCAGCTTATCAAAGGCACTCTGACACATAGCAATCCATTGAAATAGGGTACTCATCCCCAGGAGAGATCAATGGAGACAGAGAGACACAGAGAGACTTCTTTCCCCATTTTTTTCTTGTGCTGCCAAGTATACAAGAGAGAGAGAAACCAAATTAAATTAAAGTATATTAGAGTTTTGTGGGAGGTTAAAAATGATCTATGGGAGTAAGTAAGTCATGTCAAAAGCTTGGAGCTAAGTCCACTAGAATTTTGACACCCTTAACTTTTCAAGCAGTATACTTGATAGTTGGATATTTTGAAACATTCTAAAGTTGTTTGTGTAGTTGAAGTCTTCAATTTTATAAGACAATTCACTTTAAGTTATACTTCCAATGCCTCTGTGTGTGCGTGTGCGTGCGCGTGCGCGTGCGCGTGCGCGTGCAAGAGAGAGAGAGAGAGAGAGAGAGAGAGAGAGAGAGAGAGAGAGAGAGAGAGAGAGAGAGAGATGTTGAAATATACAAAAGTGAATAGGGTGTGTGCGGGAACAAGCCCTTGGCAAGAGGCTGTAAATGTGAGAGAACCTATGAAAAGGTGAGAAGTATCTACTGGGAGAGAATAAAGGGTAGCATGAGGAGATTTAGGAGGTGTGGAGATATTCTGGGAGAGGTGGGAGATATTTTGGGAGAGGTGGGAGAGAATCAAGCAAAAGAGGTGGAGAGAATCAAGCAAAAGAGGTGGAGTGAATCAAGCAAAAGAGGTGGAGTGAATCAAGGAGAAATCAGTGGGATTGGATGCTTGGATGTAAACTCTATAAATTGAGGCATTGGCCTAATGAGAATTCACTTGTTTTTTATTATCCATGCCTACATTAAGCTATCAGTTAATTGCACTAATCACATCTTAATTATCATCTAATCTCTTTTCTAATGATGTTGATTCTAGCATTTGATCCACCATAGCTCATCACATTGCTGCAAATTTAACATGGTATCAGAGTCTAGCCCCTAGAATCCATCAAATTTATGAGCCCATTATCTTGCTAATTAGGATTAGTAGATGATTAAGAAATAATCATTTTTTAGTATTTTAAACAAGCTCTCTATACCCCCAGCTAGTGGAGGGGCTTGATCTCCCTCCAAGCTTAACAATAGCCTCCAAGCTCTTAGCCATACATTGTCATACTCCCAAGGCTTCAACCCATTCAATCAAAACCTCAAACCGCTGGCGTAAGCTCCTGATTTTTGCTAATTTTGGAGTGCCATTTTTCTGAGTAAAAAATGAGATTTCTGCTTCATCAAATGCAATGGCTCTAATTCCTCTTGGCCCTAGGGGTTTTCAAGGGTGCTCTACAAGCTGGTGAAGATAGATTTTGATTTGATCAAGTCTACTGTGAGATCCAAGCTCTTCATCAAATCTGCAGGTGACTTTGGTAAAACAAAGATTAAGCATTCAATGTTTGGTCAAATCTTGTGTTTCTTAGCTTAATCCTCTACTAGACTAATTGTTATTGATGGCCTTGAAAGGATTTGAGCTCATTTGAACTCTAAGGCCCCAGATCTGGACTCCCCGCATACTCTGCTTTCTGCACACAAAACAAAGGATTAATTTGCTAATCAATGATTAATCAGTACTAATCACTATATTTTGGTGTAATTGAGGGTTCAAATTAACCATTAGGTATCTAATACAGATCCCTATAACTTCAGATTGCAATTCAGAAATTGTTTGATACTCCAACCATTCCGTAAAGATTTGTTACCCTTGATTTAATGTAATTTCTGGTAAAATTGTGCTGTGATAAATTTGTGGTAATCATCATCTTGCATTTACCCCTTGGTTAATGCCTGCTGCAAATCACACTCAAATTCAAGATTATTGACAGCCAGAGTTGCATTTGGGAATGTGCATAAGAATGAATGCTATATGCATTATGTATTGGGCACACATGGGTGATTACATCATTGTAAAAATAGGATCAGACACTGCCCTTGTCTAGAATAAGGCAAGAGGTAAGACCTCCCGCATAGATTTGGGTTTGCATTGCATAATGACACAAGATAAACATCAAAAGCCCAAAAGAACTGTCAACAATACATTAAAACATGTTGCTCACATGGAGCAACATGTTGCTCATATGGAGCAAGAACTGACGCGGTCAAGCTCATGGCCCCAGCCATGAAAGAAGAAGAACATCTCTTTCCAAGAGGAGGATCAACACCGAGAAGAAAATCTAGAGGAAGCATTGAAGGAAGACATGGACGCGTGAAGAGAAGCTGCCACAACAAGAAGACTGAGAGAAGAGGAAGACATGGACACGTGAAGAGAAGCTGCTAAGACAAGAAGACTGAAAACAAGAGAAGATGTGAGGCCCCAAGAAGTGAGGAGCCATGTGAAAATCTTTGAGAGAGAGAGAGAGAAACCCCACAACCCAATGTAACCTACCCCAACAGAGTAAAACCACCTTTGAGCCACCGATGATGTAGGCCATGTGGTAAATGTATGTGTGAGCACTTTAGTCAAGGTCACGGGCACTTGTAGTAGCCTTGGACACATAGAGAGAGAGAGTGTGTGTCAAAGGACTATGAGTTTAGGGACTTGAGGCACTAGTCGCGGACTATCAAGTAAGAAGGAAACTTGGTATAGGGCCCAGGTGTGCTAGGATTATTCACTTGAGGGGAGGTGTGCTAGGCACTGGTCGCGGACTATCAAGTAATAGGGAAACTTGGTATAGGGTTCAGGTGTGCTAGGAGTATTCACTTGAGGGGAGGTGTTAAAATATACAAGTGAATAGGGTGTGTGCGGGGCAAGAGGCTGTAAAAGAGAATCTGTAAATGTGAGAGAACCTATGAAAAGGTGAGAAGTATCTACTGGGAGAGAATAAAGGGTAGCATGAGGACATTTAGGAGGTGTGGAGATATTCTGGGAGAGGTGGAGAGAATCAAGCAAAAGAGGTGGAGTGAATCAGTGGGATTGGATGCTTGGATGTAAACTCTATAAATTGAGGCATTGGCCTAATGAGAATTCGCTGGTTTTTTATTATCCATGCCTACATTAAGCTATCAGTTAATTGCTCACTAATCACATCTTAATTATCGTCTAATCTCTTTTTTTTTCTAATGATGTTGATTCTAGCATTTGATCCACCATAGCTCATCACATTGCTGCAAATTTAACAAGAGAGAGGCAAAGCGTATGACAATCTATAAATCTTAGGGATAGGCTAATTGGGGGTGGTGGGAGGGGGGTGTATTAAGGAACTTACATGCTCTAATACTCGATGTATACATGAAAGAGGGGATTAAACAAATAGTTATTTAATGTGATTAATTTATAGAGGGGGAACGAATATTAAAAATCCAAAAATGTACACTTCCAAAAGAGGGGTGAAGAATTGTGTTTAAAAATACAATTGAAATGTAGGAGTATTTTAAACATGTTCTATGTAGATTTTTATAGGGTGGACCACCCAAGATTAAATTTGTTACATCATTACACACATTCTTTTGTGTGCATAACATTTATTACAAATTTTGGAATTGTAAATTGTACACATTTATTATAACTTTGGAACCATAAAGTGTACACATTTAAATGTGTGCATATACACAACATCAATACTCATTCTTATATGTGCATTGATGTTTTGATAAGTTGTAATGTGTACATATATGTGATTCAACCACAATGCCATTCATAAATATTTCATGGGTTAGATCTAGGATTAGGGTGAAATGGATATAGAGCTAGGATTAGGGTTTGGGTAGGTTAGGCTTAGGATTAGGCTTTCATGATAGGAATTTGGGTAAGGAGGGTAAACCTATTCTTGGAAATATTTGGAGTGTGAGTGACTCTTCCCTAATGAGTATATGCTTTATCTACTAGTAACATAACACAATAGACTACATTCATGGAGGATAAGTTCAAGGGCCATGCGAGTGAGCTAGAACCACCATGTTAGCATATAAGTGACACAAACATATTATTGGGAGCTTGAACTAGATCTTGAAATGTATACATAGATAAGATAGTATGAAAATTTTGATATGTCATGATGTGATTAATAAGTCATAGTGGCATACTCTAGATTCATTGTACATCTTCAAATGGTATAAGAAGCATGTATCAATAATTGATAATCCCTTGAATATAATTCTCTTCATGCTCTAGAATATTGAAGTAAAGTGAACATATCAAAGAAACTAGTGTACTTTTGTGCCTAAAAGAAAACCTTTACAAAGGTACCTTTTCCTCTAAGAAATGAAAAAAATTTGAGCAACTAAATCCGTGTTGACATCCAATCTCCCTTTGATAGTTAAATTTGTTGTGTGCCTACTTTGAACCCTTTTTAATCCTTTAAGGTACACTTAAATCATTTAGTGGGTCCCCAGATATGATTTTTCTAAACTAGCATTATTACTCTAGCATTTAAGGTAAGAGCCATATGAAAAGACCAATGTGATGGTTATTATTTTTCCCAAAAGTTTATGGGGAATGGCTTAGCCTAAAGGTGTAGCATTGTGGATCTTTAATCAAAATACAATCAAGTTTGTAATTCTTTCTTTTATGCCCATGAAAACATGGTCATAAAGCACATGTATATTTAATTTAGTAGTCCAATGTTATGTCAATTATGTATTAGCAAAGTAGAGGGTCCCTCTCCAACTAAGTTTCATCATCACCATGGCACATCATGAGTTGGTGTCTAAATGATTGATGTGTAATCATGTGGAGGCCATCATGATTGAAGAGGTTCTAGCACTCAATTCTCCTTCCCATGTGAAAATCCACATTGTTACAAAGTAGAAAGTGCCTTTAGAACATGTTCAAAAGCCACTAATACAAGCTATGCAAATAATTTCTACTCAAACATCAAATTGGTGCATTGCTAGGCTTGGCATGCAACTTTCTCCTAACTTCCTATTACAATGAACTCTTAACCTTAAGGTATAATATATAAGATAAAGTATGGGTGCAACTTTAACTTATTGTCATAAAGTGTGGTGGCCTATTGGTGGTATTTGAACTTTCTCTTTTAAGGCTTGGTCCAAAATAACAGTGGTGATGAACCTTACATATCCATTTTTTCTTTCTTTTGCATGATCTAGAGCCTCGTACAATGGACCTGCACAACATTTTTTTGAATGATTTCATGCTTTCTTTTGGCCACTAGTGTGGTGACCTCACTTGGTTATGTGAACAAGCTCTATATAGGGATGCCAAAGATCATGTTCACATGAGGGCAGTTGATTGAAGGAATGCACACACACACACACACACACACATTCATAGGGCCTTTTTACACAAAGCCCGCTTAATTCCCATGTAATGACGCATGCAACATTTGAGCTCATCCACAATCCACCCACTCACAAAATACACATTAAAGGCCCGTAAGGCCTATTCATACTAGGGTAAGTCATCCAAATTTTTGGCTCATGTCTCATGTAAGGCCTATTCATACTAGGGTAAGTCATCCAAATTTTTGGCTCATGAGTTTATATCTAGTTACCATGTTGGAAAAGTTAAAAAACAACACGGAATCTAAAAGTAGAGACTTGAGAGGAGACCACTTATTTATTTTACCTTTTCTCTCTAGTAAAAGTAGAATTCCACCATTGGTCAATAGTACTATGATTTGAGATTTTAAGAGGAGACCACTCATTTATTTTACCTTTTCTCTCTAGTAAAAGTGGAATTCCAGTATTGATCAATAGTACTATGAATTGAAATTTTATGTTTATGATATAATAATAAACAAATTGAAAAGTTCACATAATGATTTTGTAGAAGTATACCACAAGTCAACATGATTGGCATGGCCGACCAACTAGGACCCACATATATAGATTGAGGTGGCACATTAGTGCATTAAAGTATAAAGCCGCACCTATAAAAAAGACAATGTAGGTACATGTGCATCAAACATAGCCAATTTATATCAAATATAATCATTTCACAAGATAAGACCTATGAGAAACGATTCTTTTATTGTTCCACACAACCAAGGTTACTTTTTTACTCCCATAGTTAGTGTGTTTGGGTATTTATTAAAGCCACAAACTTGAAGATAGTTTGCAATTAGGAATTTTGCTGAAAATTGACGCGACTGAGGGAACCCATCAAAGCCTACACCCATTATCCAGTTGTTTCCATAGTTGATCTTCCTTTATTTCATGCCAATTTCCATGCTTCAACAAGTTGCAACTAGTTGTGTTTGTGGAGAGTATTACATTGACTAAAACAAGTTAGCCAAATGCTTTTTGTGGTGGCAAAGTCAACCTCTAGTATCAAATTTGGAAAAACAAAACATTTTTCCCAGCAAGTCAAAAATAAGGAGGTATCTTGGCCGAATTTCCTATAAAAAAATCTACACATCAGTCAATTTTATAACTAAAATTTTCAAAATCTTTGCCAAGGCAACAAGCAGAAACTCCAACCTATTTTTTCAATCTTAGCCTTGAAAAAAACACAAAAAGGACATTTTCTTGTAGAACTCTTTTGAATATATCGACTTGAAACTAGTAGGAAGTTTTCATGTTACATGGAAATTAGCCCTTGATTCTCTTCATTTAGGAAATGAGGAAGAAATGGACATTGTAACAAAATTAAATAATTATTAAAGAAACACCATGAAATCTATTTCAAACTACTATCGTCCAAAAAGGAACAAATCAAAGGCTACGTTTTTTAGGGCGACATGCATGGGCAATAAATTATGACAATAAAAAGACAATGAGTCCATGCTATTATGCTAGCCTACCACAATATGATTGATTTTTCTTTTTTTGTGACCCTTCAAATTTGTCCATTTAAAGGAGAAGACGTAACTTGTAGGTCTTGTCCTCTCTCTCATTGTAAAGTCAATATCCATGCATCTAGTGTTTTCAAACATCAATGATCGAACACTTCTCCCCACACCCCCCATCATAATTATTGCTTCTCCAAAAAAAAAAGACAAAAGCAACTTTAATTTTCCTAGATTCCAACATTTGGACACTTTGGAGTTTAGAGTACAATTTTGATACCTCTAATATCACTATAAGTCTTGGCCAAATTTTTAAATAATGATTGAGAAGGTGTCGAATTCCTTCTTATGTAGAATGGGGGCCATTTCCTTGAAATGTTTTTACAAGCTGGCTAATAATTCTAAGTATATCACCTAACAATTGAACCATCTTCTTCTTATAAAAACCTTTATATGTCTATAATCATTCATGTTTCATAAATACCTTTGCTTAGTAATGAATATGTGGCCTAACTTGAATATTTCTAAACATTATATTGTCTCTCCTAGAGTCCAATTCTAAAATACATTGAACCACATACCAAGAAATGTCTAATTGTATCCATTTCTAAATCATGAAGTCTCTTTCTAGCCACCACCAAATCATGATATAGAAAGTTTCCTTATATAATTAAGGTGTCGGTAAGGCCTAATTTTTTTAAAGATTGTTTATAAGTATATATCGTGATGATAAATTGTTTTAACTTTCCTTGGAATGCACTTCCTAGGAAGTTTAGACAACACTCATGCAAGAAAAAGTGAGAGGAGTGCATGGGCCCCGCATCATGGGGCAGTAGCTCAGTTGTTAATTTGTTTGGTTGATATGCCCATAACCCGCATCATTGGGAGGCGGTAGCTCAATTGTTAAGGTGTTTGGTTGATATGCCCGAGGTTATGGATTCAAGCTCTGCTTGGCTACCCTAAATGATTTTATCTTTGTAATGTTGCCCGTGGGTGTGTGTGGGGTGTGGTGTTTGTAAAAGCACTTTTGATTATTAATCCATGGTTTGAAAAAAAAAAGATATTTTGATGATAATGCATAGATATCCCATGAATTTAATAATGGTTTTTGACTTCTTCTAGGTGTGGTCATTACTAGTTTACTCATTGTCATACAAAATAATGCAACACATAGGTACATGGACTAATTGTTGTGCATGTGCATTCATATACGTAGCAAATGCATACAAAATACACTTATGCATTGACATTGCAAACATGTTGTGTTTAGATGATCATTTTCTAATACACTGCAAGATCCCTCAAAGGCACCCTTTATAAGGCCCATTTTCTCCTTTGTATAAATCAACCATGCATGTATAGATATATTGCAAGTTAAAGGAACAAACTTTTTATGACTGGCTAGATAGTTTTGATTTGGAAATTGTTAAATCTAGAGTCTTACCAAGTTAAATGAACAAGCTTTTTATGGTTAGCTAGATAATTTTGATTTGAAAATGATAAATCTAAAGTCTTACCAAGTTAAAGGAGCAAACTTTTTATCATTGGCTAGATGATTTTGATTTGACAATTGTTAAATTCCAACAAGCATTTGTCTTTAGAATTAAAGAAAATCACCATCACCTATCTCACATCTTCATCTCAATCTCAATTGATGTTACAATTTGAAGATAAATAAAGAAGTATACCACAATCTAAATAGCACATTCAAAGGAACTCACATTGATGTAGCTCTGACACAGAGGATAAAAAGAACTTGAGAAGATCAAAGCTGCAGCGTGGATGCCTGCACTTCGATTATTGTGGCGAGTTGGGTAATCAATTCCAGGCTTTGCCATTTGTGGATGTGTAAATTTGGAGAACAAGCTCTTCTTCTATGAAGGGGTGGTGAAGAGTTATATTTGTTTCTTTCTGTTAATGATTCTTATAATATGATGAGATCCCAGGAGGTTGATGCTTTGTTGCCATGCACCGTGTTTTGGGCCTCATAAAGATTAAAAGGAATCTAGATATTGCTGGAAAATTTGATGATTTACAATTTCACACACACACTGGCAATTACAAGGTTTGCTTGCACAGAATAAGCCTCACCATGTCCTTGAGTTTCAGTTTACACATTAAGGCACTGTCTATACTTAATAGGCAGGCATTCATTACCCTAGTCAACAGTATGTGAGGCTATGTATTCTTTACAAAAGAAGGCTAGCTACTACAAGGAAAGCCATCAACCTCCTTCACGGAGGAGAAGGGGATTTCTCTATTACAGTGGTAAAATTTCTTCTTGCTGTTGGGACTAATCTCAATGTCGTTGGGGCCACATTTAAGGGGCCAAAATTTTAGACCTAGCATGCAGCTGAGGACTTTTGTTGTGAGGGGAAGGTGAGGGGGAAGTGGTGGGGATTGAGTAAGGGGAGGCTGCTGGCAGCTGTGGTGGTTGAGGATGCTGTGGTGGCGACAGTGTTGGCATGAGGGGCTAGGCGCTCGCACGAGGGGCACATGGTGAGAGTGGCTGCGGGCAAGGGCATGTAGAAATCATGGGAGATGACCCAGGGGGTGCCCACCTTCAACCCTCTCAGCTCAGCCACCTCCTTCTGCAACCGCCTATTCTCCTCAGTCAACAACTCGCAGCACCTCTTGAGCACCTCAAAGTCCACCTCTGTCTGCTTAAGCTTGGTCCTGCACACACAGAGTGTCCACATCCAATTAGGGCCAATAGAGCTTCCCTCTTACTTCAAGCCTCTTTTTTCTGTTTTCCTGGATGGAGCCACCTATGTGGGTTACAACAGAAGTCAGGAAAAACTAATAATGCATATAAGGTCTCCATCTATACCTTGCTCTCCTGTTTTGAAACCACACTTCAACTTGCCGAGGCCGTAGATTGAGCTGTTTGGCGAGCGCATTTTTCTGTTTCTGTGAAATCACAGACTATATATCAGTTGATTCGGCACAAGGTTAAGATAACCTGCTTGCCAGACGATTGGCTTTAAGCACACGGTTAAAACAACTCGCTAGACAGAGATGATTTGCTTAAGCACAATGTTAAGATGATCTGCTTCTCATATAATTTGCTTAAGCACAAGATTAAGACAGCCTTCCTGATTGGGATTACTTAAGAACAAAATTGAGCCTGCGGGAGCACAAGCCACCATTCCTTTGGGCTTTTACATAAGCGCAAGATTAAGGCAAAAGATTAAGCCACACACTTGATTAAGGCCGAGATCAAGCTTGATCCCTTAATTAACCCACGATCGAGCAGGAGACCTACCGGATTGAGGGTGATGTGCTCCTTGAAGCTCTCTTCAAGGAGGGCAGATTGCTCTTTGGAGAGCCGAAGCTTCTTTCTGGCACAGCCTCCTTCTTCCTCATCGCTGGCCCGCGATGTAGCCTCATGAAAAGTTCTCTCATGATCTGCTTCTGCTGCCTTCTCGCGCTCACGCTTAAGGCCCGGAAGGCCAGAAAGCTGCAGGGTAGGGGGCTCTTGGGCGTCATCTTCACTCTCTGAACTGGAAGGCATCTGGTTCACATCGATCCCACGCAAGCTTTGAGGGCCATAGCCATTCATACTCCCCCGAAGACTGAAACTGCTGGGCTGGGCCTTCTGAGAACATGGGCGCAAAGGTAAAAGCTCCAATTGTACAGGACGACTGGAACCCTCTGCTGTGTTAATCCTAGAACTAGCCATGGAAAGCTCCATGGCCAGGTTAAGACTGGTGGGCGGATTGCAAGAAGCCATTGATCGCAGCCTAATTGCACAGAAAACAGAGGCAACTGAGCTCGCCCTCAGGAGAAAGCTTAGACTGGTTCCCCAAATTATGCATGCAGAAGAGAAGTGAAAGTGCCGATTGCAAGAGCAAAAAAAATATTTATTTATTTTTTAACGTTAAGAACTCCTTTCCATGATTGTTGAAAAGACGCTGATATGCCCATGTCATGCTAGACTAGTGCATTTCACAACCCGTTCACGCGGGAGGCTAGCACCAACCAAGTCCTCTCACATTGTGGCCTCTCCATTGGTGTATGCCTATCCGCACGGCTTGTTCACATGAGCCTCTCCGGTTGGCAACCAAAAGGAATCCATTGTTTTTCGTCCTTTTTTTTTGCGACGGAGAAACACACATTCTTTCACACCTTAGTATGGGAACGAGGAGCGCATGGGGGGAGGGGTGGGGCTAGAATCGAGAAGGGCGTCGCGGCCCGTAACCCTGTGAAGCCTACGTCATTTATATGGGTGTCCTTTGAAGCCTTATACATATAATTGGGCTTCCTTGTGAAGCCTAGCTACTCGTTTTGAGGCTTCATATGACGCTTCAAATGGCCTTGGACGCCCAAACGGGCGTCAAATTTAAGGCCTGGTCGCGGGTCTATTGTGCCCAACCGTCAATCAGTTGAGAACTAAACCATAAAAATCCTACAGTTTTGTGCATTTCCCATTTATTAAAGGCCAAGAAATGTTGCAATTTTATGCATTTTAACTCTTGCAAGACAAGGTTGTCCCATGCTAGAGAGAACCCCACCTCACTAACAAGGCCAACAATAAAATTTCACAACCAACTATGGACTAAATAAGTTCATGCACCCAAAGAATCTAGAGGCCTTTCACCTCCAATATTCTTATCTAAAATGAGACATTCATCAATGACACCCCAAGATAGTATGTGAATGATGCCTACCTTGAAGTTTATGGGAGTTTAGAATTATCAATCCTTCAATGCACAAATGAAGAAACATAAGGGAATTTACTTTATGGCAAGGATGCACATAGTATACATATAATATACGGTGGCATGGTAATTACAATACCAAAAACTATGGAAAGGGTGCACATACTATAAAATATAACATATGATGGCATGGTAATTCTTTCAAACAAACCATGCCATCCAATACCAAGAAGTGTAAACATATAACATATGATGGCATGGCAATTACATCTAAGAAGTTTCTTTCAAACAAACCATGCCATCCAGTATTGAGAAATGTAAAGCCCTTCATTCTCTATAAATTATGCAAAGCCTAGATACTATGCAATTACATCTAAGAAGTTTCTTTCAAACAAACCATGCCATCCAGTATTGAGAAATGTAAAGCCCTTCATTCTCTATAAATTATGCAAAGCCTAGATACTATGATATCACCTTCAAAAGAAATCCCTTTTTGACAGTATTTATGCTAAGGTGCACTAAGGCATTTGCTCATTACATGAGCTAGCTAACAAGGAAGCAATGCTTTGCCAAGTCTTTTGTAATACATGGAAAAAAAAGCTCAATAATTGACGTGTGTACAAAAATACTTTTGATCCGTTGAGTGTTTCTCTCATGTTGAGCTATTACACTTTAACTACACGAGAATTTGAACTATTACACTACACGAGACTCTGAGCTATTACACTTGAACTACATGAGAATTTGACATTCTATAAAATAGTGGACAAGTGGGTTTTCCATTTATCCTTATGTGCCAACTTGCTTGCATGATTATGAAACCCATTATGAATTACTAGAGGCATGTTATGTACCATTATGAACTTAAATACCTTGAAGGGTAGGTGTAGGGTAGTCTCTTACAATGGTAGAAAGAAGTTCAACGTCATTGCTTCGGTGGGTAGATCCCATGTTTAATCTTGTTGTGAATATTTTTGCATGTTACATTTCTTATATACCATAAAGTTTTAGGATCTTATCATTTGAACTGCAACAAATTAATTTCTCAAAGCCAACTTCATTCATTTTTCATCTTAAATACCACTTCTTTTAGGAGAATGTGGCCCTTGAAGTATATGTTTATGATAGTATAAGATACAATTAAGTTGAACATGCCAATTGCTCTACTCACATATCTAGCTTCAATTGGAGCATCTTGAAGATTATCTTTCAAGGAAGGTGTTGAGAGTTTGCGATGGGGAGTGAAACTTAAAAATATGTAAGGTAACACCATGAGAGTTTGTGGTGGGGAGTGAAACTTAAAAATATGTAAGGTAACACCATGAGAGTTTTCATATTGCAACTGTCAAGTGAATCTATAGTCATGCCCTATTAAGATGTTCACAAGAGAATGAATTTTGAAGGTTGCAAGGTCATGTAATGTAGTAGTCTTAGTAATGTGCAAGTGTTCTTACTTGTCAAAATAATGACCTGAGAGAAGCAAAAGGTGCATATAATTCTACAAAATTCTTTATTTTATACCTAACAGAATAGTGGCATGACAGACCTTGTTGTTTCATGAGGCCATTCTTAGTTTTAACAAACTTTGACTTGTTGATGTAAGATCTCTCTTAAAGTAAAGCTTCAACAAGAAGCTTCAATGATGGAAGTAGTATTGTTTGTGATTTTTTCCCCACACAAGGTGCACTAAGGACTCAGGAGAGGAGGTTGGGTTTCCCTCCCTCACAAGGTGCACTAAGGACTCATGAGAGGAGGTTGGGTTTCCCCCAAATTTTTATAGGGTGGCCTTGAGTTAACAACCTCCACCATGAGTGTCTTACTTTGAAACAAATAATAGATGCACTTAAATCTAGCTCCACTCAACAATTTCTTTTCATTGAGTTATTTTGTTCAAATGATAAAGGACCCTACAAACACACATAGACTCATTCTTTAAAAAGAACAATTCTAGGAGAAATGTAACCGTTCAAATGAGCCATATGCTATAAGAGGTATTTCTTGCATAAACACACATAGACTCATTCTTTGAAAAGAACAATTCTAGGAGAAATGTAACCATTCAAATGAGCCACATGCTATAAGAGGCATTTCTTGTACTCCCGTTTCCACCCAATGTTTATAAAAATCATGCTAATGCATGATGGAGTTAAATCATTTTCATCTTCACATGAAAAATAATGTTTTTTAGTTTCTTAAAAAATTCTTCCTACTCCAGTGTGGGTCTATCTTACTTCATATCTAAGGTTGTTTTTATAAACAATAATGTCATATACTTACTTTAAATCCTTTCCAACCTTAATTAGTCACTACTATAGATGATAAGTTGAACAAGAGAAATGATAGCTTGAACATGATTTGACAGTAACTCCCTTGCAGCATTTGACCCCCCTCCACTTTGGAAAACTAACTCAAGCACCCAAAATATTCCATCAATGATTGAGAAGAATCACCATTAATCAGTCTATTTCCTACTTTTCTCAAAGCTTTAGTGAGCCAATAATATGAGGAATATTCTTGAGAAAATTAAGAATTTAAATATTTTAGTTATAGTTTAACTCACAATTACAAAAATACCTAGAACCTTTAAAGTTATATATTGATTGAATGAGAAAAATGTTTTTTTGTGAGTATTACACCACCATGTGACACAAAGTCCTTGAAAAAGGTGATTATTAGCACATTAATATGGTGCCAAGACTAGCTATAGGCTTCAATCATGTTTTACAAGCATGTATACTATCCAAATTGTGTGATTTCATAATTGGCTATCATATAAAAAACAACAACCAACATAAAAAGGATGGCGAAACTCTTCCAAAAAAACATAATGAGGATGTTATTTCACCAATAGGATTTAATTTTGAATTGCACTTTAAGATTATGTAAGATAGCATGAGAGCTCGATAATAAAAGGGGTTTTTTCCTTTCATGTAGTAACACAAAATATACATACACAAGGGGGGATTTGATTAAAAAACACTTCAAAATTTAAACCCATGGGGTACCTTTTATTGACCTTAAATCTGAAGAAGAGTTTTACTTAATATAAATATGTATATACTATATGGGGTTTTCATATAATGATGTACATTTTGGTCCATCATTTTTGTCATTATGGAACACCTACAAGACCCTATGTTTTTAAGAAATCATTAAAACATAAACTATTATGAATGTGGACATGATTAGATGGATATGGGATGAAGTAATTAAATTAAATTATAATAATTTTAAAGTATATAATAATGATATTCATAGGTGTAATTGGTTTTAAGTACTATTATAAGCATGAATTTTTTAAATAATTTACACATTGATAGTGGTATTCATAGGTGTAATTGATAGTTGACACTAATAGTGATATTCATAGGTGTAATTGATAATTTACACATTAATAGTGATATTCATATATGTTACACATTGATAGTGATATTCATATGTGTTTCACATTGATAGTGATATTCATAGGTGTAATTGGTATTCAGTACTCTTATAAGCATGATATTTTTTGAATAATATACACATTGATAAATTTAAGATTCATTTACATGATTTTAAACAATAAGTTTTATACAAAAAATGCAAAACAACTATAGATGAGCACATCTCAATGCGTCAACATTTCCCTTTGGAATTAATGATTGTATGTACATAGTCAAAAGAAATGCAAACATGAATTTTTTTTTTCAAGATCCTTTCACGTATCTTATAATTATTATACACTATACTTTACAATCAAAATGTCACATGTTTTTAGAAAGATCATTATTTTGATTTTTTGTCATTGGATATAATTCTATGAGAAGGTGCATGCACATCAAAAGAAGAAACCATAATTAATAGAAGTGAGGAACAAATTAAAATTTTAATCCAACAAATAGGAAACATAGAGTGTATATTATGAGAATGTATTTTAAGCCCTCTTAAATAATTTGGGGATGTCTAGATTATTTTTACATCATGCCAAATTACATTAATATCATGGGTGATGCCAGTATAAATATTAATACGTAAGGTGCACATTGGTGTATCCTTGGGGCCTCCACTGTTTGTTCTCGGGGGGGGTGCACTACTAAGAAACCCTATGTATCACATGCATTCAATGGGTATTTAAAAAATCCCTTATGAATTTTTTATGGATAAAATGACCCCTTTTTCTTTATGGATGTAGCAAAGTAAAAGGAGACTCAAGTCAATTTGGGCCCAAGGCCAAGGGATGAAGGGGATGTGAAAGGGGCCAAGGGCTAGGACTAGGGTTGGGCATGCCCATGGACATTAATAAGTGTAGTGTGAAAGGGTGGCCTAGTATATAAGTGAATATGGGCCAATGTCATGGGAAACTTTTGATAATCATCATAATAATCTTGGCTGGGAGATCGGCAAGCTTCAAAGTGCTACATCGATAATCATCTTGTGGGAAATTTCATTTGGAGAAAAGTAATGGCACAAGCAAAGTGGCATTGATAATCATCTTATTTGCAATTGTATTTGGAGCAAGCCAATGACATGAGCAAAGGGGGGGAAATATTACAATTGTTGATATTTGCATATTACCTATGATTGGGCATCATTTGTGATCACATTTTGGATTGAGTTTCAATAGAAATGTGTGATGAAGGTGGTCTATCGACCTCCAATCGGCCATGACCAGCACCACTTTCGTAGTGCCCATCGACATCCACTGTGCCCAAACAACAAGGTGGTTTTGTGCCGATCTGCGTTCTCACTTCTCCCGAAGGCCCTTCCACAGTTCGTAATTTGCATGCGATCAAGTAGAGAGCTTGATCCTCTGGTTTGTATATACCTCTCATTCTTTAAGAAGCAATATTATTGCTGTGGGCGCACATTCGATTAGCATGTTCATTGATTAAACGTTGTGTTGATTAATTGCATTGTTAATAACCTTTTCTAATTAATAAGCATAAAAACAACATGCAATGTAACCATGCATTTACTGTAGTACTCGGTGTTGCTAAGTGATTGATTAATTAAATACACCAATAAATAACATTTTATGATTAATAAGCATAAAGACAAAATGTAACGTAAGCAAATTTTCCCTGCATACCTACAACCTAAACCCTAAATTTAGTCATAGAGGTTTTTAGGTTTTGCCTAGGTCTTTGCACCCTCTTGCAACAATACTCCATAAGTACTTCGCATCAAGCTTTAAAGATCTTGATTCTGACATCGTTTGGGGGGTGAAATTAGGTTTTTTAAAAATCACCTAACCCTAATTCAGTCATAAACCCTAGATTTTGTCACATGAGTCTTTACATATATTGTTAGTACTTCATTAGACCTTCCAATCAAGCCCTTAACTCTCTGATTCTGATTTCATTTGCTAGGTCAAAGTGACATAGTTGACTTTTTGACAGAAGTCAAAACAAAGTTGACTTCTTTGGGTGAATGAAAGTACATGCTAAGATAGTTCCAACAAGCTATAGATCATTAAAACAGGTTGAGTTTTGGTCATCCTATAGTTAACTTGCCATTTTCAGTAGTACTTCATAAACCCTAAAACAGAGAGTATTTGCCTCATCCAGAAACTTTTTGTTTTTACATATTGTATTAGTACACATCATTAGCTATCCATAGAGCCAAAGACCATTAAATTTGGAGCTTGGGAACCCTTTCAAAAGTCTTTTGAGCAATTGAGATCATGCTGAAGCCCAAACTCAATAAAGGGAACTACAAGGAAGCTCTTGAGTATGAAGCGAGCACATCGGAAGCAAGATAAGTAGCAAATTAGGATGCTCAAGGAGCTATGCAAGAAGAAATTAGTGGTAATATCAATGAATGGGTGCATCAAGAGGCAAATGTTCCACAAATACCTAAAGAAGATGGTGACATTAACATGAACAACATGATGTATCTCATGCAAACTATGATTGAAAGGATGGACCAAAGATCTCGGTTCATGGTGACAAGTTTCACTCTATGAGTAAGGAGCTACATGAAGGGATCACAAGCTTGAGGCAAGATGCGGATAAAGGCAAAGAAGCTTAAGGTGGACCTATGTTGCATCCATATGCACCAAACACTTTTCCACCAATGAGGCCACAAGCTTATGGATCTTTGTGAGGGACCTACCATTTTTTGAGCTAAAACCCACGAGCTCTCAGGCTAAGGTATTACAAAAGAGGAGAAATTACTAACTTTTTAAGAAAAAATCATATGATCCCACCAGCATGTTTATCCAAGAAATATGGATATATTATTAAATTATGTATTTTTTACATTCCAAGAAAGGAACATTGATATTCCATGATGGCTAGAAAACAAGCACAACTGAATATTAGGAGTTACATGTGTGGGTGGCATGGAGAGAGACTAGCAGATTTAAGACACATGAATGTGAGCATATGTAAAGGAGATCATGCCCATGTAAGAGACTCCTCTCCATGCACTTAATCAACAAAAGTATGAAGGACAAGGAGTTCATGGGTCTGTAGAGAAGATCATCGCTAGATACATAGTAGGATAGACTTAAGTAATGTCGTTGAAAAAAGGCATAAGAAATAGCTTTTAAACTTATCCAATTGTAGATATAGATATTTATTGTCAAAATTTTTCATATTGAATCATGTTTTTTAAAGATTTAACCCATTAAATGCACTTAAATGGCATTTTCCCTTCGATTTGAGTGGTTGGATGACTATATTTGGACACTAGATGTAAGAGTTCTTGCAATTTTGAAAAGTTGTGGGGGCTTGCCTTCTTTCACAAGCTATCCCAAGTACTTTCTCTAGAGAAAGTACTTGGGCTTGTTTTCTTTCACACCAAGTTATCCTAGTTTGTGTGTATATAGAGAAGATCTTGCTATCTTAATGACTCCTCCTTAAGTACTTTCCCTAAGGGGAAGTAGAGAGGAAAAGGAGGTCATGGTAATGTAATGGAGAACATAGCCATGCTAGGGACTCTTCCCTAGGTACTTTCTACAAGTAAATATGGAGGATATGGAGGTCATGTGTGCTTGTAGACGAGGCCATACCAAGAAATTCTATTGAACATGTATCCCCACTAACCCTTTTTTCTACTATGTTGTATAATTTCTTGGATAAATATATGAATTAATGCATGTGGAAAATTATAGCTTGGTATTTTTAAGTTGGAGGTTTTAGCTCGATAAATGTGCATACCCCTTTTGTGGGACCTTCACATACAAATGCATTGCATACTCCTCAAGCTAGTATGCACCATGTTGATGGAAATCATAGATGAATCTATTCTTGGAAAGGACAACTTGCCTCCATCTTTGATGCATCAAGGTGGAACAATTATGCCGGGTATGCCTATGCATGGTCCTATGAATGGGGCCAAGAATATGAACACGATGAGGCACTTCATGCAAAACATGCTCGATAGAACGGACCAAAATTTCCAATGCATAGTGGACAAGTCCAATGCCTCGATCAAGAATAATCATTGTGGATTATCTAGCTTGGAAGAAGAACTTGGCACAGGCCATAAAAGTTATGGTTAACCAATGTTGCATGTTTATGCACCAAACACATTTCAAGCAAGTGGACCACAAGATGGTAAACCTTTTGTGGGTTTAACACGTGCAAATACATTACATTTTCTTCAAGCTAGTATGTATTATGGTGATCAAATTCATGGACCTATGCTCGAAAAGGGGAACTTACCTCCATATTCAATGCAACAAGGAGGGGCAAATGCATTTGGTATGCCTATGCATCAAGTTGATACATATGGATTAAGTATGCCTATGTATGGTTCCTCTTCAATGCATATGTGCAATCAAAGATACCATTCACCCTTGTCTATCAATGAGCCACATTGTCAAACACTCTTTTCTTCATCAAAAGGAGTGATTGGAGAAAGGCAATGCACAATGCTTGATGGTGAAGCTACTACAAGTGAAGCCAAGATAAGAAGGATCAATGTATGTGAATTGCTGGTGCCAACTCTTGGTTTCCCTATTTCATTGAGTGGGGATAGAAGGTCTATTATACACTCAATGTTGCTAGATTTAGACTTTGCCAAAAGTAATAGAGGGTCTCCATTTACTCGCATTTAGTCAATGCATGGAGTATAATTATGTGGGCCTTTACACACATATTATGGGTGTTGAATTGGAGGGCATGCTTGCTGTAATTTTTGGACAGCAAGAAGATGAAGATACTTTGTTTTGCTAAATCTTTCTCAACAAGTCATCAATGTATCCGTGGTCAAGGCATGGGGTCAAAGGGGATACACAAGCTAAAAATGGGTATGATTGGACAGCTTTCGTAAGTGCTTTGAATGAGGAATTTTCATCTCATGACATGATGCCACGAGATTGTGAGGACATTGTGATTGATAACATTTTGGATGAGTACTCGTTTGTTGATGAATGGGATGATGACTCATTTGTTGGTGATACACGTGATGACCATGCTTTGGATGGTCATGCATTGGGTGACGCATTGGGTGGCTCATGGAAGGTTCATAAGAATGAATTGTATGATCCATTTTTGAGTTTGGTTTGGAAGACATATGATTGTCAATTATTTGATTATGAAGGCTTAGAGGATGTGGATCATGATGCAAATAAAGGAGAATTATCTCATGATGAGATTTTTACACATGTGGTTTGATAGAAATCTCAAGGACAAGGAGATCGAGGTAGGAGATCTTGTACTTATGTATGGAGTCTGTAGTGAAAAGAAAAAGCTTAGATATCATGAATGGAAAGTGACCATTTAGGGTTTGTGAGGTTACTCCACAAGGCACTATACATGTTGAGACTCTTGAGACGAAGTTGAAACTGTCGGTTTCCTTAATGGTAGTAAGTTTAAAAAATAATATGGACCTCTTACCGAAGAATCCTTACGTCCTTCTCATGATAAGAAAGCCACCAAGGAAAGGGCCGCTCATCAAAAGAAGACCCAAGCCCAAGAGGAACCAAGGGAAAGACGAGCAAAATTGTAACAACGACGAGAAGGTAACCTTAAACCTACTACACAAACCTTTGTGGGAGAGGTTGAAGGGGACACAAAGGAGCACATAGCACATCTATGAATATCCATTCAATTGCCTAGCCCTTATGGTAAAGTGCTTTATAATGCATTACTAGATACAGGGGCTAGTCATAATCTAATTTCCTTCAATGCATGGAATCAGTTTGGGAAAACCCCAATTCGAAGATACCTCCTTAAAGGTGAAAGGTATCCATCGTAGAAATACCAAGGTTCTTGGGCTATTACAAACAAAGATATACTATGATGGCAGCAGCAGCAACAAGCAATGGGTGGGAGACTTCTTGGTTATGCCTGCCACCATAACATTACCTGAACCAATAATACTTGTATGATTGACTAGTCGACAAGGTGTGTCTCTGTGGGTGAAACCACAACTGAACAATCTAGTCATAAAACCCTACCACCTCTCACTATTATCATCAAGGGCCACAAAGAGGAGGAAGCTTCAACATCCACAAAATCTATAGAAACCCCCTCCACTTTAGTCCAATATTCAAAACACTCTCGATCCTTCTACCTCCACACAGCATACACCTGCATATCAACAGAATGAATAGATTCGAGACGAGCTACAAAGTGGCAACCCAAATCTACCTAGAAATGAGTTCCCAAGATTTCTCAATCCATACCACCTCAACCAACCAAGGAAGGAGGACCTCAAGACAAGAATCAGTGCTGGAAGTCCAAATTACAAGTTGCCCCAAAATGGATCCCCAAATTCTTATTAAAATCTCAAGGCTACTACAAGGGTAACCATTGTATTTGGATACCAAAACATAAAAGTATACCACTAGTCTTCAATTCCCAAACCTCCTCATCAATGATGGATAAAGACTTCAAAGGAAAAGCTATTGTAAAAGAGCCTTCACCACCACCAACACCCAAAAAAGTCTAGATTCCAAAGAGAAACCCTATCACACAAAGCATGGTGATTGATGGTGAAGCCTCTACATTGCTAAAGGTTACAATACCATTGATAGCTATCCAAGCCCCAACCCCATTGGTCAATCTAGATGAGCGACCCTCTATGCAAGTGTCAACTCCATTTCTCATCAATAGTGTGGTGAAGCCATAAGCTCCATCCGGTCTTATGAGAGCCCTTTACCGCCATTAAAGCTAGAAGTTGACATGCCACAACAAGTAACAAAGAGCGCTCCTAGACAACAAACATTGATGGAGCAAGGTTGGAAGAAGGGGAAAAAAACCTACAATACCTTTTGTGAGGTCAAGGTATGATAGTAAGCAGGAAGGGGAAACTTATACTAATATCATTACTTTTGACCTCCACATTTTGCTCCCCGACAAAGTTTATGTCCATATCAAGAGGGAGCCTGTTGGAAAAAAGCTAACCCATGACAATCTAGCTTGAACCAATAGTGTACAGTAATATAGCAACTATACACATACTAAAAAACTGACTAACCATACAAATTTTAAAAAAAGAGATAATGATAAGTATTACATATCAAATAGAAGAATAAAGTACAACTGTATTGTGACTACAATGTATAGCAATATAGCAACTATACACATACTAAAAAACATACCAAAAAAAATTTTAAAAGATGATGAATAAGGAGTGCATATCAAATAGAAGAATGAAGTACGACTCTATTGTGACTACAAGCCGTGAGCATGGACTTTTTGTGGACCAACACGAGTGACCCTATCCTGGACTTGGATTTCTAGGAATGGTACTATAAGGGCAGCTAAGTATTTCCCCTTTCCAAACCCACTCACACTATTTTTATGCACCACTATGGGAAAGATGTTGTGGAGTCATCTTTGTGGACATGTTCTACCTATAGTTCCATCCCTTTGCACCATGCATTACCTGTAGGCATCGCATGTTGTACGCAGCGTCCTACTTTTGTTGGCAGTGTAAAACTTATTTTAGGCGCTATGGGATAAGACTATCGCAGTCCATGGTAGGAGAGACACCATAACGACAAAATCATGAGAGTGTACGTTACCCAATGGGAGGAACCCAGTAAGATAGAACTACACAGGAACAACTTGTAGAGCAGTGGATGAGGGCGATAACTTATGGACTTCAGTTATGGCATAAATGTTTTCGCTTCCTTGTTCCTTCTCGGGCATAGTGGGTGATTTCCTTGTTCCTTCTCGGGTATAGTGGGTGGTTTCCTGTATAGCTTAGCTCATGGTATCTACTTAGCTAACTTACCTATAGTACCCATGCCATATCACAATGAGGATGCACTCATACCATTACCTACTAGACCAAAGGATGCATATATATATGGAGCACACCCAAGTGAGGGGGAGAATCAACCTAATGAACAAGGAATCGGAGCATGCTTACGAACTATGGTTAACTAAAAATGAGCTTTCTAGATGAGTATTATTTTTGGCCAGGTGTATTCTAACCCATCCTCACCTTTTGCTATTATTTCAATATTTTTATGATTCTCGATTTATTGTATATTGAATGGATGCTTGCATGGTTAGGTATCTGGTCTATCGATTTTCTAGTTATTACTTGGTAACATTTAGGCTTTGGTCCTAGTTAAATCTTCCCTGAGATCAACCTTACAGTATGCCAAAAGATTATCCACCTCCTAGGTAAATTGTGAAAGTAAAAATTATTTTTTTTATTTAAAAAAAAACCAAAAAAAAAACAAAACAAATATACGAAAAACCCATAAAAAAACCATCACCATCTAGGTAGGACTTTTGGCTCTTAGTGGTGATAGAACCTTGGGACTCCATGGGAGGGGATCTTGTGGCTAAAAATCTATTAATAAAGGACCAAAAGAAAAACCATCGTTGTGGAGGTACTTAGTGGTTCTCTTAGATACTCTTGTATGAGGACCATTGCTTGGGTCTCTGCAGGGTGTTGCCCTCCTTTTTTATTTTTAGAATTAAAACAAAACCTTGTATAATCACTTCAACAATTTCATTTACGAGGCTAGATAATAGCTCTAGAGATGGTTTCACCAAGTGATAGTGTGTCGAGACTAAGGTCATAACCCAAGGCATGCTTTTTTCTCCCATAGTTTAGATCAAATTTGGACCAACCTTAATATTATCCTTGTCTTAACTAGAAAATTTGGACCAACCTTAATATTATCCTTGTCTTAACTAGAAAATTTGACTAGTTTTAAATATCATTCCTCACTGCTTGATTGGTGTTTGCAATATGTTTAAATGCACCTTACTCGTGGTACCATATTGCCTTGCAGACCTTCCACTATGACTTTTTGACATTTCATGCATCCAACCTCAACGAATCTTCATTGACATATTCTGAGGATGGAATCTGCATCAAGAAAGGGGGCATATTAACCCTCATTGGACACCTCTCCAGCGTCATTGTATATTTTACGTGTGATCGCCGCTTATCTATGAGAGGCACACCACAGGATTAATAATGGAGATTGTATTCTTAGATTAAGTGGTTGCATAAGCCTAGGCAGCTATGGATAGCCATGGGGCTATTTTTTAAGTATGGCCATCCAAGGTGTGAAGGCTAGGGACCAAGATAAGGGTCATTATGTATTCTCACCATTCATTATTTTATGCTAATTCAATAGAGTGCTCTTCTTCTCTACTCTCCTACGCTATTGCTTTATTGCTTGCCGCTTTCTTGTTTGAGATCTTTCTTATATGTGTGTGAGAGAGTGAGTGTGTGTGCTTGAGTGGAGAGGAGGATCAAGATTCCATTGGAGTGCAGCGGCGGTAGCGTTTGGAGGAAATCTTGGAGTCTGGCTACACGGTGACATCGTCTCCTATGAGAATCAGAGCACAAGAAATCAACGAGGTGAGTGACACATCTTTTTTATGTGATTGTGGGCTAGGTTATGGTAGATCAACCTCTCCCAAGTGCTCCCAAGTGCGGTGAGGAAAGCCCCACAACATTGGCTAGTTCATACTCTTTCTATGGTGCAAGGGCTTCCCACACAGTTTCCCTATCACCTTCTAATACCTGAGTATCTTGATACATTGGAGCTCCACCAACTACTCCTTCCACATGGTGAGCGACTTCAGTTGCACGAGAAACATTCCTACTAGCAATCCTGGCCATCAATGTCTCTATGTGTGTCACTCTAGTGTTTAGTGAGCTGATATGTTGACTCAATACTGACTCAACATCAATTTGATTCTGACTCAATTAGAATCAAATGAGGGATAGAGAGTCAGTTAAGGTCAATTGTTGAGTATCAAATATCATCAATTGAAGGTGTAGAGGGCTTGGTTTGGCTTGTCTGGGTTAGAGGGAAGTATTTGTGAGTCTGATTTAACAGTCAAAGGATTGTCAATAGTCAGCTATCAACAATCAATAGTCAATAGTCAGAGGATTTTTAGCAATCAATAGTCAGTAATCGAACAGACTGAATAGTGGGCTGAAAGGTGATCTAGAGTCAGCTGTGTGTTAGCTAAAGTCAGCTGAGTGTCAGCTCAAAGGTGATCTAGAGTCAGCTGAGTGTCAGCTGCAATCAGTTGAGTGTCTATAGTGTTAGATCTTGGTGTCAACTGCAATTAGCTAAGTGTCAAGTGACTACAACTGTGAGTGTCCAGTAGCTACATCTAGTTGTGAGTGTCTATAGTGTTGGATCCTGGTGAGGTTTGAATGTTTTGAGGTCCTAAAAGTGTCAGAGGATACAGATGTGGTAGAGTGTGAGGTGGAGAGTCTATCAAAATTGCCTTTCTATAATGACACAGGTGATGATGGTGCTAGCATGGTTCAGCAAGCATATGTGCATGAGTATATGGTTAGTGGTGTGAATGATGATGTGGATACTTTGTTGGATGACACCTTGGAGAGCTTCCATGCTTTGTTTGACAAATCTATGGATCTAGGTGTGGTGGTGAGCAAGTTGATGCCATGTGGATATTGGAGTGTGTGTCAGGATGATGAACTTTTGGATGCTATGAGAAAACTGTGGAGTGAAGAAGTTGAGGATGCTTGACCAAGAGATGCAGCGAATTGCTGATTTGGGATAGTGTTCAAGATGTTGCTGAGACGTTTTTTTATGATGGTAAGGATGTATTGAGGAATGGAATGAAGGCTTACTGGGAGTACAGAGAGTTGAGAACGGCTTTGATTTGTGTGAAGATCTCAAAGCTGACAAGGATGGAGAGGGAGGGAGGAGGCTGGACAATAAGTATACATGGATGATACAGCCATTTGATAGAGGCAAGGCTGAGGGGTTGTCTGTAGATTATTTGGATATATTTAATCTAGGCGGGTGGATTAGTTCAATCAGATGGCTTTGGAGAAGGGTGTTGTACCCTTGATCCAAGTGGATGTTGAAATGCTGGTGGATGGGGGCGTTGTTATTGTATATAGAGTTGTTTTGGAATGGTTTGTGGAAGAGAGGAACTTGAAGCACAAAGGAGGCAGTGAAACATTGAAAGTGTTTCACTTAAGGGGGTGGGCAATATATGAGGAGAATCATGAGCCCAATCCAAACGTGATGTATATATAGATGCAATGTATATATGATGATGTGTAGTTGATCCTAGATGTGGCAAAAGAGACGTGTGGCAGCTAAGTGTAAAGGCGCAGGTGCGAAACAAAAAAGGAAAGCATATGGGAGAGAGAAAGAGTTGGGCAATACAGTATTCTGGAAGAAAGAAAGGCGGCGGCGGCGGCAAGGTTCAAGAGTGAGAATTGGAGAAGTTTTTGGGGTGGTTCATTGAGTGTGTGGATAGAGAGACCACTAAAGAGGGGGAGAGAGAGAGAGAGTGACTGCAGTGGAGCCGTGACTTGCAGGTCACCTTTCTTTGTGTGGAAGGTTGCAGGCTAGAGGTCCTACTGATTTTCAAGATTTCAGATAGAAGGACAATGCAATGTGAGAAGATTTGGTGGGTCAGAGCAGAGGGTATGCTGAAGACCAGAGAGTCGGCTAGGATTTGTGTGCCCTAGGTTATATGTGCAGCATCTCTGTTAGACATTTGACCTGTTCAATTCTTGCTCAACTATAGTTGTAGAGTGTCAGTAGTAGCTGAGTGCTGCTTTGTATGTGTTTGGGAGAGATATGCTACTTATGGCAATGAATTCTATGAGATTTGAAGTCATGGCTTAAGATAAATCTTTGGAGAGTTATGGCTGAGGTCTATCTGTGGAAGACTCTTGAGCTTCTTGGTGTTTTCTTTTGATGTGTTTTGCCCATGTCTCAAGGATGTTGAGACATTGATGTTTTTATCTATTTGTCGATGACAGAGAGTTTGGATTGTGTCAACTCTGTGAATGGATGCAAAGTCCTTTGTTTTTATGTATTTGTCGATGTGACAGAGAGTTTGGATTGTGTCAACTCTGTGAATGGATGCAAAGTCCTTTGTTTTTATGTTTTAGTTGTGGTATGTGTGTTGATTTGATAAAGTTCATGGAGATTGAACCGATGTGTAAGTCTAGTGTTTGGTGAGTTGATGTTAAGTCAGCTCAACATCAGATGAGGGGATATAGAGTTAGTCAGGTGAGTATCATATATCATCAACTAAAGGTGTAGATGTCTTGTTTTGACTTATAAGTCTGATCTAACAGTCAGAGGATTGTCAATAGTAGTTAGCTGTCAGCAGTCAGTAGTCAGTAGTCAGCAGTCACAACAGTTAGCAGTCACAGCAGTCAGCAGTCTAGCAGTCAGCACTCAGTAGTCAGACAGGCTGAATAGTGGGTTGAAAGGTGATCCAGAGTCAGCTATGTGTTAGTTGCAGTAGCAGAGTGTCTATAGTGTTGGATTATGGTAAGCTTTGAATGTTTTGAGGGGCTAAAAGTGTTGGAGGACACAGAAATGAGGAAGTCTGGTCTAGGTGAATCAGCTAAGTTGGTTTGGTCAGAACAGTCATATTGGAGTCAGTTGTGAATCAGTTGCCATCGGTTGAGAGTTCATAGTGTTGGATCCTTGCAAGGATAGAGTTTTTTGAGAGTCAAGGAGAGTCAAAGGACACATGAGAGAAAGTTTCTGATTTAGTTCCTTCAACGAAATCATCCGGGTCTAATCCCAAGAGCTGAGTCAGTTTTTAGTCAGTTTCAGAGACAGGCATGTGTCAACAGAAGGTCAGTAGAGAATCAAGCAAAGAGTTCAATAAGGTCATGGGGTTGTGGATCTAAGGTTAGAGGATAATAGGATAACCTACAGGACTCATTTTAGACTGGAGTCAGCATCAATCATATGATTCTGTTTATAGTCAGCATATAGCCAGTTGTGTGTCAGCACAGCTAGGGAGGATTCTAGTCAGCTAGATGCTAGAGGAGGTCAGCTAGGCTATATAGGTGGAAGATCAAAGGTTTTTGAGGTTAGGTCTAATTTGAGAGGACAATTGGAGAAGTCAGCTAGGTCAAATTGGGAAGTGTTGAGGTGTGTATAGGTGTCCAATGGTGTCAACTGGAAGGCTGAGGATAAGTGCAAAGTTGATTGGTGTTAGTGGAGCTGGGATACTTGTGTCTCTAGTTCTAATTCATTTACTTTTCTTCTTGTGTGCCTACTTGTGGTGTTATAGAGGCCATCACCCAGCAACCTTACAACGTGTACAAGTGAAAAAGTCTTATGTGGCATGCAAACACATTTATTCATGTGAGTTTCGGGCTTCATTAGAATAAAAACATGTTTATACACCAACCAAAGATACGCAATCATCATGTGAGGAAAGATCTCTGCCATCCATGAACTTATCCATGATATGGCTCTTAGTTCATGACTATATCTCGTCCAGGGGCCTATCCATGATTTTACGATGGGTGGAAACGAGAAGATCTACTCTTATGACACTTATGTTTATGCTAGATAAATTTTTGGCACTTATGATTGCATAGTTTTTTGGATAATGCAAAGCTGATATTTTGACATTAATTGTTTAGATAATATAAGCCTTGTTATTAGGTTTTTAATTATGTAGATCTTTCCGCTTGCCATTACCATGTTTTTAATTAAATGTAGATCCATCCTCTTGCCACCATTACCATTTTTTTTCAATACAAAAATAATGTATGTACTTCAAAGGTACCATGGTATTATTAATTTTTTGGATAAGATAAGCTTTGTTAATTATTAAGTTTTTGACTATGTAGATCTAGATATCCATTGGCATGTTCTTTCAATATGCAAAAATACATTTACTTCAAAGGTATCATGGTGTTAAATAATGTTTGAATTGAGGTATCCTACTAAAATATTTGGAAGAAAACATGCATCCTTCCTTAAAATCTCACTAGATTTTCTAAAAACTTTTGTGTGATAAGATCATGAAAACAAATCCCCATATTGAATGAGTGTTCCAATTTCTAAACTCAGTGTTCTATCTTCCAAACCTCCAAGGTATGATGGTGTGATTTCAGATTCCTATACTACTATATTAATAATCCTCAAGGGAGTTTTAACTTTTAAGTTAGTTTCAACTCTGTGGACCTTGCAGTCTGGGCTTTGGTGAGAGAAATGGTCAAAGATCAAGTCAAGAGTCCAACCCTAGAGTCTAGAAGTGAAATCTTAACCAAGGATAAACAATAAATTTCTTGCAAATTCTTACAATTACTAGTTATTATAAACAAATCCTAATGTTACAAGATCCTGCTTACTATCTGGCTCTAGAACTCATGTCAAGTGATTTTACAAGCTCTTAGGAATTATGTTAGGTGAGTCATCCTACTTATAAGTTCCTACCTACCATATGCCTCTAGGACTCATGCCAAGTGAGCCATCCTACTATTTGGAAAAAAGATAGGTTCATCTTAGCCTAGAACTTGCTTAATCTTCAAAAATCCTAGGTTCAATTTAGCCTAGAAAAGGATAGGTTCATCTTAGCCTAAAACTTGTTTAATCTAAAACAAAACAACTCAAACATATGGTAATATGGTTTGGTTCTTACCACCACAAGGGAAGGGCTCTAATATAATTTTAATTACCTAATATAATAAAAGATGTAGGGCTTTTGGTCTTTGAAGATTGGGAAAGGATGCTAGATTTAACTTGCATTTGCCAAATCATTTAAATAGTCAATGTACTTGTTGATTTTTTTTAATATTCATTGGTTAAAAAATATCAAACTAATTGTTATACATGAGTTAATGAATGATTAAAGAAAATGCAAGGTAGAGGGGGAGGTTGAGTTCCTTTTGCAAGCACACGCACACACACAAGAGAAACCAAGTCACAAGAGAGAGATGGATGGCTAAATTTTCTTGTATCTTCTTCTCTTCTCTACAACCATTAACATAAAGAGATAAGAGTGCATACTATAAGGGAAAGTACTCTCCTACTATGACTTACAATGGTCGGTCCATAGTGTGAACCCGGTTATATGATTTGGCGCTATAACTATGCCATACTCTAGTAATCCAAATATGGTTATCACACAACCTATCATCGCGTAGCATATTGTAATCAAATCTATTTTCATTATGAATGGCTCACTTTTCTTTCCCCCTTAATTTATAACGTGGTATCAAGAGCATAGGAGACTTCTATTTTGGAGCTTTCTAAAGTACACTTCCATTTTGGGATTTTTAGCTTGGAATTTATCTTTTTGGAAGCATCTTCAACATCTGTAGAGCAGCAGCAAGCAAAAGCTTCAAGAATCGGACGCCATTCTTTTTAGCTCAACAAGCAGGCTGTTGCACCCATGGATGAAGACTTGTATAGGCCATCTAATAAGGATTATAAGCCTTAGATTAAGGCCTATGTACAATCACAGCAGGCAGCTATTATCTACCGACGCGCACTCGTGCTTATTACGAGCGCTAACACATTCGATTTGTGTCGTCCCCCTGACTATCAGCCAGCTTTGCGTACAACAATCTTACTCTGCTCATCACTACTCTCTCCAGCCCCCTTGGTTCTCGTATTTTGTGGTTTCTTCCTTAAAGGAAGCCCTGTTTAGCCTCAACAGCTTAAGTCAGCGCTATGGTTTGAACCTTTGGCCATGGTAGCTTAAAGAGGACCCAGGTGCTCGACACCCCAGAAATCCAAGAAGTACCTACCCAAATCCTTATTGCTGAGGCTGCTGCCGTTGCAATACACCAACCTCTTCAACCGCCTCGGCTCCTCCTCCGCAGCAGCAGTTACCTAATCCTGTCCCCAGTAGCCTTAATTGCATATCTCAGTGCCACCCGATTCCACTTGTGCGTAATCCCAGCAGTGTAAAGCCTCACCTTTTCACCTTGTGGCTCACCACCAAGTGGTTGCCTCTAAGCTTCACTAAGGTATAATACTTAATTATGTTCATTAATGATACATTATTATTGTTAAGAAACTAATTAAAGTATTATTCATTCCATCATGCTAATTGTCTATTTAGATGAAGTATATATGCATGTGTATGAAGCTTGAGTGCCATATCTTATAAAGGGTTTATCGGCACTGCCCTAAGCCTCTTATCTCAGTGTGGTAAGACCACCCATAAATGTCATCTACCTAATCATGGCTACCAATACAAAGTCCCCCAACAAATTCAATGGCCAAGGTTTTCATACTTGGCAGACCAAAGTCAAGGGGCATCTCATGAAGAAAAATCTTTGGGCACTAGTTAATCCAATATAAAAGAGGAAGACTGTGTGTCCGCTAGAGCTATCATAGCCGCAAATCAAGAACGACATGAACAATACCTAGGCATCATTATCACTGCACTAGATGATAATTATATTCATTACATTGATGATTGTGACACTGCATCTAAAGCTTGGGACACTCAAGAGAAAACCTTTGGAGCACGAAAAAAGCACTCTGAAATCAATCTAAAAATGCATTTATATGGGCTTTCTAAAGATCATAAAGCATCAATTGCATCTTTTGTTAACAAGTAGAAAAGCATTATCACCCAACTTGTGTATGTAAAAGCCCATGTGCCTGATGAGGATGCTATAGCCATCTTGCTTAAAGCAAAGCCTATCGAATATAACAACATTGTCACTGTGTTCAAAGAGAAGGAACCAATTCCTTCCTTGGAGAGTGCAATCAATTCACTACAAGAAGAGGAGGAGGAGAAGCTACAATTTAACAATAATCTCACTTCGGAAGGGGCATATGTTGTCACCAACAACAATAAAAAGTGTGCTACTTGTGGAAGAACCAACCAACTCACAAAGGATTACTTTATTAATAACCCTTGTGTGTGCATTGTGGTAAAACCAACCATCCACCACAAAAATATTATTTTAAAGACAAAAATGAGAAGAATAAAAAAAAAGCCAATCTTGCCACTGCTGAAGAAAGTAATTTTGTTGGTCCTAATTCTGATGATGAATCCAATGGTTTCTAGTTAACTCTTTCTTTTTGGGTTCTAAAACCTTGTCTTTTATCCTACATGTCCTTGATTGTATTATAGAGAAGAGTACACACACCCAATTTCATTAAGAAGGGACTCTATCTCATTCTTGTATTCAAGGTTACTAGGTATAAGTCCATGTATTGAGTGTCTTTCGTAAGTTTGGCTTAAGGGAGAGTTTTTTGGCAATAAGCCCAACTTGTAGTCCCTAGCCTTTTCAATTATTTTGCATAGTGTCACGTAGGCTGTAACGCCTGTGACCGACGGCAGACCGGATGGCCATGTCCGGGGTTCAGTGGGAGAGGACGCCCATGCGGAGTCATGGGCGGCCAGGCTAGTGTAGACGGCAGGCCACACACTATATAGCCTGGGAGATGAGGGGCAATCCTCATTCTTCTCTATGGCTAGGTGGTGAGCCAGAGGCCGTCCCCTCTTGTGGTAACGCCCGTAGCGGCGTTACGGATATGTAAGACTGGTATCAGAGCGTGGTTCGATGGGATTGAGCCCGCGCGTGACCGGGGGACCGGAGCCCACTCGAAGGTTTTCAACCATTCATCTCCTTATCCTTATCCACAATGGAGTGTGTGGAGGGAGGCGGCCAAGGCAGAATGGAAGGGAAGAACTCTCTCTCTCTCTCTCTCTCCCCCCGTCACACACAGCAAGCAAGACCAAGTAAGCGATTTTCGTTTTGTTTTTTTTCTATGCGATTGGAATTGTCTGCATTGAAGCTTGTGTGTGGGGGCGAGAGCCCACTACTGTGTGTGGGGAGCGAAACAATTTTTTTCGTTCGGTGGGGGGGGCGAAGAGCAGTCCCACGGCGAACACTAGCCCCACCAGCCCCCTCACGATTTGAAGCTGCTGTGAATGGCCGAAGAGACTGCGTTAAACGGTCTCATGAAAATGACGGATGACCTTGACTGTTAACCTGCGCTACCAACAAGGCTGTATAAGGCTTGAATAACCAGGCGGCGACGGGGCGGGCGCGTGGAGGTGAACGTATTGCTGCTGCTGCTCGATACGATAAGCCATGAGCCAGCTCAGGCGGCCAGCCGGCCAGGCCAGCTTTAGGCGCCCAGCGGGCGGCCAGCCTTAGGCGCCCACAACAACGAGCGGCCAGCCCAGGCGGTCGACCAGGCAGGCGGGAGGCCAGGCCGCCAGCAACGACCATCAGGTAGCCGACCAGCGCACGAAAGGAGAAAAAAAACATATATTTTAATTGTTTATTTTTAATTTATTAAAAATGAAGCGGGCGGCCAGCCCAGCGGCGGCGACGGCCAGACTCGGCCCTAAGGACACTCCCCCACCACGGGCGGGCGGCCACGCCCGAAGCGGCGAGGGCCGGCCCGGCCTGTTATTTTTTTATTTTATTTTATTTTAAACAAAAAAAAACAAAAACAAAACACACAAAACAACGGGACACCCCACGAAACAAACCCAACACGGCCGTCGTGCCGTGTGGCCGTAGTGCCTGTTTTCTACGAAAGAGACCCACCGCACACGGCGGTAATGCCGCGTGCTAAGAGAGAGACAAATCCCACAGCCGTAGTGCCGAGTCCTTTGAGAGAGAGCCGTTCTATGGCCGTTGTGCCTAGTGAACACGTCTATAACCGTAGCGCCGCGAGAATAGCACATGTGGTGATCACACATTTGGTTCAGAGGAGAGACTAAATTTAAGCTGAGCATAGACTTAGTATTGACCATCAAAGTCATGTAGTTTGGCTATAGTGTAAATCTAAAACTGCGGTGTGTTTTACTTGGGCTAAGAGGATCGGCAATGGCGTCAGTTGTGCCCAAATTAGACGAAGTGCTTATCAGGAGAAATCAAGGTAAGCCTAATTGAGCCGTGGTGCTCATAACCCTTCACAATCTTTTAACAGTTGCTTAAAGATTGTGATAAACTTTGGCAAATGAGAACCATGTACAAGCGTAGTCTTGATGTGGTTATGCCTTGTGTCCAAACAAGTTGCTTACTGTTTGTAGCAACAAGAGAGCTGGCCCTTATTGGTAGTAACAAAATAGTGTCACTACTTGGGCCTAGAGAGTGGTGACTAGTTTCATTTAGTCACGTAGATTGCCTTGTAAAAGTAATCCCTAAGGTGTGTATTACTTGGGATAAAGGGGCTAGCAGTGCTGCTAGCAGTACTCAATTGAATGGTTTATCTAAGAGTACTAATCTGAGAGATTAGCATACGCCTAGATAATAATAGCAGATTTAGGATTGATTTGTAGAAATCAAAGGTAAATCTGAAGGGGTATAGTGTTGAGATGTAATGCTCAATGCCCTTATAGAAGTTGATCGAAGAGAACTGTTCTTAAACTTACTAGCATGGTTTTCTCTTCTTTTTATTGCCATGCGTCGACATCCCACTGCTCGAGAGTTTGTGGTGATCTTTCGAGGGGGGAAAGGGCCTTTTTATATGTCACATCAATTGGTTTGGTGGTAATTTGATGGTATGGGACATCAAATTCTCACGGAATCAATTGTAGTCTTGGTGGAATGGGACGCCAAGGCTTGTGCATGTAACTTGACTCTTTGGCAGGTTGTATGTACACTTGTCTGTAGTGATAAAGTATGCAAGATAAAATTTGAACTTTGAAAATTACCAAATATAGCCATAAGTTGGGATAAAACCCAGTTACAGAGTTCGGAGAAGCTCTAGGTAGCAAGACCATGATGGTGTACTAGTGCTAACAGAGTGATTTAGTTCCGGAGTAATCTAAATCTAGAAGTTAGCAGTAAGACTAGTTTGGTTGGACAGTTTCATGCATGGGGGACGCCCTATAGCATTTTGCAAGCGTAGTCTTGCCTATGTTCAACATAAGTGTGCGATTGTGAGCACATTTTAGTTGCTACCATATGAATTTGGGAAATATATTACTTTCCTACATAAGCAATTGTAATATTGCATGACAGGCTATTTTGCTTACAAAGTTCATGTGCGTGTAAACCCTATAAGTCGTATGACCCCTAGGGAATGAGTGGAGCATTTCTAGGATTTAATAAGGTTTTACATGGCAATATTGAGTAGTATCTCACTCCAGACGAGCCTGGTTGTTGTTAGTATCGGATCCGACATATGTAGTGTACATAAACTCGGGCTGAGTTAGGATAGGAGGCTAAGCTGGAGAGCTTAGTGGTAAATCCTACTGTATCTGGTGAGTTTTGACTTAACCGGAGTGTTAAGAAGTAAACTCTAAGTCTGGGGCTGAACTGGAGTGTTCGGAGGCAGACATATCTTTTGTTAAATCGGAGAATTTAGCAAACAGATGAGCTTGGGATGAACCATGGTACCCAGGAAAAAAGCTCTTCACACTAAAATAGTGCACAATAATTTTAGGGTGATAAAAGCCATCGCAGGAATGTTTTACAACTTTCCATAGATGATAGATGAAGACCATGTACTTTACGGAGTTAAAGTACATAGGTGGTGACTTCGGCGCCACATTTTTTGTAGGAAGTCACCAGTGGTGTGGTTAGGTCAGCCGAGACTCCACAAGACCTATGCACTAGTTTTTAAGTTGACCTCTATGATAAGGACGTCCAAAAATTCGTGTTGTAATACCAGAGATTGTACTGCAATGTGCAATGGAGGGGTCAATTTGTGTAGTCACTTCTTAGCAGCAAGTGACTTAAACATCTTGTTATAGATGGTTGTATATGGTACTCCCACTCGGGGGAGGTACGCCATTGGGTACGAAGTTACTCACAGACTAGTATTATGAAGCTACTAGTGTGATGATAGTGGGTACGTAGTTACTCACTACTAATACATAGCTGCTAATAAAATTACCGAACCACAATCCATGAGTATCGAGGTACTCATAAATATGTTGACGTTACTCAAATCGAGGGACCGATTTGTTCGATGGTATGGAATAAGCAAAGAGAGTGGAGTAACTTAAAAGTTACACACCTAGTGAGTTGCCAAGGTCATCCGTAGTTTGATGATCCCCTCTACCTATTAGACAACATTCAATTTTGCAAGCCCTGGCATTTAATCCGTAGTGATTATGAGTTTGGTGTGACATATGGTTATGAAGTTCTTGCAAGAGTACTCGTTTATTTGCTTGTCATTGGTTATAGCTTGGTAGAGATTGCCACCTGTGTGATGGGTAGGTAGCTTTGCCGCTATAATGAGGAGGCAGCAAATAATGTTCTCATAGTTATACTTCATACCAACACCAAACAGGGATAGGATGAAATTCCTAAGTCCATCATCACGAAGTACTGTGATGTTTGCATTTATATTGAATGTATGATGTAATAAGACATTAGACTTGTGTAAATACCATCAATTATCTAGCAACCTATGGCTTCGCAGCAAGCACAGTCATTATCTGTGGATTGATAATGTGGTTATTAGTAGTTTGGAATTTTCTTGATAGATGGTACAAGCCACCCAAATAATTCATAAGTGTGTAACCGCTTATGAAGGGTAATAATATGCAACAATGAAGCACTTTGTTACAAGTGTGAAACCACTGATCTGTTGCAAAGCAATTTATCAATAGTACCACCATATGTGCGTAGACACTATACATCTTCGTTGCAAGATGTTTAAAAGTTTCTTGGAAGGACTCAAGAATATAACATATGATATTAAACACGGTCTAGATTTGTTCTTGGACCTATGACACTAGCGCGTAGTCCGCTTGAGAGTAGAGTTTTTGAGGACAAAAACCTTTCTTGATGGAAAGGAGGGATATCCTCAAATATCACATAAACTCAAATAGTTGTGTGAGTCCAGACAATACTTGAAGGGATGTGTCTGGTAATAGCAACAAAGAGTTGTAAGTGATTGGATGTAACTCCAGACACCCGTAGTGGTGCAAGAATCTTTATCAAACATCTCCACATACTATATGGTTTGCCCGTATATATAGTATGGCATAAGAGATAGGAAGTTTGATTGTTATATTTGAAGGGAAATTTTCAAAACTTACATTTACTCTAAGTTAAAGTGGAGTTTAACCATCCGTAGATTGATGGTAGTTAGAGTGGAGTTTAACCATCCGTAGATTGATGGTAGTTAGAAACTCAACAAGATTCTAGAGCATATGCTTGTGCAAAGATGTTAAACTCCACTCTAAGTTAGAGTGGAGTTTAACCATCCGTAGATTGATGGTAGTTAGAAACTCAACAAGATTCTAGAGCATATGCTTGTGCAAAGATGTTACTCTAAGAGAGAAAGTATCTCTCAGCTTTCGAACTAATCCTTGTGATGCATAATTAGATTGGCTCTAGTTTATTTCTCCTATGGCCATAGAGCTTTCCAAGGAGAAGTTTTAACAAGTTGGTGATGCAACATGGTAGCGTAGTCTACAAATATCTAGTAGCATAGTCTAAGAACTTGCGCTACTAGAGTGCTCTCCAGTACATTAGCTTCTGTACTAATGACATGATGCAAAATCAAGGTATGAAATTTGCCTTGGGGTTTTGGTTGAAATACCAAATCACGGCTTGCGTGAGTACTACTAGACATTTGCTTACCAATGACTTTCCCAGTTAATGGCACGTCGGATTGCCCGTTAGCGGCAGTCGAGCTCGACCGGACACGTGGGAGAAATATGCTAATTACTCTATTGACGAACGGGTACTTACTTTACAAGGGTAGAGTATGTGTACCAACTATTGGTGACTTTCGGGCTCAAATTCTTAAAGAAACTCATGATATTCCAAGTGCGGGTCATCCTGGGATTCAGAAGACCTATGCACTAGTAAAAAGACGGTTTTATTGGCCTAGTTTGTTTAAGAACGTCCAGACTTATGTACTGAAATGCAGTAAGTGCCAGGTCAATAAACATGAACGTCTTAAGGTTGGAGGACTACTCCGTCCGCTGGAGATTCCTCAAGGGAAATGGAAAATCATTTCCATGGATTTCATTACCGGTTTACCCAAGACGAGTCGAAGGAATGACTCGGTGTGGGTGGTAGTGGACAGGTTAACTAAAATGGCAAAGTTTATTGCCACGAAGAAAACTGTTAAAACACCAGAGTTGGCAAAACTCTTTATTGAACATCTCTACAAGCTATATGGCCTGCCCGCAGATATAGTGTCGGATAGAGATAGAAAGTTCAACAGTCATTTTTGGAGGAAAATCTTCAAAAAGTTGGATACTACTCTGAGTATGAGTACGGCAGATCATCCGGAGTCTGATGGTCAAACCAAAATAGTTAACCAAATTCTAGAAAATATGTTGCTTTCTTATGTTAATAAGAAGCAATCTAATTGGGAAGAGTACTTGCCCTTATTGGAGTTTACCTATAACAGCTCCAAACACTCAGCGCTGGATTTACACCATTCATGTTAATGTATGGATTCCAGCCGAGATCTCCGATGGCTGTAGGCCTAGAAAAGGAGAAGATTCAATCTGTCAAGGTTTTCCTTGAAGATATGAATGATATGCTCAGAGCCGCACGTGAGAGCATTCGTAGCGCTCAGGATCGCGCTAAAACTTATGCGGATAAAGGACGTAGAAAGGTGACCTTTGCAGAAGGTGACTTTGTATTCCTCAAGGTTCCTGCGCAGTCAGAAACCATGAAAACGAGAAAGTGTGATAAACTTTCTCCGAGATATTGTGGTCCTTTTAAAATCCTTAAGAAGATTGGGGACGTAGCATATAAACTTGAGTTACCGGAGAGTTTTCAAGTCCATCCTGTCTTCCATGTCAGTAAACTGAAGAAATCAGTTCACGGGTTAGAGAACGCAGTTTCTCCAGAGATTTTGGTGGACTTGATAGAGCCACCAAAGATACCACATGAACCTGAAAAGATTCTAGGGTATCATGACAGACAAACCCGACATAAAGTGTATGAGGAGGTACTTGTTAAATGGAAAGATAGGGATGAGGAGGTAGCTACCTGGAAACGCCGTAGTGCAATTTCCAAAAAGGTTTCCCTAGTTTGTTTTCGAGGACGAAAACTCTTCTTACGGGGGGGTAATGTCACGTAGGCTGTAACGCCTGTGACCGACGACGGGCAGACCGGATGGCCATGTCCGGGGTTCAGTGGGAGAGGACGCCCATGCGGAGTCATGGGCGGCCAGGCTAGTGTGGACGGCAGGCCACACACTATATAGCCTGGGGGATGAGGGGCAATCCTCATTCTTCTCTATGGCTGGGTGGTGAGCCAGAGGCCGTCCCCTCTTGTGGTAACGCCCATAGCGGCGTTACGGATATGTAAGACATAGGATATCTTTTAGTCTAAGATCAAAGATGAAATCCACCACCAAATGCCATAAGCAGTGATGTCATCCCAGAAATGTATCAAGTCACATTGAGTGTACCTCTTATGGCTATATAAGAACTATGTACAAGCTCATTTGAAACAATGCAATCAAGTCTATTTTCATTATGAATGGCTCACTTTTCTTTTCCTCTTAATTTTTAACATGTACTGCTTCCTTGCTTACCTTGTTTTTACCTCTTGCTTACCTCCTTATCTCTCACATAGATTGGATCTCTAATACCCTAAAGAGAATGTGAGGGAGAGGGAGAGCTCACACACACATAAGAGAGAGCAAGACATAAGAGAGAGATGGATGGATGAATTTTCTTCTATCTTCTTATCTTCTCTATAACGTTTAACATAAAGAGATAAGAGTACATGCTATAAGGGAAAGTACTCTTCTACTATAATTTACAATGGTATGTCCATAGTGTGAACTCGACCATATGAGATAGCACTATAACTCGACTATAGTGTGAACTCGACTATATGAGGTATATATGTTTCTTGGGTCCTAAGTTACTAGGGAAGGAAGAAAGATTATGTAAAGGAGGAACTTTTATTTTATGATCTTAGTGGAAGGTACATATTTTTCCTCAGTCCCAAGTAAGAAAGATTGTGTAAAGGAGAATTTTTGTACTAGTAGTTTATTTTGATATTAAAAAGATTAAGTGGAGGACATGCCCTACTAGGTTTTGATTCATAATCTCTCGATAGAATTGGTAAAAGTAGTTGAAAGAGGAACTTTTGCTAGTTTAGTACTAAAAAAAAAAGAGGATAACCATATTCAAGGTTAGCCCAATATGTAGAACCTACGTGTTGGATCAATGTGTAGAAACTAGATATCATTGTCCCAAATCTTGAGATTAAAACGAGATATTGTTATCCCAAATCTTGAGATCAAAGCGAGATATTGTTATCCCAAATCTTGAAATTAAACTTACTCTACAAGAACTTGATTAAATTTTTCTACATACTATTGTGGAGGTTTGGAACATTTAGGAAAAGTAAGAAAGAAGGCCCTATTAAAACGAGTAAGGCAAATTAAGAAAGAAGGACCCATTAAAAATGAGTAAGGCAAAGTAAGAAATAAGGCCCCATTAAAAATAAGGCAAAGTAAGAAATAAGACCCCATTAAAAACAAGTAAGGCAAAGTAAGAAAGAAGGCCCCATTAAAAACAAGAGTATGGAGGTCAATAGAGTTGGAGTAGTTCACAAATTAGGAGAAGAATGGAAGGAAATTTATGAAGTTAGGGGCCTAGTAATCAATTTAAAGACTCCAATTCTTATGCTTAATATAATATCAATACTCTTTTGAACCTCTAGAATAACAATAAGAAGATATAGTTATGTATCTCAATGGTCTAGAAGAGAAAACCTTTGAGGAGATCTTAGAATATGAAAAACCTCATAGAAATAAAAAGAAACAAGTGTCTTGCACCAAGGAATAAGAAGATAGAACTTTTGAGGAGGTCTTATAATATGAAAAACCTCATAGAAAGAAAAGGAAACAAGTGTCTCGCACCAATGAATAAGAAAAATTTCTATGTCTATGTGTGAAGAAATAAAAGGAAAAAAGTGTCTCACACCAAGGAATAAGAAGAATTTCTCCCTCTATGTGAAGAAGATGAAAAAATTATGTTTGAGTTGAGATTGATACTCCCATTAGGAAGAAGAGGAAGAAATCTATTAAACGACAATGTGTGCCTAACTTGAGATGCGTAAAGTTTTTGAGTGGAAACTTCTAAGCCAAAAGTTTTGAGTGAAAAATTCCAAGCTAAAAGTTTTTTAACAAAAATTTGTAGGACCACTTAATAGACCAATTGCTCCCCAAAAAAATAGATACAAGGAGTACAAAATCAAGAGCCATCGATAATGATAACAATTTTAATAGCTTAAATATGAATTACATACGCACCACAAAGAATCCCATAACTGCTCAAATTAAAAATCTTGTCAAGATCAAAGAGATTATGTAAAAACTTAAGCTGAAATTAAGAAATTAATGAATAATTTACATAATAACAACTCATGCAAACTCATGGGTAATGACTTGTATTACTCCAATGTCTTTACTTCAATATATAGGCATAAAGAAGAACCTATTTTCTATAATTTCCCTCACTCCTTATGCATGCCTCATGCTTTCTTAAAATTTTACCAAAAGACAAGTTATTTTGACATATTTTATGCTTCTTGGGTAATGATTTGTATTACTCCAATGTCTTTACTCTAATATATAGGTGTAAAGAACAAACTATTTTCTACAATTTCCCTCACTCCTTATGCATGCCTCATGCTTTCTTAAAATTTTACCAAAGACAACTTCTTTTGACATATTTTATGCTTTAAGAAAAAGACCACCGAACTCAATTTTAAATCCCCCACTCCAAAAAAAAAAAAAATTATTATAAATTAGCCTTTGCATAGCTACAAGAGACAAATTTTCAAAAATAACCTTGCAACTCTATTTATACTTATTTTCCTCACATTCAACAAGATCCTTAACAAGGTACCTCTAGCACCATATTTTTATGCTAGATTATTCCATATATGGAACCTAGAGATGGGATCTTATTATGAGTATAAAAAAGAGTTAAATTTTCATTGAGGACACATGTAAATATCTTAAGTTGCATGGACTTACAAGCATAAAATTAAGATGAGTTGATAAGTTCACCATCCCTAAGGTTTTTTCTATTAGCTTCTCAATGGTGGTGTAGCAACTGGCCAAGTCTTTCTTGCATTACACCTCTTTGATAATCTAAGAGACCTCATAAGAAGTTCCCTTCAAGAATACTACTCCAACGTAGTGTGACATGAAAAATTGATATCTTTCATTTTCAACTTTGTACATATTTTGATGGTTTCTCAATGGTAATAAGGTGAAAGCTTGTCCAAGAAGATTGTGGCACCCCCACAATGGAATAACGGCATGGTGATGCGGCGGCTTGGCAGCTACCCTGATAACAGCATTCTATCTTCAAATATAATGGTTTTACTTGATTTAGCGTGCAGACATTGTAAATGCCACAAGTATACTAGTTAAATACTTTGGTATGGTAGATAGGCTAGTGATGTGGAAAATAAAAGTGGGCCTTCATGCTCACATGGATTTTAATTGTATTATTAATATAGTATTCACCATAAGGCTACAAGTTGGGGAGTGTGAAAGGCATGTGGAGGAGTGTGTGTAGGTGCATAATTGGGAAAGATTCTCCTAGAATGCCTACATGGAAGAGGAGAATTCCACCATGTGTAAGTGGGATCTCCACCTACATGCCACTTAGACTTGTCTATTATCTCATCACACTTTCAAAGTCAAAAAGTCTTCAATTTAATAATCAATAGAAGACTTAGCCTAAGAGGACAATTGATGGTGACATCTACCCTTATGTCACTGAAGGGTTGAAGATTTTTATGTTGTAATTTGTAACAATGGAAGAGAAGTGATTCTCCACCTATAAAAGGAGCCCTCCTCTCCCTTTCAAAAAAAGGAAGAAGCCTCCTCAATTGAGCATTTTGTGTTGCCATTCTCTTATCTTCAAATCCTTATTCAAACACTCTATTTACATGTGAATGTCTCATTTAGCATTAGCTCCTCATGCTTAATCCAATTTTGGACCTCTTTGATGATTCATGATAAGTGGGATAAGGAGTTATTATCTTGGTAGGTCTGTGACTTCTCAAGGTAGCCCTTGCCTTATTGCCGCCCTCCTTTGGAGGTACCAATGGTTTTAGCGGTAATGAGCATGTGGAAAGACTTTGGGGACCATAGGTAAATCTTTAAGATTGTCCGCTGAGCAATGTTAACCCTTACCCTCTAGCTTGAATCATGAAGGAGATGAAAGGCAAGAGGCTATGTGAAAATTGAGGTTTCATGCAAAGAGAGGGAAGTGCAAATTTTGTGGTCTAATACCCAAATTTCAATCGGTAATTACTCATCACTTAGGTATTAGTTTCTAAAATTAATCATATGGCTAGGAAGCTCTTTATATGCTCTTCCCACTTATGTAACTAATTTCTTAATCCTTTACTTCACTGATGATCAGAATTTCTCCCAAAGTTGCTAACTTTTAGGCAAATTTTGGCAGTTTTATAGTCTTGTAGAGTAAAATGCTCATAACTTTTCGCTCGGTTGCCCGTTGTGTGAAGTTTTGTGAGAACCTCAAACTCAACTTGTACATGTGTACATGAGTGTTGTACATGTTGTGGTAAAGTCATGGGAGCACCCATTGACTCAGTGTGGGCGTCGTGGATGCGGCAGTCAGGCTTTGGGTTTTAATGGAAGTGTATGTGCAGGAAAAAATGATGGAATTCTGGAAGCACGGCTTGTCCGGGACGTGGTCTATTGGAGGTCCGCTGGAGATGGTTTCAGCCGTTCGGTCGTCTTGAAGTGAGTGGGCGTCCAAGAAATACAATGGGCACTCGAAGTTGTATGTGAAGTGTGTGTGGAGGCATGGGCAATTAGGAAAGAAAGGATTAGTGTTGCTTTGAGCATTTGGTGTGAAATGGAGGTGTGAGGGTGGCCATCTCTTAGGCCTTAGAAGCAAAATAAAAATATAATATAAACGTGGCCATAAGAAGGCATAGCTACGTGGGAGGTTTGAGCTACTGCCAGCGCATCTTCTGGAAGTTGGCGATGCACATGAAGCAAAGCTGGCGAGTGCGAGTCGGCGCAGCTAACTGGAGATAAAGGAAACGTCGCCTTGTTTTGTTCGGGGACTCTTGGGCGTGTGCAGCGGCTAGCGCGTGCAGAGGAGGGACTGGTGAGCCGCAATTGAAACAGACAGGGCCGTTGTGTAGAGACTGGGGCCTCCTTTGTGAGGAGCAGTGAAGAGGTGTGTACATCTGCAACTGTAAAAGAAAGAAGGTGGTCGTGTTGGCGGTGGCGGGTGCAACCAGGAAAAGGAGAGCCGCCAGCCACCTGTAGTGCGGAGGCGAAGACTAGAGGTGGGTGGCTTTTGGTTTGGGTCGCTGAGGAGAGCAGCGGCTGGAGGAGCAGTCACAGAGGACAGGAGTGGGGCTGCGGTGGTGACTAGCGACTGGTAGCCAAGGGGAGCCGCCTGGGGGTAAAAGGCAATGAAGAGGAGTTGACTGGGTGGAGGAGCCTGAGGGCTGGCGATTGGCGCAGCTACAGCCATACGGGGGCTTCTCAGGTGACAGCGCAAGGGTTGGCCTGCTGGCGTTAAGTAGACAGGCTGGTGACTGTAGCAAGTGCAGTGGGTCGCAGAGGAGTTGCTTGGTGACTGGTTGGCGCAGTAGGTGGCGTAGAGATGAAGTGAAGATGGCGTCTAGGTGACAGGCTGGAGCGGACAGCGCAGTGGTGGCTGGTGCAAAGAGAAAGAGAGAGATGATGGAATAGTGGGCTGGCGGGGCTGCTACAGAGGGTGGGTCGTTTGCAAAACAGAGAAACGTTAACAGGCTGGGACTACAAGAGAAAGAGAGGGAGGTTTAAAGGTGTAACTGTGGTTTTGCTTTGAGGACTGGCAGTGTGCTGGTGGTGTAGGAGAGAGCGGTCTTCAGCTGAGGTGCAGAGCAGAGAACGAGGAGGGCTGCTGCAGAAAAGCAAGAGAACGAACGGATTTGGAGCGACCAGGAGCTGGAGTGGACTGATTGCGAGTGGATGCCAGATAAAGCTGGTTCTGAGGATATTTGGGATATCCACCTCTGTAAAGATAAAGGTCTGTTCTTAAATATAAGTCTTGTTCATGCTCTTTGGTCTGGTGTTCTGGTGTGTTTGCATGCGTGTGTAGAAGTGTGGCACCCTATAAGGGCGTAAACAGCTTTACCGCTTCCGTGCCATCACCGTTTTCGAAAGTTTTTATATAGGCGCGAAGCTCTCTTTAAGATCTACATACGTATGTAAAGCTCTTTTGTATAATCTATATGGATTTAAAACTGCAATTCTCTGTGTATCTCTATTTTTATAGACTTTTGGCCATTATTTCATCTTAATAATGATTAATTCCTCTTAATCTCTTATCAAAAAGAAAATCCCATGTATCTTATCCTCTTGTAAGTGATTGCTATATTCTTTTACTTTAAGATGTTCCGTCCAAATCGTCCAATTCGAACGGATGAACCTTACCAACATTCCCCGTATGTTTCTGTTCACATAATCCTGAGTCGGAAGATTTTCTTCCAACAAAGAATTGCCCTCTTGTTTGGAACTGCAAGACTGGCAGAAATTCTTGCTTCTCCCGAGTCTTTTATCTTTCCTTCCATGAATTATGATCTCACCTTTGATGTGTTTATCTTTATCTTAACCTAGGGAGAGAAAGGGAGGTGAGGAGGCTGTGAGATTTCATACAAGTGTGTTTTGATTCTAAGAAGTGACCGAAGTAAAAACCCCAACTTTGTGTCACAGTAGCTCATAAGATCTCATAAGAGGTGTCCTTAAGGTATAGTAATCCAATGTAGCTGATATCCGAAGCACCAAGGCTAATCCAGTGTAGCTTATATTCTAAGTGTCAAGACTCATGTTACAGCATTTTCATATGTTATTTTAGAACTTAAATAATCCTATAAAGATTACTTTGAGCCACACCCAAGTTGATCTTGCAAGTTGTTCCTATTAACCAAAGTGGAGATACTTACAAGTTTCTACCTACTCTGTTGTTGCAGGTGTCACCAATTCAAAAATATTTATATTCAAGAATAATATAATAATACAAAACAACCATATACTGTCGAGACAAAGTAATCACATACACTATACTTACCTATATACTATCCTCCTATGACTTGTTCTATAGGTAATTCCACCATAGTCATGTCAAAGACCAAGCGCTCATATAGAAATCACCCGTGTACCTCACAGCTATGTCAACAAAATATGGTTGATGCTCTAGAAGCAGGATCAGAAGTCAGATCGAAACCACTATACTTGAGATAATAATATTTATTCATATAGATAATGGCATAAGAACCAACCACCTAAGTTGATAATCTTTATTCATACATGGTCCATACTAAGATAATGGCGTAAGAGCCAATCACCAGAGTTAATAACCTTTATTCATACATGGTCCATCCTAAGATGCTGGCATGCCATAGTTATTCCTAATAATGGAGAGTTGTTTTTATTTTAAGCAAGGTGCTATAAAAAGTTAATAAATTTTATCTAAGGTAATATTCATGGTAAGATCCCAAATGATAACTTTCATAGAATAACAAACTACTCTAAACCATAAACTAGGTTTAGGTTTAGGTTCACAATGGATTATCAATGGAAAGCATCTATGAAGATTACCAAAGAATCACAGGGCTATGGTGAGCCCATAACATCTTGCATTAAAATAATGAGGCACAAGACCTTTGTTCATTTACATTGACTCTATTATGCTCAATGTCTTATACTTATTTTTTTCATCCAAAATAAGGAACCATGTGCTTTGGCATCACATCGCATCAACGCCATGTTGTGAGAGGGGGGAGGAGGAGAAGGGGGGTATTTTCATGCCCTCGTGTTCAGAAGTCCAAAGCACTCAAGGCTAAACTTCACCTCCATAAAGGGCTTATATAGCCTTATGGCCTCAAGCCAATGCCATATTTCAATGCATGACCTTCATGTAAGTATGTGGCCTTTATGCCAATCTTCTTCTACCTATTTTTGCCCAGTATAAAAATGATAACATGGGCTCAAACATCATGGCCTATTATTTTTCGTGGTTGGGCCTAGGTCTTATGATAGTTAATGCTTTATACACAAGTGTCATGCCCTTATGTGTATAATCCCACAACATTCAAGACTAACTTTGGCCTACATAGAGGGCCTATATATGCTTTATACACAAGTTTCATTCCCTTATGTGTACAATCCCACAACATTCAAGACTAAGATTGGCCTACATAGAGGGCCTATAGAGACTCATGTAAAGAGAATGCATGGGAGAGGGAGAGCTTGAGTTCCTTGCAAGAAATCACGTGTATACAACAAGAGAGAGAAAGACACAAGAGAGAGATGGATGGCTGAAATTTTCTTCTATCTTCTTCTCTTCTCCACAATCATAAACTAAAGCATAGGGAAAGTACTCTCCTACAACAACATACAATGGCCATTCCATAGTGTGAACCCGACTATGTGAGCCAATGCTTTAGTAATCCAAGTGTGGTTATCACACCGCCTATCACCACCACTAGTGGCATATCAACCATAATCTCGCCAACCATGCCAGTGGCATAAGTGCGGAAGTTATCACACCCAGGCGGGTCATCAATGTCCCCAACACTAGTTAAGCTTGATATCTCAACACTCACTCAAGATCAACTCCACATTACACTCCAAGCAAGCTCCTAAACTTGTGGAGGTTCTTTATACCAAGGGCCTTCATGAAGATGTTAGCCACCTGATCCTCTCTGTGCTGGCATATATCAAATCCACATCACCTACTAGAACCTTCTTGTAAAAATATGGCACAACAAAAAAAGATACAACAAGAGAAAGTACACTAGATGATGCAATAGAGAGAATGGAGAGAAATTTAAATTTTTGATTTTACAAAACAAGAAATAGGTACAGTATGATGATGATGTACACCCATGTGCTCTAGTGTAGAGCTTAGATGGCGATCTACATAGACTCTGGATGGAGGGCATACTGAGAGTATAGGGAATATATGCTCACAAGCATTGGATGCCTTAGCTTAGCCAACTATGTCCATTTATAGTGCTACAAGTAGTGCACTGGACGTGTCCAAGATGTTGTGAGGTGAATCCATAGCCCACACTAAACATAATGTGTAGGTAGACATAATGTACGTATGATGGTATGCAATGGATCCCAAGTGAATGCGTGGAAATCGAGTGGATAAACACAAGTTCTCAAAATGAAAATAGAATGCGTGTGGGTGATCAAAGGAAGCAGGCTACGCATGTTCTGGAAGGGATTAAGGCGGTGACGGCCGCTAGAAGAAGGAGAATTAGCGGAAGTTTTCAGGGTGGTTCATAGCATTGTGGCTAGAGCAACCTTAAAAGATGCAGGGGAGAAAAGAGCTTGAGCTCTTGTAAGCACACACACACTCACAAAACCCTAAAAGAGAACACACAAGGTGAGAGGCTGAAAATCTTCTTCTTCTTCACACAACACTCAACACACCATATACAAAGATAAGAGTACACACCATATGAAAAGGTACTCAACCAAATACATACTAGGGTTCTCTATAGTGTGAACCCAACTAAATGAGCTGGCACTATAACTATGTCAGTCTCTAGAATGGCTGTCACACAGCCTGTCATCCCACTGGCATATCACCCATGATCTCACCAACCATACCAGTGGTGTAAGTGTGGGGCCTATCCCCCAGGCGGGTGCCCACCGCCTCACTAGATGAGCTCGATATCTCAACACTCCCCCTCGAGCTCAACTCCATCTCATGTACACCAAGCGAAGCCCTGAATCTGCAGAGATTCTTTGTACCCAATGCTTTGGTGAAAATGTCAGCAACCTGATCATGTGTGCTGACATAAACAAGGTCAACGTCTCCTGCCAAAACCTTCTCTCTGACAAAATGGTAGTGGACCTCTATATGCTTCGTGCGAGCATGAAAAATTGGGTTCCTAGCCAACTGTATACTACTAATGTTGTCACAAAAAATGACAACTTGTCTATCTACTGATAGACCCAAATCTGCAAGTAGCTTTCTCAACCAAGCTACCTCACATGCTGCCATAGCAGCACCTCTGTACTCGGCCTCTGTAGTACTGGATAGAGCAACCGTAGGCTGCTTCTTGCTACTCCAAGTCACAGCAGCACTCCCCAAAGAAAACATGAAGCCACTAGTAGATCTTCTATCTGAGATACTACCAGCCCAATCAGCATCTGTGTACCCATGTACACATATCTCTGTCCCAGTTTCATAAAATAGTCCACAATGCAAAGTAGACCTCACATACCTCAGTGTCTCAATGCATCCAAATGCAGCTTCCAAGGAACCTGCATAAACTGATTCACCAACCCAACAGCATACCTCAGTGTCTCATCAATGCATCCAAATGCAGCTTCCGAGGAACCTGCATAAACTGATTCACCAACCCAACAGCATAGCTCAAATCTGGCGTGGTGATCATCATGTAGATCAAGCTTCCTACTATGCGCCTATACATAGTAGGATCCTCCAAAATCTCTCCTGAATCTGCACTCAACTCTTGCCATTCTGATCCAATGGCACTGAGATAGGCTTACAGCCTGTCATACCATACTTGGACAACATGTCCAAGCCATACTGTCTCTGTAGTAATCCAATACCATGTGGTGACCTAATCACCTCAATGCCCAAGAAATATCTGAGCTCCCCCAGACCCTTCATCTCAAACTTCTGTCTAAGCAAGATCTTTACATCAAAGATCTCTGCATCATGGTCCCCCGTAATGATCAGGTCATCTACATAGATGACAACAAGCACAACCCCTCTATCACTATGTCTCACATATAGCAAGAAATCTGTATTGGCTACATGAAAGCCAATAGTGACAAGATATTCAGAAATCTTGTCACCCCAAACCATGCTCTTGGTGCTTGTTTTAAGCCATACAAGGCTTTCTTCAACCTGCAAACATGCTCGGGGTGACTCACATCCTCATAACTAGGTGGCTGCAATATATACACCTCTTCCTGCAAATCCCCATGCAAGAATGCATTCTTTACATCCATCTGATGTAAAGACCATTGCTTTAACGCAACCACTGCTATCACAACTCTCACTGTTGCCATCTTGGCAACTGGGCTGAAAGTTTTCTCATAATCAATGCCATATGTCTGCGCATATCCTTTGGCTACCAATCTAGCCTTGTACCTGCTTATGCTTCCATCACTGTTATGTTTTACTTTATACACCCACTTACATCCAATGGCTTTCTTGCCTTCAGGCAATTGCACTAAATCCCAAGTCTCATTTCCATATAGTGCATCCATCTCCTCATCCATAGATTTCTCCCAACACACATTTCCAACAGCCTCATCAATGCATGTGGGCTCTACAACCTGTACAACTTTTGCCATGTATGCATAGTGATGTGCCACATAACCATCATAGGTAAACCTCTGCACAGGATTCTTCACTCTCCCAGATCTTCGCAGCTTTGCATTCATGGCTTCCATAGCCTTCTTTACACCAGGTGTTCTCATAGCTGGTATCTCAAGATCCTCATCAAGGCTCATCTCTGAGCCACTAGACTCTCCATCAACATGAGAATGCCCTGCAAAAATATTAGGCATACTAAGGGGCTCAACCACTTTCTCTTTGCCTTTATGTGATATACTAATCACATTTGCAGGACTGGTATTATGACGCAGCCTGCCACTCCATGGTCTATCAACAACTGAACCACTAGATGAGGACTCTCATGGTCCACTCGAAGACTGTGATTGTTGACTTGCATTCTGTGCAACCACATTTCCACTCACATCAGCCCCAACAGCTTCTTTTTCACCAGCATACCAGCTGATCATCTCATCAAAACAACATCCCTGCTTACCCTCAACTCACGTGTAGCAGGGTTATAACACATGTATCCCTTTTGCTCAAGGGAATACCCAATAAACACATATTTTTTACCTTTTGGATCCAGCTTAGTTCTCAGCTCATCTGGCACATGCACATATGCAATGCATCCAAAGACTTTCAGATGAGACAAATCAAGTTTTCTACCAGTAAACCTCTCCTCTGGAGTTACATCATGTATGGTTGCAGTTGGAGTTCTATTCATGATGTAAACTGCTATTATAGAAACAGCCTCTCGGCCCAATAGCTATGTGGCATATTCTTCTCTCCCATCAATGCTCGCACAATCTCAGCAATGTGCCTGTTTTTCCGCTCAGCAACTCCATTTTGCTGCGGCGGAGTGTATCTGCATGTAAACTGTCTCTAAATACCTTTCTTCTTCAAAAATTTAGAGAACTCATTGGAGAAGTACTCTCCCCCTCCATCTGACCTTAGGCACTTTACATGTTTCCCTGTTTGCTTTTCAACCATAACTCTGAAATTCTGAAAATGAGTGAACACCTCACTCTTCTCCTTCATGAAGTATACCCACACTTTCCTTGTGTGGTCTCATCAATAAATGTCACATAATACCTGCAGCCTTCCATAGACATGGTCTTCGTAGGATCCCATACATCTGAATACACAACATCTAGTGCATGTATGCTCACATTTCTATCACGTGGAAATACATGCTTTGTTTGCTTTCCAAATTGGCATGCTTCACATATTTTCTACATACCTTCAACTTTAATCTTTGGCAGCCCTGACACAATTCCTCTAGTCTGCATAGACTTCATTCTCTACACATTCACATGTCCAATTTTTTTATGCTAAATGTCTGTGTCTGCAACAATTCTTGAACCATTTGCAAACATCGCAGCACTCACTTCAGGCATGTTTACATTCAATGTAAACATTCTGCCCACTCTGTTGCCTTTTGCAACCAACCTACACTTGTCTTCAAAGTCTTCAACATAACAACCATCAAGGTTAAACCGAACCTGCAAACCCTACTCAATCATTTGGCCAACTGAAACCAGGTTCTTTGTTATGTTGGAAACATGAAGTACATCTGCAAGGTACTTCACTTTGCCATCCTGCATAGACAATGGCACATCTCCAACATGGGCAATTGGATGAGCAGTGTAATCCCTTGTTTCCACAAAACCTGGTCTTTCAAGGTTTTTCATCTCCTTGAACCACTCCCCAGACTTGTCATGTGGTTCGAAGCACCTGAATCAATGTACCATACATCATCTTTATGTGCTGCTTCAACATTTTCAGACATGGCATTAACGACATGCTGCATAACAAACAACCTTTCATTATCCTCATTGTTTCTGCTCGAGGATGCATAGTTGTTTTGCTGCAATTTCCCATTTTGCATGTCAGCTTGCTTCTTATAACAATATGTTGGCACATGTCCAAGCTTACCACAATAAAAGCATCCACGTGTATCATTATACTGCCTTTGCCAATTCCATGACCTCTTTGACTCCCCCTGCCTCTGAATTGGCCTCTTCCACCTGTGTGTTGTTGCTGTTGTTTTGTGAATTCTGGGACTGTTGTTGTTACTGCTCTACTGGCCATAATTCTGGTTACTTGTTCGGCCACCTTCTTGGCCGCGTCCACGGCCTCCTCTACCTCGTCCTCTTCCTGAACTTGTGTAGAAGGCCTGTTGCTCTGAACTATTTTTGTTTTATGAAGACTGTTGGTCTTCACCCAAGCTCTTCTCTTCTATAATCAACATAGACACCAAATCTATAAAATTGGGAATGTTTTTCCAAGTCTGAATAGACATCTTGAATGCCTTGTATTGTGGCCCGAGACCACGTAGACAGACTTCCACCTTATCATCATCATCTACTGAAACACCAATAGATGCAAGGGATTCCACAATACCCTTGATCTTCAATGCATAGTCATTCACAGACATACTCTTTTTCTCCACAGTATGAAGTTCATTCTTCAATTGTATCTTCCGTGCCTTGGTATTTGTTTTATAGAGTTTTACCAAGGTGTCTCATGCCTCCTTGGGGGACTTGGCATCCTGTATGTGCCCAATCATGGTGTCCTGTATACTGATAGAGAGCCAATACATAACTTTTTTGGCTCCTTGGTTCCAATCCTTGAACTCTTTCACATTTGCAGCAGTCGAATTGATCTCCGGTATCTCCGGTGCCTCTTCATGCTCACCTTCTATGTAGTCCCAGTAACCCTTTCCCATCAGGAAATTTGTCAACCTGAACCTCCAAGCATGGAAGTTATTCTTGTCAAGCTTCTCAGCAACAATCTGGTTTATGCCATCATTTGACATCTTGCCAGACACACAAATTTACCAGAAACATCACTCTGGTTTGTCTTGCACAAACTGCTGTATTTTCTGCAGCGGTACTGTACTACACTCAAATGTCACAACCAGTGACATTTGAGTGACCTCAATGTGCATACATACACCCAATGGCAACTGTTTGACCTCCTCGCAGCACATTGAGTGACCTCAATGTGCATACATACACCCAATGGCAACTGTTTGACCTCCTCGTCGCAGCACACACAATGTCTGCACAACCAATCTGTCTTCCTGCAGTTCTTAAACAGAGTTCTGCATAGAATCGATGACTTACCCGCAGTGCTCGAAATCGTCTGCTTTAAGAAAAATGGAGGTCCTAACGCGCCCAAAACGCGTTTTCGGCCCAAAAAATACAGACAATATAGTTTTCCTATAGCTTTACTCCCGCGAGGAAAGCTCCTTAATCAGAGATCGTTTGCCGGTGCCTCCCGTAGAGCTCCCGACAAGGGTGTAGTCGCCAACACAAATAGGGAAGAGTAGATGAAGCTCTTACCTTCGTACAGCTTCATGTGCTTCTCTTGCTTGCAACTCAGCCCTTAGCTTGAACCAAGCTCTGATACCATGAAAAGATGTAGGGGAGAAGAGAGCTTGAGCTCTTGTAACACACACACTCACAAAACCCTAAAAGAGAACACACAAGGTGAGAGGCTGAAAATCTTCTTCTTCTTCACACAACACTCAACACACCATATACAAAGATAAGAGTACACACCATATGAAAAGATACTCAACCAAATACATACTAGGGTTCTCTATAGTGTGAACCCAACTAAATGAGCTGGCGCTATAACTATGCCAGTCTCTAGAATGGATGTCACATAGCCTGTCATCCCACTCGCCGCATATCACCCATGATCTCACCAACCATGCCAGTGGTGTAAGTGTGGGGCCTATCCCCCACGCGGGTCATCAATGTTCACTGCCTCACAGATGAGCTCGATATCTCAACACAAGAGGAAGACTGCAGTTGAGTGGACCACCCAAGAGAGAAGAAGACTGCAGTTGAGTGGACTCCTATAGAGAAGAAGACTGCAGTTGAGTGGACTCCTATAGATCTTTTTGTTGCAGGCTACAATTCCTGCATGAATTCCAGATGCAATGTGAGAAATTGGCTTGAATAATCAAAGTGAAGGGAGAGCAGGAGGATAGAGAGTCTTGAAGGATGTGTGTGCCCTTGATCTTTGAGGAGGTGAACTCCATTAGAGACATGATTTAATTCAATTCTTCTCAGCTGTTGTTGCCTTCATGTCAACCGTGGTTGTTTCGGTGTGTAAGGCGTGTCATGCGTGATAGTGTGTTCAAAGTTTGAAGTTGTTGTGGTCCACCTGAGGGGGCTCCCTAAGTTTCTTTTGTGTTTTCTTCTTATGTTCATGCGCATGTCTCAGGGTTGTTAAGACACTGTAGTGTTTTTATATATCTAAAAGTAGACAGAGTTTGGATTTGATCTATTATCTTGATGTTCATGGGGTGATGTATGTGATTTTCATTGAGTTTTTTAAGATCGAGTTCCTAAGTGTGTGAGTATAAAGTCTGGGGACTTGATTTTAAGTAAATTCTGACTTAGTCAAAATTTATTAGGAAGGTACAGTGTTCGTTGAGTGCCAGCTAAACATCAAAACAGTCACTTGATGATGTAGACTGGTTGGTTGGACTTGTCGATTTGAATGGAAGAGTTTTTGACTTAGGTCTGATAGTCAGGAATCAACTCTTATTAGTAGTCAGAAGGCTTTGTGGTCTGATGGGGTTTCTGTGGAAAGGTGTGAATCAGTTGTTGTCCAATCCTGTGTGTCCACATGGTTGGATTCTTACCAAGTTTAAGTAGTCAAGTGCAATCAGCTTTTTGATGCAACTGCGAGCTTGCCGCTTAGTGTGATATCCTTGCAAGGTGAGTGTAGCCTGAGGTCCAGAGAAAGTCTGCTAACAAGTGGGAGAAGATTTTGTTTTAGTTGAGGATTCTGAGTCAGTCGGTTCTGTGTCGACTGCTGAGGCAGTTTTTAGCACAAGTGAAGGTCAGAGCAAAAAGCGATGCTAGCTTGTCCAAGAACAAGTAATCAAGCATCCTCGTACCCCTTGCTCCCCTACAAGCATGACAGCACTTGCTTATCTAGTAGCCCTAGGTTTAGGTTTTTCAAACCTGAGATATAATTATCATGGACTCATGCTCCTCTTCCTTGATATTGTATAATTGAGACACAGGGCTCCACTTATCTCCGATTTGTGCAAAACTAGGTACGAAGTCACTTTCAAGCCATACAAAATTAATCCTGTCATTTGGCTTAAGCAATCATACCATTGGCGAACTTGTCATGCTAGTTTAAGGGAGAACACAAATATTTTCATTTGTTAACTGATTGGACCACACATTTTCCACACTGATTCAAATACCTTGAGGTGTTGTATGGCATTGCCATCACGTGAGAATTTTGACATTAATCTTGCCACGTGATTGGACTTGATCCGTTGTTGCTCTTTGTGGTGTCAGTACAGTACCCAACTCCCTAGAAACCCCAGAACCTTCCTCGCACACATTGTCGTATCAAAGGCACGTCTCTCAACCAACTCCCTAGAGAGATCTAAGCTGATCTCTTGTTTAAGCTTTCTATTTCTTCTCTCATTCTTTCCTCAATATTTAACTCCCTTCAAGTGGGAAAATAAATTGCCCCCATTCTTTGGGCACTTATATAATCCCTTGAATTCTAGGAGTAAGTTGTACCATGGGTTGAGGATTGCTCCGGCCTGGTAAAATTGTTCCTCCCTTGGTTTGCTGCCGTGTACTCATCATCACAGGTCTTTCAATGCTTACTTCTCTATCTCAGCTCGATGGATGTTCCTTGTGGGAGCCTGTAGAGCTTGCCTTTTAGGCTCATAATTGTATCCTAGGATTCATCGAAAGTACCCTTCTCCCCTACCATCACTTCCTCATTAAGAAAAATCTCCATGGTTTCCAAGCAAACACACACTCCTTTGTGTGTTAACTGTGCGAGCTGACCCTAAGCTTCTTTGATAGTAGGAGGATCTTAGTTGGTAGATGCATTGTCATCTCAAGGGTGATGTGATCACCAATAAACCTTCCAAACCTTAAGTCCATGAAATGGGTTTAACTAGCCACAAAATGTGGATTTGCACACAATTGGAATTATCAGGTCTAGAATTACCAAATTTCTATAGAATCATGGTCGTGATAAAAAAAACATGGACGTGAGGATCATGATAGAAATCACGATAAAATTTTGTTTATTCCCAATTGTATAATGCTACCCTTTGTGTCAAGGAGACCCTAGAAACACCCTTGAACACTTGTCATGATGATACTCACTATCTTAGTTGATGTGATCCTACAGGGTCTAGAATCATGGCCATGATCCTCTGCGAAATCACACTTATACCCAAACAAGTCCAATGAATGTTTAAATGAGTTCCCTGATATTCTTAATAACTATTTCATATATCTTTCTTATCAAATTGTCAAGTTCTACCATCGTGATTGGTGATGTGGGAATCACAGTGTGATTCTAAGGCATGATTTATGATGTGGCAGTCACAGTCATGATTGACAATCACGGGTCATGATCCTAATCCATGATCATGATTAGATAAGATGAAATCTATCAGAGATAAGGTATCTTTAATGCATAATCTTGGGGATGGTGAGATACCTGGATTTGTTAGAGAATCACGGCGTCATTGAAAATCATGGGTGTGATTTTGCAATCTGTAGAACCACGATGGCATGATTCTACAATCTACAAGTTTCGACCAAAAATCACTGATTTGGGGATGCAAATCTTTATTTTTTTCAATTTAAATTTTCTAGGTTTTCTTTTGCAACATGAATGTTCAAATGATATTAAGCAATAGGATCAGTGGCTCTATTTTATTATTATTTTTCAAGATTTAAAAAAAAAATACAGCAAACAGGTGTTTCCTACATAATCATGGTGTGATTATGGAGTTACCACTATGTAAGTATTACTGTAAATGCTTTGTTTTGTTGCTTTTTTAACTCTTAAACAACATAAACAACACTTTTAAATGCTGAAATAATAAAAATAGCCCTTCTTTTCCTCTTTTTCCTCTCTTCTCACCACAATCTTATCCATAACTTATCCTCTTCTTGACCAATCACATAGCTTCAAGAAGCTGTGTTAAGGGAAAAGAGACTTGTAAGAAGATAATAGGGAGTGCAAATAGAGTAGAAAGAGGCTCCCCACCAAAAGAGTGCCAAAAATATTACAGACTACATTATCCCTCTCCTACTACCATGGACAATGCTTACCTTACCATGTCATGGAGAACTTGTCAGCATCCAAGCTCATATCTATAAAGACTCTAAGCTATGCTAGTGGTAGCTAGCTCTAGTCCTTTGCCTTCTCCTCAAGCTGTTACAATGATGTTGTGCCTCTTCATACAAGGATACTCACTCCTCTCTACTCTTATACAAGGACACTCACTCCTCTCTACTCTTATACAAGGACACTCACTCCTCTTTACTCTCATAAACACAAGCATAAGAGGAACATGCCCCAAGAATGAAGCTCTCTCTCCTCTCAACTCTCTCTCTCTCACCATAGACACAAGAGATCAAGGAGATAAGTCTAGATTCAATTGTCACAAAGGGGGATTGTGTCGAGATTATGTCTTACATTATGAGAATATTTTTATTTATACAAGTGGCCCTTATTCACACTTGGGCACCCAAAACTTAAAGAAAGATAAACTAAATAATTACAAGATATATAGATTTATGGCATTGCTGGCCATTCTCTAATTACAACATTTATAGTACCGTTTCATGATACTTATTGGGCTCTCTCTCTTATGTAACAAAGAGATGCTAGATTAACCTCAAAATGGGGTTAAAAATACTCCTATGCATAAGACTCTATGCATAGTCTTATGCATAGACTTATGCATAAGACTCTATAATTTGACTATGCAAATAGTATATGCATAAGACTATATACATACAAAGTCTACTACATAGGTTTTTCCCTCATAGTCTCTATGCATGCCACATTAAGGAAAGACCATTATGATCCATTTCCTCTTTTTTTTTTTAAAATAAAGCCATGAATACTCTCTATAATGGAGCCATGTATGCATGTATTGCTTATGTATCTTCTTATGTATTATTTTATTTTTCCAAGTTTTTACAATCTTCATTTTTGGTAAGAGACCACCACCACCATGCTCTTGGTTATTGCACCCTAGGGTGCTTGGGAAAACTTTATTTCATAATATGTTTTCAAAATAGTATTATGCATAGAGTCTATTACATAGTCTTATGCATAGAGTCTATTACATAGTCTTATGCATAAAGTCTATGCATAGGGTCTATTACATAGTCTATACATAGTCTATACATAAGTGTTTATACATAAGATTCTATATACAGTCTTATGAAGAAATGATTAAAAACTCACAAAAAATTTTCAATTGATTTCAATTCTTTGTTTCAATTTTCATGTATTTTGTGAGTTTTTAATTATTAAAGAAGTATAAAAGGGTCCCGTGAGACAGTGGTATCAAAGCTTTGGTTTAATCTAATCTTCTTGAAGCCAATCAAAGACTTGTGGACAAAGAGGTGAAAGAGACAAATGCACAGGTGGTTTTGGTAAATTTTTAATTTAATTTGAAGAAGAATACGTTTATGTTTATGTGTGGTTGAAAGAAGGCTTGTCTTTAACCATTGGACAACAAATCCATCAATCTATTGCCCAAAGGGTAAAGCAAGGTGGAAAACCATTAGTGGGTTCGCAAAAACCACAAAACCACCTTTAATCTCACTCATCTTCTTCATAATCCATCCATATGGATAAAATTAGCAAGGGAAGGAGCATGGAGAGCCATAGCCAAATTGCTAAACTGCTGCAACAATAAGAAATCCATCATGGAGGGATGAGAATAGTGCAGAGATTTGTTTTTTTCAAAAATTACTTTTTGGCTTTTATTTTCTTCTCCTCAGTTGAGCGCTGAGCACTAATTTGAAAGATCCGTGCCCCCTTCGCGCAACGAATTATGGGGTGCTAGCAGCAGAAGTAGCACTTCTTGCGCAGGGCAGAGCCTCTCACTCGTCGAGGCCTCGCCCCCACGGATATCTGGACAAGAGACTAATCCCTCGGTTCTTCCAAAAACTGAACCCGAAAAAACTTCCCTCACCCAGAAAGCACGGGCAATTCCTCCCATGATATTTTTATTCTAACGTAGTCAAGAGCCTTAACTAACCAAACTGATCTGACCGAACTCGTAAGTCACATGATCAGATCAAGAAAAGGACATGCACTTGGATCATAGAGACCAACGCTTTTTTCCTCATCGCGAGGCACAGTCGTTGATTCTTTTCCATAGAACAAAGACTATTCGGGATTTACTTCATCTATCATACCATAACAAAATTGAGTCTCATTTTAGGGATCCATCAGTCTAGCCTAACCCCATCCAGTCCCGTGGGTTAGCCAACCGCCTAACCACTGTAGTGATAGGATCCATTTAAGAATTTGGTTATGTTTTGTCCCAGGTACCGAGGAAAAGAGTTCCTAGGCCCCCTAGCCGACGCTTCAAGCAAAGTTCAAGATAGTCACACCACTTACACACCCAATATAAAATCGCCTTTTTCACAGATTCAGCTATCTTTAAAACAATCTTTTAATGAAACCATAGTATCACTGATCATAATCCTCCAAAATATCCAGTTGAATTCTAATTTCGAATCATTCCTTCATCGGTGTACCTATGGCATCATTGGCAACCAGAACGCTCACCACCTGTCCACTCAGGGGCCTTTTCAATAGTTCCTAGCTCATAGTACTCGAAAATATATTCACTTATAAAAATCCAGATGGACTCTCCGTTGAAGATCAGCAAGATCAACCAACAGATCCATATAAAAGAGCTATGGACTCATCCGTTGAGGACCAGCAAGGCCAATCAACTAGATCCATGCCCGAGTTCAGAAAACAACTCTGACACCTTGTTCCATTTTTCTTCCTCAATGCACGCATGGGTATCTTCGGCGACCCAAAGCCCGAGCACCGTATGGTCAGCACCCTCTAGGATCCTTTGCAGGTCACCTAGCGCTTCACTCATAGGCTGCTTCCTTAGTCCCTCATCCACCGTACCAGAGGCTCACCATTTAAATCGAACCGAGACTGGTTAAGACCTCGGCTGAGACCTTGCTACATGAGACGTCCTCCATTGACTCTCCGTTAGCTGTTGCAACTTTATCACTTAGGTCTCCACGACCTCATTCACAAGATGGTCAAAACGCTTCCCCAGCATTCTTGACATAAAACAGTCAAGTTCCATAAATACAGTTTCTAATGAACTCTCATCTTTTCACATCGTTCAACCTCATTTCTCGTTATTCCACATTCTTCTAAATTAATTCACTTTGCTTAATCCACATCCAATCATATGTATTCCCATCGTCCTTCATCCATTCTCATCCAATCACATCATATTACGTCTCATCACATCATATTACGTCTCTATCCACATCTATCCTCATCACATCTCATCCATTCTCATCTACCCATATCCACATCACATCCATTCACATCTCATCTCATCCATTCACATCTATCCCGATCCACATCCATTCACATCACATCTCATCCATTCACATTTATCCCGATTCACATCACATCTCATCCATTCACATTTATCCCGATTCACATCACATCACATCCACTCACATCACATCTCATCCATTCACATCTATCCCGATTCACATCACATCACATCCACTCACATCACATCTCATCCATTCATATCTATCGTGATTCACATCACATCCACTCACATCACATCTCATACATTCACATCTATCCCGATCCACATCCATTCACATCACATCTCATCCATTCACATTTATCCCGATTCACATCACATCACATCCACTCACATCACATCTCATCCATTCACATCTATCCCGATTCACATCACATCACATCCACTCACATCACATCTCATACATTCACATCTATCCCGATTCACATCACATCTCATCCATTCACATCTATCCCGATTCACATCACATCACATCTCATCCATTCACATCTATTCGGATTCACATCACATCACATCCACTCACATCACATCTCATCCATTCACATCTATCCCGATTCACATCACATCACATCACATCTCATCCATTCACATCCATTCCGATTCACATCACATCTCATCCACTCACATCACATCTCATCCATTCATATCTATCCCAATTCACATCACATCTCATCCACTCACATCACATCTCATCCATCGCATCACATCACATCACATCACATCCATTTCACATCACATCACATCCATTCACATCTATTTACATCACGTCACATTCACATCCACTTACATCACGTCACATTCACATCCACTCACATCTCATCGCATCTATTCACATCCATCACATTCATTGCATTCCCATCCCATCACATACATTCTATCCACATTACATCATATCCACATCTATGCACATCATATCTCATTCATTCTATCCACATTACATCACATCCACATCCATCCATATCTCATCACATCCATACACATTTCATCTCATTCATCCACATCCATCCAGTCATTCACATGCACGTCTATTCACATTCATCCATTCATTCACATTCACATCCATATATATTCACATCACATCACATTTCATCCACATCTCATCACATTCACATCCACATCCCTTTACATCACATCACATCTCATCTACATCCACGTCCACATCCATTTTCATCGCATCATATCTTATCACATCCACATCCACATCCATTTACATCACATCACATCTTATCACATCCACATCCACATACATTTACATCACATCACATCTTATCATATCCACATCCACATCCATTTACATCACATCACATCCTATCACATCCACATCCATTTATATCACATCCTTTCACATATACTCACATCTCATTCTCATCTCTTCATTCACATCCACATCCATTTATATCACATCCTTTCACATATCCTCACATCTCATTCTCATCTCTTCATTCACATCCACATCCATTTATATCACATCCTTTCACATATCCTCACATCTCATTCCCATCTCTTCATTCACATCCACATCCACTTCTCATTTAGTAACATTTTCTATTTTTGATACCGATGGGACTTTTCTAAATTTCTGCCAATCGCTTGGCCTAGGTAAAGGTTCTTTTTCTCAACGGATATATTCATATTCTTTCTCAATTTTCTCAAGTGAAATATATTCAAAATTCTTCTTTTTGAGTAAAAGATTCATGGGATTTACAAAAATCAATTCTCAATAATGTTCAAAATTCTACTTTTGATAAATACTGATAAATTGAATTGTGCTAAAAATTCATCTTTTTTCATTCAATTTCTTGGATCTCAAATATCATGGGAATTCCTCTTTTGCATTTAAAAATTTCTCATGCATAAAATATATTTATCTAAAATTCCTCTTTAAATTCAAATAAGAATATCCATTAATTCAATTATGCCAAGAATTCCACTTTTACCATTTAAATGCTTGAATTTCAATTTTCATGGGAATTCCTCTTTTATCATTTAATTTTCTCATACATAAAATAAATTTATCTAAAATTTCTCTTTAAATAAAAATACTCATTATTTTAATATACCAAAATTTCTCTTTCTCCATTTAATTACATGGATCTTCATTATCATGGGAATTCCTCTTTTATCATAAAAATAAAATTACCAAAATTTTCTCTTTTCTTAATTTAATTATTTATGCATAAATAATTAAAATTAGTTTTCCAAGAATGTGATCAAAATCATTCTTTTAGCATAGGATGACCAATCCTAGAAAATGGTGAGAAGACCTCTTTTCACATTATGCATAAAAATGATTTATGTATTAATTTCTAAAAATTTTACCATAGCTCTGCTGCTATTACTGATAATTTTTAATATTTTTAAAAAGAATAAGACAATAATATATAATTATGATAGAATAACTATCATTAGATCTAAATCAATTTATGAAATTAAATCATAAGTTTATCATAATTTTATTAGTATAAAAGCATAAAAAGCCATTTTCTTAACCTCTAGCTTAACTAGCATAGAGTTTTATTTTTGAATTGAGAATTTATCAATGAGAAGCATCATTTGAATAGAGAATTGGTCATAGGAATGACCATTCTTTTGGGGAGAGAGAGATATACATAAAAACATCCTAAATTAGGCATAAAGATAAACTTTTCTTAATTATTTATTATAACTCTTAAGAAAGGCTTGATTTGCATTATAAACACTTAATTAGAAACTTCTCAAGCTTGAGAGGGGTTGAAAAGTGAAAACATTGAGAATAGTAGAGAAAAACCATGAAATTACATCTTACCTCTTGATTTTACTTGCTTCTCTATCTTAGAAGAAGCCCTCAACCAATCAATTAGTTAGTGTGTTGCTCCAAGGATGGTTGAAGAGAGAGAGAATCTCCACTCTCTCCAAAAGTAGAGGATTTTTAAGGGATAATAGAAAATATCATTATTTTAATGTAATACTGGCATGGTATAGCTCAAAGATGAGAATACAAAAGAATGAGGGTCTATTTATAGGTGAGGGAGGCCACTAACTCAGTCCAACTAAGTTCTAGAATTTTCCAACTTCAGTTTGGCTGAATTTGGACAAGATTTAGATCAATTTGGCTCCCTTTTTTATTTGGTTTGATCTAGGAGAGAGGAGAGATAAAAATATCACAATTTTTTTGAATTTAAAACTCATCCACATGTGTGAAATAGGTGCCTACCTCAAAGGCTCCCCCCTCCTTACCAAGGTGTCAAAAATGTATCATTATTCCAAAATATCTCATTTTTTTAGTAATATCTCATAGTTTTTAACTAATAAACCTTGTACTCAGTCAACTCTTCATCTTATGTGAGCATTTACTCATTTTTGGGTATTTTCTTTTATTCTATGGATTTATCTCATCCCAACACTTGGATTAATCCTATTGGTCCATATAGGAACCTTAATTGGACCATAATCCAGAAATTTCTGAAAATCTAGACCCTTAGGCTAAGGTCCTTTATATCATTTTTAATTGATTCCTAATGCACATTGGAAAGTTCATTTTGAACTTCTGTTTCAGGGAAAACCATTTTAGACACTAGGAGGATTTTTATATCCAAAAAAAATATCTCAATTTTAGATTACCTCTCTCTAGACATTTTGTCTCTCTAGACCAAAATAGGGTCTTTCTTCTATCTCAGAGAGGGGAATAATTACAAGAACGGAAGGGGAGGTTCTTACTCCTTTACTCCTCAAAAGCTGGAGGGAGGAATCTTACATAATTTCTTTCAAGCTTAAAATTTTATATATACATATATATCTATCTATCTATTTCCCTCCACCATTCCCTGGGCACGGCGGTGGCGGTAGCTCCAATTCGACGGAATTATTTTTCTTCTCCCCACGGCAAGCTGCGCTGTACACTAATTGCTTTCTCCTGGGATTGGATACATCTGTTCTAGAGACGGCATGCCCAAATCAAGGCTGTTCCACCATTCCAATACACACATGGGTGAAAACCTCCTTCACTTCCTGCTTAGCGCTATTTGTGGCCCTACATAGTCTACCAAGAATTTTGCTAGGGTTTGGCCTATCTTTGATGCAAGACAATCTAGAGATTTTTGAAAGATAGTGCAAAATCTCATTAATGAACTGGAAGCGCAAGGGACATTACCTCAAAGCAACTCTCGAGTATCATCATTTGCTACATGCTATGGACAGAGATTTCTGGAGCTGTTATGGCAATTGTTGGCACATGCTTTGTGAGAAGTTCACAAACGTAGTTTTCCTGCAAATGTTTCATCAAATCCTTTGCCAGCATCACTAACAGAAGTTGTTGCGTAGAATAATCATGCTTCTGCATGGCTTACTATCACACAGGACCCTTTTGTACTTCTTAAAGAAATAATTAAAAACTCACAAAATACATGAAAATTAAAACAAAGACTTGAATTAAATTGAAAAATCAAATAACAAAACATAACATAAGGCAAGGGAAATAGAATAACATCACCATCAAGACAAGATTGGGTGCAATCTCCCCCCTCCCATGCCATGTAGCTCCGCTTCCACGACATTGAGTATTTAGAGAATTTTATTCATAAAAATAGCCCAAGGAGCTAAGAATAGATGAGTGTACAAATTGGGCTTGCTTTTTCCACTTTTGGGGTATTTCTTTACATATTTTTAATCATATCAAAATCCCTAAGGTTTGTACATATAAAAACCTTTTGCCCAAATATAATTGCTAAATGGACCTTGTACATAAAATAACTTTGTGCACATTTGCATATATATTAATCTTGTGCTCACTTGCACATTCCATTAAGCTAAATTTTGCATAAATTAAATTAAACATATTTTTGTGTGATTATTAATTCATAAAAAATATGATAAAATGTATACCTATAACAATACATAAGAGTATTTTGCATAAAATTTACATATGAGGATACATAAACAATAAATGGCTGCATTATAAAAATCATGGATACAAAAAGGAAAATGATTATAGAGTCAGTGAATAAAGTCATATGTATAAGGGTTATTGCATGGAGTCTTATGTATAAGACTATGCATAGAGTCTTATGTATAAGACTATGCATAGATTCTTATATGCATAAGACTATGCATAGGTTCTATGCATAATGCTCTTTACATAGTATTTTGCACACTCTTATGTATAAGACTCTGTATAGACTCTTATGCATATGACTATTCATAGACGCTATACATAAGGATATACTCTCTACATAGTGTTATGCATAATACTATGTATAAAACTCTATGCATAGTTTTATGCAAGATACTCTTATACATAAGAGTATTTTGCATAAGAGAATTATACATAGACTCTATGAACAGTACTCTTTACATGGTATTATGCATAATACTATGCAAAATACTCTTATGCATAAGAGTCTTTTACATAAGAATCTTTTGCATAAGAGCCTTCTGCATAAGACTATGTATAGAGGCTATGTGCATAGACTCTTATGTATAAGACTATGCATAGACTCTATGCACAATACTCTTTTGCATAAGAATATTTATAGAGGCTATGCATAGACTCTTATGCATAAGACTATGCATAGACTCTATACGCAATACTCTTTACATAGTATGATGCATAATACTATACAAAAGAGTCTTTTTCATAAGAGTATGGATAGACTCTATACGCAATACTCTTTACATAGTATGATGCATAATACTATACAAAAGAGTCTTTTTCATAAGAGTATGGATAGACTCTATGAATACTACCATTTCCATTGTATTATGCATAATATTATGTAAAAGACTCTTATGTATATTTCTATTCCACCCTAGGGTGCTTGGAAAAACTTAATTTTAAAATATAATTTTTTCATTTTTATGAACTCGCCTACTAGATCATAGTCTAGTAATCCATGAGATTACACACAGTATAAGATCTAGGACTTCTTCTAAAATCTCTCCCCTGAGAAATGGGAGGTAGGCAAGCTAGATCTTGGCAAACCCAACCATCATCTTGAACAGTAGACATCCAGGCCAATGACACTGAGAGTTTGCACACTTTTTACATTTGTCAATTCTATAGCAAAAGTTATAGTTTTATGGTGTGAAGAGTTAATATGTGTTGAAGTATTTATCAATTTATGTAGATGAAGTTCTTGCTTTGTGTTGTTGTTTAGATGAGTTATTGTTTTGTGTTGTTGTTTAATTTAAAATTTCATGTGTTAATGTTCAGTATAATTAAATACATTATGAATATATATGCACTAGATCTTTTATTTGGTAAGGGATTGAACTCACACTTTATTCCTACTATGGAGAAGAAAGTGACACAAGAAGAATATATCACTTAAATCTTCATAATTTTCTCACAAGTGTTTCTCCTTTTAAAATTGAATACCTTTGTTAATTTGTAGCATCTTGGTTGAAAAATATATCACTTAAGTATCTTTATAATTATTTTTCAACTTTGGAACATATAGTGTATTGTACATAAAATGTTGATCATGTTTGATAATATAATTAAACATTTCAAAAAAAATATTTTCATACAAAATGTAAGACCAAAAACAAATAACTTATTATACATTGACATGTACGTGACATGTCAATGAATAACGCAACCGATTAATGGAGACAAATATATAATAGTTATATTCACACATATAATGAATTATCAAACACAAATAATGTAGCTTAGAATATGAAGAGAATGTTCTAGGGTGAAATTTTTATGTTTGAAAGGTTTTTCAACTACATTAAGGTATGAGCTCCTCCTATATTCCAGCCTTCTTTCTTTGAGAAGAATGGTGATTTTAGGGCAGGGGGGGAGGACATCAATTTTTATGTCTTACTGCTTCAATAGGCTCAAAGCTCAAGGATTGAATTGTTATGAATACTTTTAGGACTATGCTAGTGTATCTATAAAAGAAAGGATTCTTCAATGAAGAGAGAAAACATGATATTTTAATCCAAGATAAAGAACCTAGCTTGCACAAGTTGCACAAGGAATGTACATATGGGTTAGGCTTAGCTCACTAACTTGCCTAAACAAGATCCATTTTTTGCATGCTATTCTAGTTGTTAGACTCAATGCAAAATGCAAGTACTCATATCCAAAGTCACACTAGGAAATAAGATTTTAGACTCAGTGCTAGTCTAGTTATTTTTTTGCATGCTAGTCTAGTTGTTTTTTTGCATGCTAGTCTAGTTGTTATACTCAATGTCAAATGGAAGTACTCATATCCAAAGTCACACTGGGAAATAAGCTTTTAACAAAATTAAAAAAGTAATCTTTCCCTCAAACGTAAAATCTTTCATGTGTTAATGTTACATTATGGCCTATGGGTCAAGAGTCATGCTAGATACTAGACTACATAGCACCTTAAAAGTAATATTTCCCTCAAACATAAAATCTTTCATTTGTTAATGTTACATCATGGCCTATGGGTCGAGTCATGCTAGACACTAGACTACATAGCACCTTAAAATACAAGTGGAAACCATTTTTAAATCCTCTAGGATAGCAAGAAAGCTCGCTCCACGAGTCTTAGAGAGACCTCGATAGCTCCCCCCTATGTTTTTCTGCCTATGCCCTGGCCCCCTCTGTGTCAACACGTTCTCCCTCCTTCCCCCGTGGCTCCCACCCCTTGTCTTCGCGCCCCCCTCTTTCCGCTTCCCCCTCTCCCTCTCTGCCTATGCCTACCCCTATCCCCTTTGCTTCCCCCTTTCCTTCTTCGTTGGTCCCCCCCCTCTCCCTCTCCCTCTCCCTCTCCGCCTATGCCTACCCCTGTCCCCTTTGCTTCCCCCTTTCCTTCTTCGTTGGTCCCTCTCCTCTCCACCTGTCCCTCTCCCCTCTGCATGTGCTTCCCCCCCTCTGCCTTCCCCCCCCCTCTCTTCGCTTGTGCCCTCCCCCCCCTCTCTCTGCTTGTGCCCCCCCTTTTTTATGTATGCGCCCCATCCCTGCCCTTCCTTTCACCTTTCCCTTAGCCCGTGCCCCCCCTTTTTTTCTCCTTCTCCTTCCTTCCCCTCTGTCTTGCCTCTCCTCCCCCCAAAGCCTCTCCTCTGTTTTTTCCCTTGTCGCTCACACAGGTAGTTTCTCTCGATTCTCGGGGGTTCTTTCTTTTGGCAAGTCTTGGCTTCTTTCTGGTCTTTACCCCCCAGGAGAACTCCATGGCAACCACTCCATCATCCCTGACCGATGCCGCTGTTACTTTCCTATCCTTTTCTTCAGAAGCGGCTCTTCAACTTCTTGCTCTACGATAATTGAATCATTAAAGGCCTCCACTTCAGTGTGCAAGATTGTCGATAGCTGCCTAGCGCATGGACAACTCAAGGATCTTTTGTAAGTAGGCCTAATCGATAGGCCTGCGAAGATCATAGATATTCATCCTTTGGGATGAAGTGGCTGCTATCAAGTTGAGTTCGACTTGCCAGCGCGACATCCGATCAAGTCATGCAGCTGAGCCCTGTTGCATTGCGTATATGACACATACCTTCTTTACACGATGGCAACATGGCTTCAACCTCGCATCCAACCCACTAGCTAGCATGTCAAGCTTCCCATGAGACAGTCTGCTTCTGAGGCCTTAAGAAGGAATACCTTCCTCTTCAGCGACGACGAGTGGAGTACTCAAGCCTCCCAGGTCAGTGTTTCATTTGCAGGCAGATGAGCCACCTCGTCAGAGTTTGCCCTCATCTCGCCAAGCCAGAGACCGCCTCCTATGGTCGCCTTGATCCCCGTGCAAATCCTTATCACGGGGTAGAGAGAGACGTAGGCTATTAGGCAGCCGGCGGAGCACTAGGATCAACCAGCTGTGGATGACTCTGCCCCATCAGAGAGTGGCAGATGGTTGGCCCGCACTAGGGCGATCAGTCGACTACCAGAGCTAAGCATCACCAGACCCGTACACTCTCTGCCCCATCTGAGAGTGGCGGATGGTTGGCCCGCACCAGGGCCATCAGTCGACTACCAGAGCTAAGCGTCACCGGACCCGTGCAGCACTAGGCTGCCATAGTACATGAGGATTCGATTCTAACCCTTTGAGCATTCACCTCAGCACCCAACCATCTCGACAATGGGCCCCCTCCAATCACAGACATGATCCCTCTAGCCCCTCCAATTTGGCGACCGCTTTCCCTCAGAGATTCCTCTTCCAATTCTCAAACTCCAATGAGGGTAGAGAACCTCACTGACGTCCCAGGCAAGGCCCTCTTAGCAACCTCCGTCTTTTACAAATCACCCTCACCCGATCCCATCTCCTTCCTCTCCACCTCTCCACCTCCCCACCCCCCTCCGCCTCCTCCTCCTCCTCCTCCCCCATCCTTGCCTTCAACTTTTCTTGCAACGGTCCCCTCTGCCCCATTCTTGTCCTCTGAGCCAGCACCCCCATCCCTCCACCTCTCTAGAGCACTCCCACCACCCTCAAGCGATGCCTGACCCAGAGCGGAGATAGCTAGAAAGTTCCATTTGCTGCTTTATCCATAGATTCTTAGAGTCGGTAGAGATGACCATCACCGCTTCCCCGGCAAGAGGACTCTTCCGCCAAAGTCCCCAAGATCTTGGGGCTTCCAGTGGACTATAGTTTCTTCTATTACCTTCCAGTGGAAGTGATATGTAAGATTCCTCCCTCTAGCGTTTGAGGTGTGCAGGTGTAAGAACCTCCCCTTCTGATCTTATAATTATTCCCCTCTCTGAAATAAAAGAAAGATCCTGTTTTACCTTGTTTTGGCCTGGAGAGAGAAAATGTCTAGATGGAGGTAATTCAAAATTGAGATATTTTTTGATATAAAAATCCTCCTAGTGTCTAAAATGATTTCCCCTGAAACAGAAATTCAAAAAGAACTTTCCAATGTGCAATTGGAATTAATTAAAAATAGGTATAAAGGACCTTAGCCTAAGGGTCCAGATTTTTAAAAAAATTTAGATTATGGTCCAATTAAGGTTCCTATGGACCAATAAGATTAATCCAAATGTAGGGAGGAGATAAATTAAAGAATAAAAGAAAATTCCCCAAAAATGAGTAAATGCTCACAAAAGATGAAGAGTTGACTAAGGACAAGGTTTATTAGTTAAAAAAGAAGAGATATTTAGAGAAAATGATGCATTTTTGACACCTCAGTGTGGGGATCTCCCCTCGTGAAGGAGGCGCCTAATTCACATGTGCGGAGGAGTTTTAAACTCAAAACTAATGAGATATTTTTATCTCTCCTCTCTCCTGTTTCAACTAGATCCGAAAAGTAAGCTAAAGTGACCCAAAAATGGTCAAAAATTGACCAAACTGATCTGAAAAATTCTAGAACTACTTTACTTGGTTAGAGGCTCACTTTCTCCTATAAATAGAAGCCTCCCCCTTTGTAAATGCTTAATGGTGTTTTATGCACTGTTACTCTACTCCTACCCATAGCCATTTACATTGAATTTTCGTGATAATTCAATTGTTTTTGGCTTAATCCTCTCCAAAGCAATTGGTGGCCACTCTTGCTTCAAACAAGAGTAGAACCCTCAATCCCTCAAGCCAAAGGAAAGCTTACAACCCCATGTAAGCTAAATTTTTCTTACTTTTTAATTTTAAATATATGGTTTTCTTGATTTTCTTGTTTATTTAGTTGATGAAAGTAAATTCTAATGCTATGCCTTGATGAAAAGGCCATCCCCTTCTCTTCTTTACAATTCAGCCTTTCTTTATCCTAGAATGTTTAACAAAAAGATTAATTAAACTTTTCTTATTGTTTACTCTCTTGGAAATTGAAAATTGTGTAGATTAGAGTCCTTTACATCTAATTGGGGTTAATTTAAATTGAAAATAGAATGTTAAAAATGAGAAATGGTCAGCCATACAAAGGAGGTTATGGCAAAATTTTCTAGAATTTTGTGGAAAAGAAAGTTTATTTTTATGTTATCCCAAAAGAGTAATTTCCACCATTTGTGCATTCTAAAAGAAATATTCTAATTTACTCCATGTACATATTCACCTATGAATATGCATGGATATCACGAATATTAATTATTGAATTTAATTTCTATGCATAGAAAGATGCATAATGAAAATTTTTATTATAAAAGTGTTGTTTTCATTAAATTTAATTTCTATGCATAGAAAGGTGCATAATGGAAATTTTTATTATAAAAGTGTTTTTTTACTGAATTTAATATCTATGCATAGAAAGATGCATAATGGAAATTTTTATTATAAAAGTGTTGTTTTCATTGAATTTAATTTCTATGCATAGAAAGGTGCATAATGGAAATTTTTATTATAAAAGTGTTATTTTCATTGAATTTAATTTCTATGCATAGAAAGATGCATAAAGGATTTATTTTTATTTCAAAAGTGTTATTCTCATTAAAAATGGTTTTATGTATAGAAAGATGCATAAAGGATTTATTTTTATTTCAAAAGTATTATTCTCATTAAAATTGATTTTATGCATAGAAATATGCATAAAGGATTTATTATTATTTCAAAAGTGTTATTCTCATTAAAATTGATTTTATGCATAGAAAGATGCATAAAGGATTTATTTTTCTTTCAAAAGTGTTATTCATATTAAAGTTGATTTTTATGCATAAATAGATGCATAAAAGGATTTTTATAAAAGTGTTATTCCCGTTGAAGTTGATTTTTATGCATAAATAGATGCGTAAAGAATCTTTATATCAAAATTAGAATTCTCTTAAATTCTATGTTTAAATTCTATGAATAGATGTAATAAGATGTGATGAGAATCAGATAGATGTGAATGGATGGATGAATGAATGTGATGTGAATAGAGGTAATGAGATGTGAAGTGAATCAGATGTGAAGTGAATAGATGTGATGAGATGTGATGTGAATCAGATAGATGTGAATGAATGGATGGATGGATGTGATGTGAATAGAGGTAATGAGATGTGAAGTGAATAGATGTGATGAGATGTGATGTGAATCAGATAGATGTGAATGAATGGATGGATGAATGTGATGTGAATAGAGGTGATGAGATGTGAGGTGAATAGATGTGATGAGATGTGATGTGAATCAGATAGGTGTGAATGAATGAATGGATGGATGTGATGTGAATAGAGGTGATGAGATGTGAGGTGAATAGATGTGATGAGATATGATGTGAATCAGATAGATGTGAATGAATGGATGGATGGATGTGATGTAAATAGAGGTGATAAGATGTGAGGTGAATAGATGTAATGAGATGTGATGAGAATCAGATAAGTGTGAATGAATGGATGGATGGATGTGATGTGAATAGAGGTGATGAGATGTGATGTGAATAAATGTGACGAGATGTGATGTGAATCAGATAGATGTGAATGAATGGGTGAGATGTGATATCATGTCATGTGAATCAGGATGTAAATGAATGATATGAATGAGAGGATGAGATGTGATGTCATGTGAATCAGGATGTAAATGAATGATATGTGATGAAAATGGATGTGAATGTATAAGTGAAGAATGGATGTGGTTATGTATGTGAAGAATGGATGTGGATGTATGTGAAAGAATGGATGTGGTTATGTATGTGAAAAATGGATGTAAATGTAGGTGAAAGAATGGATGTGGTTATGTATGTGAAGAATGGATGTGGATGTGTATGTGAAAGAATGTGATGTGGATGTGTATGTGTATGTGAAAGAATGTGATGTGATGTAAAGAGATGTGATGTGACATGAATATATGTGGATGTGAAGTGATAGATATGAATGTATGAATAGATGTGGATAGTCGTACATGTGAACGGTTGGATGGATGTGTATGAATGAGATATGATGTGGATAGATGTGATGTGATGTTATGTATGTGATAGGATGGTGATGAGAATGAATGTGATGGATTTAAGTGAATGTGATGGGAATTGGGATGTGAATGGATGAGATGTGAATGATGGGTATGGGAATTGGGATGTGAATGGATGAGATGTGAATGAATGTGATGTGATGAGATGTGGAGATGGGTAGATGGGAGTGGATGAGATCTGATAAGGATAAATGAGGAAAGATATAATGAGATGAGAATGATGTGATCGAATGAGAATGATGTGATCGGATGAGAATGAAAATTCTTATGAAATGGATGTGATTTAAATAATGTGGATTAATGTGGAACAATGTGGAAAGACGAGAGTTCATTTTAGAAACTGTATTTATGACCTGTTTTTAAATGATTGTTTTATGTCAAGAATGCTGGGGAAGCATTTTGACCATCTTGTGAATGAGGTCGTGGAGACCTAATCTAATAAGTTGCAACAGCTGGAGGAGAGTCAATGGAGGACGTCGCACGTAGCAAGGTCTTGACCAGCCTCGGTTTGATTCAAATGGTGAGCTTCCCGTACAAAGGATGAGGGACCAAGGAAGCGGCCTATGAGTGAAGCGCTAGGTCACCTACGAAGGATCCCAGAGGGTGCTGACCATACGGTGCTAGGGCTCTGGGTCGCCGAAGATACCCACACGTGCGTCGTGGAAGATATTGGAACAAGGAGTAAGAGTTGTTTTCTGAATTCGAGCATGGATCTAATTGATTGACCTTGCTGGTCCTCAACAGATGAGTCCATGGATCTTTTATATGGATCTGTTTGGTGATCTTCAACAGAGATTCCATTTTTTATATATGAATATATTGCCGAGTACTATGAGCTAGGAACCATCGAAAAGGCCCTTGAGGTGACAGGTGGGTGAGCGTTCTGGTTGCCAGTGATACCATAGGTACACCGATGAAAGAATGATTGGAAATAAGGATTTAACCGGAGATTTTGGAGGATTATGATAAGTGATATGATTTCATTAAATGATTGTTTTAAAGAGCTGAATCTGTGAAAAAGGCAATTTCATATTGGGTGTGTAAGTGGTGTGACTAGTTTTAAGTTTGCATGAATATCCGGCTAGGGGGCCTGGAAACTCTTTTCCCTAGTACCCGAGACAAAACTTAACCAAATTCCTAATTGGATCCCATCACTATAGTGGTTAGGCTAGACTGGATAGGGTTAGGCTAGACTGATGGATCCCTAAATTGAGACTCAATTTTGTTATGGTTACGATAGATGAAGTAAATCCTAGACAAAATTTGTTCTATGGAAAAGAATCAACGGTTGTGCCTCTCAATGAGGAAAAAAGCGTTGGTCTCTATGATCCAAGTGCAATCTTTTCCCTGATCTGACTATGGGACTTACGGGTTCGGTCAGATCAGTTCAGTTAGTTAAGGCTTTTGACTACATTAGAGAAAAATTATCCTGGAGGAATCACCCGTGCTTTCCAGGCAAGGGAAGTTTTTCCGGGTTCGGTTTTGGAAGAACCGATGGATTAGTCTCTCGTCCGGATATCCGTGGGTGAGGCCCCGAGTGAGGGACCCTGCCCCGCGCAAGAAGTGCTACTTCCGCTATTAGTACCCCTGAATTCGTTGCGCGGTGGGGATAGGGATCTCTCATGATAGATCTTTTTTTAGAGACAATTGTGCCCATTCGGATATGTGTGGTGTTCCATCATTCCAGACTTTCTAAACCACAGAGTGGCATGATGATCTTCTCATTTCCTTTGAGTACAGCCCTCGAGATGGAGTGGGACTCGGAGTCAATGGCTACTGCCATTCAGAGGCGGTCGAGCTTTCTCATCATCTCCACGATCTTCGCATCACTTATGTGCTCACCCACCTCTAGCCCATGGCTAGGATGGAGCTGACAGGCTCAGGCTGACCAAGATGGGGAGGTGGTAGCCTCTAGCCTAGAGGTGCTGCTCTTTGTGTTCTTACATATCTCACAGCAGTATCCCTCCTCCCCTCTTATAGATACCTACATTGTGATCGATGGAGTTTGGAGTATGCTTATTCTTGCACTCGGACAGAGTGGCGACACATGGAGAACAGGATCTGTGCCCACTTGGCATGCCTTCGCCCCAAGACCAATAGGATTACTCCACACCAATATGCAGATTCATCATGGAACATTTAGGGTTTAGGTGTGGCTCAGTGCTTTCGGAGGCGAGGCGTCCTCAAAGGAAAGCTTCACAGAGCTACAATTGGGGGACCCATTGACATTCTTTTCCTCCAGGAGCACTACCTCTCCAAGGAGCATTCCCGTGTTGCTGTGGGAAGATTTTACCAGGCAAAAGCCACTCTTTTTGGTCTCCCTCTTTTGGTCCCTCGGGGACGCAGGGAGGAGTTTGTATTTCTGTCATTGAGGAGCTCCTACTAGCTCAAGTGTCATAGTCCCTGGGTGAGCACATTGGATTACCATTATGATTGGAGAGGATTATGTGGGCTTCCTCAATGTCTACGCCCCTAATGCAACAACAAGTAGATCCATTTTTTGGAGCACAATTTGTTAGGCCCCCTTCCTCAAGCTCACTTCTGGTGCATGGGTAGAGACATCAACATGATAGATGCAGTAGAGGACAGACTTGGAGGAGGCACGGTCACAGTTTTAGGCGTCGAGTACTCTTCGTGGGAGGAGTTGATCTTGGCACTCGTCGGGGGTCAGGATCCTTGGCATCTTCTAGAGTTTGGACACAGCCCCAAGAGCCTATGTTTCTCGCGGTGATAGGAGGAGCACCAGCCCCAACCTCTCTAGATTTAACTGATTTTATGTGGATGAGTGGGCTTATGGCCGTGGGGACATGATTGGCATCTTGGCGCGTACTACTTTCTCGGATCATGCTCCGGCCATTATGACACTAGAGGACCCCTCAAGGCAGGACAGGCATGCGAGCTCTAGGATCCTAGACGACCTTGTTCAAGACCCTAAGATCTGCACAACAGGATAGAGTAGATTTGGACAGGATTGGATTTTATCTCAGGCTCTACTACGGCGTGCACTTTGGATGCGAGCCTTGGTGAGATCAACAATTTTTTGCAGGAGACAGCTCAGAGAGCAGATTGGAGGGATTTCACGACTAGGAGAGGAGTTTGAGGAGGGGTCTTGTCTCTCTTAAGCAGCTTCAGAAGAGTTACACAATAGCCCTTGGATCGAGAGTCAGAAGGCTGCTGCCGCCTGTATATGGAGATCAAATCCATCGAGGAGAGGAGGGTGGAGAATGCCAGAGCTTCCTTTTAAACCTAGGTTGGCGATAGTCATGGGAGACTTCTTCGAGATAGCAGGTCCCCCACAGGAGGAGAGATGGTATTCACAGGTTGCGTGGATGGAGACATTGTTTCTGACCCCCCCATGTGAGAGCCATCTCCACTAATTTCTTTCGATCTCTCCTCTCACGGGTGCCCCATTATCCCCACATGTGATGGACGCGCACGAGAGGGTTTGGCAGCACACAAGGGAGGTGTTTCCCGTCGCTCTTTGGTCTTTCTTACACTGACTCCCTTTTTTGCAGAGGAGCTAATGGAGGCATTGAGTGCTCTTCCTAGGGGCAAATGTTGAGGGCGGATGGGCTTCCAATTTCTTTCTTTGATTATGTCCGCATGTGCCATGCGAGAGAGACTTTCAGAGGGTTTGATACACTTGATTCCTAAGGAGGGTGGTGACAAATTGGAGATCCATCACCCTTCTTGGGATGGCCTACAAGATCTTAGCCAAAGCCATTAGCCAGAGACTTTAGCCTTTCCTCCCTAACTTGATACATGACACTCAGATGGGTTTTGTTCAGGATTGGAGCATTCTAGATAACATCTTCACCATCTAGGAGGTGATTGCTTTAGCCAAGATGCGAAAGTAGGACCTTATAGTACTTCTCCTGAAAGCTTATGATAGGGTTGATTGGAGCTTTCTGGAGGGCACTATGAGCCAATGGGATTCCCTGAGGAGTGGATCTGTGGGGTTTTAGGACTTTACTCAGCCTCTCACAACCAAGTTCTCATTCAAGGATCCCATGTGGCAACAGATTTCCCCTTTCCCGCTTGGTTCGGTAGGGCTGTCCCATTGGCACCTTACCTTTTCCTATTCGTTGCCAAGGCCATGAGAGAAGTTTCCTCGTAGCCCATCAGACAGGGCTTCAGGGATTGTGTCTCCCCATCCATTCACAAAAGTAGCTGCTAGACTGTTGAGACGGATGTGTACACCCCCTAGCATTAGTAGCATTAGCTTAGGTTAATGAGTTGTGGGATTTGGTTATTACAAGATATCATATCAAGAAGTGGTTACAAGAGGACTAGAGGGGAGTTCGGATCTTTTAGAGGTTATAAGAGCCCCCAATAGTCACATGGGTAGCCCAACAGTCACATGGTTGGATGGCTATATAAAGCCCCTCTTGTATGCAAATTGGACATGACATGATATAACTATTGTATGGACATGATTCTTGTACACATAATATGTGATACATGGATATGGAATACACTATGATGTTATGTTGTTATGCTTGTATCTTTTATATTGTCTTAATCCATGCCTCCTACTCTATGCTCATGTGTACATGTGTACTCCATGGCTATGTGTGTAGGATCATGTGTTTTTCCCATGTTAGCAAGGTGATGCTAACACTTGGCCATCATAGGGATGAGAAGCTTCAATGTTCTCCTTGCCCACAAGCTCTTTATTAGAAGTCAAATGTCTAATCCATACATAATTCTTGCAAGATTAGTAGCATGCATGATTCTTTCTTGATTCTAGATTAACCATAATGTTTGTTGCTTTTCTCAAAATCCCATGACAAGGGAGATTAGAGTGCTTCTTAGTGTTCATCATATTTTTATCATTTTTCTTGATGTTCTTGATATTTTTGTGCATCATTAAGTGCTTCTTTTCTTCTTGATGATGGGTTGCCGTTTGTTTCTGTAGCTCCATTGAAGACAGGATGTCGAGGACCACGTGTTTGGCCTCCAAAGCATCAAATCCAAGGAAAGGTTCTGGAGAGCGCCATCTTTCCTTCAATCCTACTCCTTGCTCAACCTTGTATTTTGGAAGCCCTTTAGCTGTGGCGCAGGAGCTTAAGAAGCAGGCCAACGCTGCCTTCTTAGACGAGGACTTCGATCTGGCCATGGAACAAACCGTCGTCTATTAGGCGGCGGACGTGCGTTGGTGGCAGCTGTTGGGAGCTTTCTCGGTAGAGTCCATGCTCCTACTCTTTGCCCGACACCCATCGCCATCATTAGCGTCAACCTAGTCTTCTTCTTCTTGTTCTTCCTACAACGTGTGTCAAGATTTGAATGAAGGCTCTAGTTGTACCGGCCCCCTCCCATGTAGGAATCCTGCAAGTTTACCACAATCGAGGCTGTTTTTTTTTTTCTGTTCTTTGAGCAGCAAGGCAGAAACTGCTGCAGAGGAGAAGGAGGCCCAATCTCATGGCACTCCAGAGTTGGGTAGTGTTGGCAGAAATAGAGGGCGTTGATAATTGTTGGACCCAAGAAGTCTCAGATGACTGCTGCATACAGGAGGTTACGGGTCTGAGTCCTGCCAAAGACGCGTCCAGGCTATTGTGGCTTCTGATCCTGAAGAAGGCAACCCAAATGCTGAATCCAGCCAAGATAGTGCCATCGACATGCTTGCTAACATGCACAAACACACAGAGCTAAAGGTTTCTCCATTCCAACAAGCCAGGTCTCAAAGAGACATCTTCTATGCAAATATCTGAGATTTCCATCTTCTGTTAACCACACCATTGACTAGATATGGCTGTGTCTCCCTCTACATCACATTCTTTAAACATTGGAAAGATGAAAGCTGATTCTCAATAGCATCACAAATGTCATCCACCATGCAATGTAGCGCGGATGTTAGGATGTCTGTAAAACCTAGTCCCTCTCTATCTACTTTGGATGCATCGAGGCTGATCCTTTGTAGTGACCCACCAAGTTTCTCAATCAGTATGTCTCAAAAGATGGCTATCCTGGCCTGGTTCTTTGAGCTTTTGCCACAGTAGAACTACTTGCAGATAACACTACATTTCTTATGATGTAGCAAAAGCATGGAGTGATGTTTTCGCTATTTTTCCAAGGTTGCTCTTAATCAATGCGTCCACCACATTCCGCTCTGTGATGATGTCGAAAGCGTTGTCGACTGGGCCCTTGCCCTTACGAATGAGCCCACTAACTCGGACTGCTACTTCTCCTGCACTAGTTTTGCAAGGAGTTAGTATCAACATCAGGATGTAAATCAAAAGTTTTTATGGACTGCTACTGCTCCTGCACTAGTTTCACAAGGAGCTAGCATCGACATCAGGACGTAAAATTTGCAAAGACATCTTTCAGAAGTCTTTGTGGTTTTGTTAAAGACCTTGCATACCTTAATTTCTAAGGTCATCACTTTACATTTTTTTTAAAACCTATTCACATACATAACCTCAATAGACAAGCTACACATGTGTATTAACTTTGTTTTGAAGCTTTTACTTTTTTCTTTTTTCGTTTTTGAATATTCCTTACATTACTTTCAACAATTGGGATTGCTTATAGTGAATTGTTGAGTGGATAGAGGCCAAGAAGAAGGGCAACAAGATCAATGAGCAATGTTGGTGGTTCAAGCCCTGGTTCTACCAACATGCCCAGACAACGTTGAAGAGAGGCCAGTTCATGGAGGGGAAAAGATCAATGAGCAATGTTGGTGGTTCAAGCCCCGGTTCTACCAACACGCCCAGACAACGCTGAAGAGAGGCCAGTTCGTGGAGGGGAAAAGATCCATGTAGCCATTCTGCACTTTGGTTTTAGGGAAGATATAATAGCTATAAATGCCATTGTTAATATGTATGGATCATGCAAGTCACACTTGATGATGATGATGTATTCCTTAATGTAGATGTAGCCATGGCCAATGATGCACATGGGCTATTCGATGATGACCCTCATGTCATTGAGGATGATAACAGTTATTATGACTCCTTAGGCACCTTGGAATAATGCCTTTTCATGCATGAGAAATACACATAAGCAAGAGATTTTTATAAAATTAACTCTAAAGTTAAGATCAATCAGCCTTGTGTGTGAACGGCAAGAACCTTGGTATTGCACCAAGCTCTACTTGGTGGAAGCACACTTGGTCTTGTGCTAGTGTGGCGCACTAGTTGTTGCAAAGGCTTTGATCAAATCAAACACTAAAAATGACATACGACATGTTGGCTTTGATAATCCAAGTCATCTATGTCTACTCCATGGAGTACATGGAATGCAACCTTAACCTCTGTCGGGGTGGAGGACCTCATGAACTTAACTGATATATAACTGGCCAATTCTTGAAGTATGGTGTGAATGAAAAAATGATAATAATATTGAAAGAATGAAGCATGAGAGGGTCAAGGAGACACTTAGCTGGGATACTACTGAGACACCTATAAGTCCCAAAGAGAAGGCATGAGGTCCGGAGGAAGCCCATGCGAGGTCCTAATCGCAGAGATGCTTAGCTGGGATACTACCGAGATGCTTGTAAGTCCCAGTAAGAAGGCATGAGGTACGAAGGAAGCCCATGCGAGGTCCCGCCGAGATATGAATATTAAAAGAATGAGACATGAGAGGGCCATAGGAGATGCTTAGTTGGGATACTATTGAGTCGCCTGTAAGCCCTAGTGAGAAGATGAGGTACGGAGGAAGCCCATGCAAGATCCCGACGATGTCACCTGTAAGTCCTAAATTGAGGCATGAGGGCCATAGTAATAGTCTTGCCATGAGGATACTACTGAGTCGTCGACCCAGTGAGAAGCATGAGGACCGGAGGAAGCCCAGTTAAAGATCCCTACTGAGTCACCTATAAGTCCCCGGATAAAAGAGGCATGAAATTCAGAAGGGAAAGCTCAATGCGATACCTCTCAAGATGCCCGTAAGACCTAGTCATCAGAAGGCATGAGGTCTAGATAAAAGGTTCACTGAGGTCCCTACCAAGTTGCCTGTAAGGAAAAGGAACAAATAAAAACCAAAATGGAAATATTAAAAGCATAAGAAAATGATGTAATGATTTCTAGAACGAAGTTACTTGTTAGGTGTTAGGGGGCCCTTGGCCGCAGAGTACCAGATAGATCTTCATATAGAGATGCAAGCACATGGATTCGGCCTAGCTTTTGAGGACAAATTTGTAGCCAGTTTACTTCCAGCTTGGGATCACCTCAGGTCAGCTCTCAGGCAGGTTGTTCCGATAGCCTCCAAGGAGAGTCTAGACAACCATTGGTCTGGAACCCCCAAATTCGTTTACCCAGTGGTGGCCATATGTTGGGGACCAAACCTCATGTATCACAGGGTGCATTGAGCATGGGACCAGCCAGGTCCCTTGGAGATTGGATTGCACATAGGCAGTTACCCCCATAGCTTCAGGAGAGAGGCCTAACAAGGATCCAAGGTAGAGACATGCTCAGCATTAACATTGGCTCTGCTATCCCCCGGGAGTGGTTGACCCCTATCCTAGACCCAATTCCCCCTATGTAGCTAGGCATGTTTACCATGTGGATGAGGGAAGTGATTTGCTCACTTTCTCTATTGGTTCACATGGCAAATTAAAGAGATCTAAGCCCCCTTGGAGGATTTCAATGGATGCACCTTACAGAGGGTGAGGGTGATCGGATTTCAGGCATGGAAGTGGCACATAGGTCCCCCACCTGATAAGTTCATTTGGGTGAGGGTGATTGGATTTCAGGCACAAAAGTGGCACATAGGTCCCCCACCTGACAAGGTGGCCAAGGAGAGATTCTGGAAACTATGGGTATGGGAGAGTTGCCCTCTCTCGCATCTTCAGTGGTGGGACCTAAGAGAGTGGACTTGGTATGACCCTACTGATCAGGAGGGGAGACACGAGATGCCCCACTTTCTGGCATTTACAATGTGACTAAGCCGCAGGATTCAGATGCCAAAAATTGATGGCACTCTGACAGCTGTAGTACATTGGTAGTCACAGGGCCTCTCACAATGTTTCCTCTTAGATTTTAGGAGGCTTTGGGATAATTTTTGACCTAGAAAGATCACTCTCTTTCTTTGGCACACAGGAGCTTGGCGGTTGGCGCATGGTTGGCAGTTGGAGGTCGGCCACAGCAACTTGCCCAAGATGTGGGCACCCCCATAGGAGTCTCAATGACATTGCCTTTGGGATTTTCTGAAGGCTTAGCCGGTGTATGGCTGCAGATTCTTCGCATATTCACGATGGACAGCGCCTCAACTTGAATCATTACATGAGGCATCGCAACTTGGGCCGCAGAGGCTGAGGAGGTCAGGGCTTATGAGGAGGATGTTAGGGGGCTAGCGCTTTAGGTCTCTCACCTTTGCATTTTGGCAGTACCAATCACAACCCGATCTACTACTGACCATTGGCGACCAGGCTCATGCCAAAGATGGAATATTCGCAATAGCATTGTAGCCTGGCACTTTTTGCAAGCTAGATGTAGCGAAGCCATAGAGGGTACCCACACTCCGCCTGTGGAGTCAAGAGCATTTGGCTTGACATGATTCATACCCTCTTGGATAGTGGGGGAAGATGCAAGGTGGTTTTGACTGCATGTGGAAGTGGCGGGAAGCTTTCTTGAGGCTCTCATGGCTTGGCCCTTTTCTCATAGAGATAGAGGTGGTGACCCCACTTGGCACTATAGACCACCTGTGTGGTTGTTGTTCCCCCCCCTCCTCGTGTATGAGATAGCCTTCTCCTCACAGAGCGGCCAGTAGCATCTCTTCCCCCTCTTTTTGATTATCTAATCCCGCCCTATATATGAGGCGAGTTTGTATCTAGCTCTTCATGGTTGTATCTAGCCCTTTATGGCGTTCTTTCATTAACTCTAATAGAAGGATCTTTTTCTCAGGGGAAAAAAAAAAGGGAAAAGAAAGCTCGCTCCTAGTAGTGAATATGGACCTATGGGGGCATTCTCTCTATGAAAAAATATGGATCCACAAGTCTAGTTCATGAATAGTACAATAGGTTGGTATATCCTTTGGTCTTAATGTACTCCTACTATGTTTAAAGGACAAGACATAGGGAATGCACACATTTTATTCACTGAAACGTTTGAGAGGAGAAGCTTCCATCACAATAAGGATTTTACACATAGAGTTTTTGTTGACGTGCTGACTAGGGACCAAGCATCTCTTTGGAATTAATTGATAATTATTTTCTTCTTCTAGGTTTCACCATGCCTTATTTTGAGCAAGGAAGTTTTATATCCTCCTCATTAAATAAAATTATCTTGGAGACCAACTTGGATGTGGCTACTTGGGTGCTACTTGAAATCACAAAAAGTGGTAGCTAAGCCTCATCATTTCGTACAAAAAGTTGTAGCCTACAAAATTCTAAGGGCTAAGTTTATCAAGAAGAGATTGGTCAATCATTCCTCAGGACCTACACAAGGAACATCTAAACAATGTTATATCCAACTAACCACAATAGTGGGAGATGTCATAGTTATTAATATGGGCTTTATGATGAGATTTGATCACTGCTTGATATTATTAAAAAAACATTTTTGAGGATTTGAATGAAGATTGACCCACCATGGACTCAAACACACTTACTTTTTAATGTAGCATGCTAATGTGGTGTCTTGGGTTAATCAACATGCAATATAGGCCATTTCTAGTGGATCATCCTCTAATAACTACCATGTGAGATGCTTTGTTGTGGAGTGGAGTGCCAATTTGGCACAATTTATTACATTTGTTAGTTCAATAGGCCCCACTAACCTTCTTATGGACAATGAAATCAAATATAGTAACCCTTGCAATATTTTGATGTGCATTTATTTTCAAAAAAATAAGAAATTGATTTTTATTAATAGCTTCCTATCATCTCCCGTGAAATTATTCCATTACACTTTTAAAGAGAATATTTTACCTTTTGATTATGAGATGCAACTATACAAGACTTATCAAAATCTAGAATGTATGGTTAGCATGTATCTACCTATGCTATTTAGGAAAAAAATAAAGTACTTATAGTAAATTTATTGCTAACTCTTCTCCCAAATACTCAAGCAATCACATAGAAATGCGTTGTACCTACACACTTCAATTGATTAAACTTAAGATTTACGAAAACTGATTAATGTGTCATGGGAATGATGATCTTACTCGTATAGAGCTTCCCAAGGGAGGGGCCCTCCAACCGCTATTGTGTAGTAGCTAGCTTAAATAGTAGCTCCCACCACCTCGTCACTGAATGATGTTTAATATCTCTTCAATGACATCTCCCTCTCTTAGCTAAAACCTATGGAGGTGGAGAAGAAAGCTCACAAGCACTCACACTTTCACTCACCCTCACTCACACACAAGAGATAGGGGAAGTGTCCATTCTCATTAGATGGGACGGCCATTAAGTAAATCTCTAAAAAACTACTATGTGCTAGACTACTAGTATACATGTGAATTTACTGCCGCGCCGACAATACACAGTTCGGTCATCCCTTTTTCATATCATGTGTGGCTCATTAGAGCAGAAAAATTTGTAAGATGTGCATTAAGTACAAAAAACCGTATGGGCAAGAAAAAAATACAAAGTGACCTAAATTAATAGAACTTTTGATGCTGATTTCACTGGTAATGACTCTGAATTCTTTAAAGATTTGGTGGGCCCATTGAAGTCATCTACGTAGTTAATTAAAAATGGGGTTAACATCTCCCCTACCTAATGTAGGTTTGTCCTCGAACCTATGTAATTATGTTCAAGTCCTGGGGTCAGTTCATGTGTTGATGTAGAAGAAGTTGTGAACCCCAAAGTCTAACCTATATGTGTTTCCATTTGTGCCAATGAAACCTTTGCAAACGAGATGTGTTGCATGTTGGATCATTAGCTTCCAATGTCTTGACAGCATTATGGTGAGGTTTCAAATGAAGTTTTTTATATTTAAATTATTTTTCTCCTTTTTAAAGAAAATTAAATAAAAGGCAACAACTGAGAGTACATATATCTAAAGTGCCAATGCATGATTCAATGCTAGACTATACCTTTGGGTGCCTAGCATTTGTTGCTCCATGTTGGTGAACGAGAGAATGTATTTTTGTATCAACCTTTTTGCTTGATATGTATCAACGTTTTTGGTTTAGATCTCACATTTTTGAATTATAGCATAATTGCTATTGCAGATTTTATATCAATGGTGGTGCTTTTTGGGCTACTTTTAGGCCAGCCTTCAACCTCCATAATAATTATTCTAGTTCGTACACTACCCATTATACATTCGGGTCTCACCCTTGGATTATTTCAGTGTATCATGGTGGTAAAGCATATCCACCTGTTCCTTATATTGGATGACCTTTCTTCCATCTATTAAATTCTCTATGAGAAGTGCCACTATTTATACATCCAATAGGTCAGCTAGATAAGGATTTTTAAATTGTGTATTATGAGTTATAGGTACCTATTTCGGGACATTTTCAATTTAAGTATGGCCTTCTTTCTTCTATCAAATTGGCTGTGGGAGTTTTCACTCCAATATTGGGATTATAAAAGGACAAGTAAGATCAAAAGTGGTTACCTGCATTAATGCTTAGAAAAATAAAGTAAGATCAAAAGTGGTTTTCATTCCAATATTGGGATTATAAAAGGACAAGTAAGATCAAAAGTGGTTACCTGCATTAATGCTTAGAAAAATAATTGAGGCTATAACCATGGGCTCCTCTTCTTAATCACCTCCAAGTAATCTTTATCTGGCAGTTGCTCAAAAACATCTTCTCCTGCAAACAATAATTGTTCAATACTATTAGTTGTAATGGGAATATCTTTAAACACTTATATCTGTTTTGTTCTATTAGCATCCTAACATATGGGTTAGGTTCAATAGGTTGTTCCTCTATTATAAATACTTCTTTACCCCACCACTAGTGGGTGTGACAGCATGATAAGTTGGCTATTTCGAGGAAGTTTAGACAAAAGTGGGACATTTTCAAGCTTCAAAATCCCATGTCTAGTGTATCTCAAGTGAGTTACATATTGCCACATTGCCACGCTTACATATCTTGCCCAAGATATGTGGCAGCCACATATGTCAGCAATAATTTCCACATCATATCTCGAGCACGACATAAGGGCACTATGACCCGATCACAACATATCTCGGGTGAGATACATGGCACCATGGTGCCATCTAGTTAACATCTCCATGTATCTTGGGCGAGATACATGGAGATGCTTACTAGATGGCCCAGTCGTGTCATCTATCCAACGCAATAGGAATAATTCTATCTCGGGCGAGATAAGTAAAAGAAAATATATTATCTCGGGCGAGATACAAAAAATGATTATAAATTATCTCAGGCGAGGTAGATAATTTTATAAAAAGGCAAGATACAAAAATGAAATGATATTTTCTATTTAATTGTTTGCCTACTCTTAGTCCTTGTGTATATTACTGAACTATAGTGCGACACCTCAATCAGTTCCCTCGCACATCTCACTACCTATAGTCATAGACATAATCCATGTTAGTTAAATAATCGATTGAACACATCAATCAATACCAACGTTGTCAAGAAATAGGCAACCATAATATCAAATCACATGTACCCACTATCACAACACACATGGGCATCCCCGATATTAAATATAATTCCCAATAACTCAAGAGTGATTTTCAAAACATTCCCTCTTGCTTAGGTTACAATTGACCTCAGTTGCATAAATCCATGAGAGGATGGCTTCATGATTAGTTTGGAAAACTTGATCAACATAGAATGCATATATGTAACAATCTAATCAGGTGAACATATGTGAAACGAGTCTAAGTGTCCCATACCAAAGGCACATTCCATATACACACATAAGATGGTATAAGATAGAAGATATAAATATGTTTGGTGTATCTACATGAAATCAATCTCATGTCCTATACCACCAAATTAACTTCACATATCACTCCTTCAGAATAGAAGTTTGTGACGAAGTGGCCAATCCCCTCTAAAACTTAAATTCTGACACAAAATTTTTTTATCTTAAAATATTCTTTAATTTAAATTTTTATTTGGAAGGTCATTAATTAATATCTATACTAAGATGGTTTTGACTCAAATTTAAATGGTTTAGATGTCTTAAGATAGATGTTAGTACTTGAATTCAAAAATTATAATTTCTCTTGAAGTGTTTATAATTCTTGAATTATTAATCTCTTGACATACTTATCAGAATAAAATATAAGCATTTCTTCACTTACTCAATTTGACTAAGTCTTAGTCTTTATGATCTAGAAATGATATAAAAAATGTAGAAACAAATATGAATTGTGTGTAAAAAGATTTGAGTACATACCTTTGCCGTTTGAGAGTTTATCAGTGACGTTACCCTCTTGCTTGAGATATTAAGCTATGCTTGGAGGAATGAATTGGGTCTCCTCTTTCGTGTGACAGCTTTTAGCATAATGTCCCTTTTGATCTTCTAGAAATAAGTGGAGATCGCCACCACTGATGACATCATGCAACTTCTTTGTGCCCTCACATGGTTTGCACATCCTCTAAAGTTGCTCTCTACAAGAATTTATGACCATGGTAACGTGAATATGGGGTATCACATGATCCTCTATGATCCCAGATGCCTCATGGCCCAAAATGCAAGGAAACAAGTCCTCATTCTCCCAAAGAAAAAATCGGAAGCTACCTGCACTTTCTCTACCACTAGAATCTCCTTGGGCCTTCATGTAACAACTTCTTTGTAGATGATAACTTGCCCCTACTTGGAAGAAGCCATGCCTACAAGCACAGCCCCTGCATGGAAGAAGCCATGCCTACAAGCACACAAGCTAGGGGTGTGTGTGTGTGTGTGTGTGTGCGAGAGAGAGAGAGAGAGAGAGAGAGAGTGAGAGAGAGAGAGTGAGAGAGAGAGAGAGAGAGAGAGAGAGAGAGAGAGAGAGAGAGAGTCAAGGGAAGGGGATCCAATGGTGGCTAGCACTGACACGCAAAGGAGGAGGGGGTTGATCCAGCCTGTGGATGGAGGGGGAAATGACAGAGAAAGAGAGAGAGAGGGTGATTTTGCATGCAGAGAGAGGGTCTTGTGGTGGTCATATGCAAGGAAGAGAGAGAAGGAGATCGATGGCATCAGAAAGAGGGGCCTGGATGGGCAAGAAGGGGGGTGATTGGCAAGGTGTTGATTGGCAAGGTGTTGATTGCCTCCTCCATTATATATATATATATATATATATATATATATATATATATATATATATATATATATATATATATATATATATATATATATATATATATATATATATATATAAAGGTGGAGAGGGGAGGTTTTCACTAAGGATAAAATTGGGAATTTTACATCTTTCCCCCCTTAAAGAAATCGAGATATCCTCATCTTGAAATAAAGTGGGGAAAAAGACATTGATACACTATGTGGTCATCTTCCTATGTAGAATTTCAAGCAAAAAAACCTTATACTAAACAAGATATTCTCACGTGATTTGACATTCTTCAAGGGTCCTCCTTAATAATAAGGATATTATAAGGTTGCGCTTTTATAAGTACGTTTAAGATGGCATAACAATTTGCTCATCTAAGGATAACCAAAAAAAAATGTTGCTTGTTATAGCATGATAGAGAATACCAATACCTCTTTTTATTTTAGCTCTGAGGGAATACCAATAGTGACCTCATCACTTTTAAATGAGTCTCGAGGAAGTAATATGATTAGAGGTCAAATCTTTGTGGAGAATCCTCAAGTCCAAGTAGATAATCTAAAGTTTCTCAATATTAGGCTCCCATATTTTATCAATGTTAAAGACCTCATAACCTATACACATCTCTAAAAGTCTATCTATAATTTGATGAAAGAGGATAAAGATTTCCCAATGGGAAATGTTAAGTACAATGAATCCTTGGAACGATTATTGCTTAAGTTTAATAGTCTTATGAACTCATATTTCTTGTTTGAGCTCTTAATTTAAATTCATCTTTGCAATACATCCCTCTATATAAATCCTTGGAATGTTAAGTTAAATAGTCTTAGGAACTCATATTTACTTGTTCGCGAGAGCTCTTCATCTTTGCAATACAATAAATCCTTGGAACGGTTATTGCTTAAGTTTAATAGCCTTAGGAACTCAGATTTACTTGTTCGAGACCTTAATTTAAATTTATCTTTGCAATACACCACTCTGTATAAATCTCTCTATGAGATTTTTGGAAAAGACGGGCAGCATACTCTTGTTGTTAGTTTGACTTGTTAAACTAATCCTATTGAGAATATAAACATTATGTTCCTATCTAAGGTCTCTAAAAATTTTGCTTTCTTTAATTTGGTCGTAGAATAAGCTTTCTTTTCTTTCTTTTTTTCCCAATGACATAGCTTGATGTCTTCTAAAAGGCACTGCTTTAATTTTATGGTAAGAATGTGGTGAATACTGGTACCATTATTTCTCGACCAATCCGTTCTAAGAATACCTCTAAGAATACCACCCTAGTCACTTAGGCCTAAGACATTAAAGTAGCACCTGGTTAGTTTTCACCTAAACTCATGGGATATATGGCTAATTCTTATTTAAGCACTCTTTTTCCAAGCGGTGTTATTTTCTTAATGACAATTACGAATTTTGTAGAATCCGTTCTAAGGATACCACCCTAGTCACTTAGGCCCATGACATGAAAGTAGCAAACCTGGATAGTTTTCACCTAAACTCGTGGGATATATGGCTAGTTCTTATTTAAGCAGTATTATTTTCTTAATGACAATTACGCATGTAGGATTCAACTTTAGCTTTGTGCCTTTGTATCTTCGTAGGCATAACCTAAGGTGATATGGGTTCTTGACCATTTTTTTGAGTACTCGTATAAAATTATGGGCTCCCAAGAGTATGCTAGAAGTGATTAATTCCATCTTCGTGCTTTGATTCAAACCCATTGTCAGATGTACTTGCATTAAAAAAAAAGAGTGTTTCTAGGATTAACCCCTAAAATAAAACTGATATCATAATATAAATTTAGGGTTTTCACTCTCCAAGAATTGCTAGTTAGTATCGTGACATTTAGTTAGACTATGGTTTCTCTTCTTCTCTTAGGGTCACTTAGACATAATTCTTCCTTGGTCTCGCTAACTTGGTTTTGATACCACCTACTGTGCCTTCTTGGAGTAGGAGGAAATCTCACTTGGTAAGTATCATCCCAAGATAACTATGAAGATTGTCTTATTGAAAGCCAACCCTTGACTACTAGATGTACAAATACATTCAAGATCTTGGGAGTCCTACCTAAGACCTACTTATGATTGACATGGAAAATACCCAACTAATTAGGTCCACCCTACCACCCACTTTCCAAATTTGAAATATGGTCATCTATGAGGTTTTTTTATTACCAAGCACGTTGTTAATACAGATGCATTGTATAACAAGGTTCCTTCATTTATTTCCCTTCACTAGTTCCTTTATCCCTTAATACCTTCACTAGTTCCTTTATCCCTTAATACCAACAAATCATTTAAAATCCTGATCACAATCTGGTAACCATTCCTTGGTGGAGCTTGTTAAGTACGACCTAGGTTTACAACCGTTGTGGCAAAAAATCACTATACCTAGCGACGAAAGATCATTGTCCCCTCACTCTACTTGCACTAGGTAGGACCTTTCCAACTCAGGCTTGTAAACTCTAGAAAGAACCCTCACCCCGCTTCGTGGTGGGTTACCCAATGAAGTTGGTTGCTTTAACCTCTATTCCAAGTATTTCTAGAGTTGGTTGCACTAGGTGGGGAGTACCCAGTTGCCCCAGACCGATCACTAAACCGATCATATTGGAATGGTTACCCCAAACCGATCTCGTCAAAATGGTTACCTTAGGGGAAGTCCCCTAGTTTATAAATTCATTAACGTCATCATTCACACTTTAAGCCCATGTTTGTAAACCATCTTTATGAAACCAAAATAAACAATCCCATACAAGACAATCACCTTTCTATAAAAAGAACATTCACTTTTCTATAATATGCAATAAATTTTAATCAGTGACCAATAATTAAGATCTTGTCATAGTACTCAAGTCATGTAGAGACAAAGATGGGAACACTGATATTCTCAAGCCAAATCCTAGGTCTTGGGAAATCACATAGACTTAAGTATCAATTAAACCATGGAAGGAATCAAGTCCTATCGTGTGATGGACAGACCAACTACGAACAATTATTCCAATTTTGGTCACAACTCAGGATGGTTTAACTAGGGTGAACATCTCAATCCGTATCACCTCAAGTCTTACTTTTCAAAAACAAAATCAATTTAAACTATGCTCCCAAATATGATAAAGGGATTTTTAGTTAAGATTGACTTACTTGCAGTGCTAAGTAGAAATGACGACGATTGACCTGGATACAAGTAGTAGTTGACAATCTACATTCTCATTGTATGTTGCCTTCACGAAGTCTACCTTTTCCCTCGTCTTTTCACATCATCCCATCCTGTACCTTGTGTTCTTTACAAACCTATTTGCAAGGAAAGACACCCTTTACCCATACTTCCTTGTCATCCTCGATTATAGAAGGGAGGTAATTGTGGCTCGCAAAGTAGAGTGAGGACTTGAAGCATGTAAGGAGTTTTCTGTACACCTCTCCGAAAAGCTTGAGCAAAAAATCATCCCATGGAGGTTACCTTGCCTGATATGCCCAAGTCATAGTTAAATAAGAGACCACTAGGCTGCAATGGTGCACACAAACACAACAAAGGAGGTGGGCTTGTGAGAGTAAGGGCACCCTCTTTGAGGAGTACTCTCTCGTGAGACCTCTAAGCTCCCTCTTGCTATCTTCTTGATACTACTTTTTTGCCACACAGTTCGAGAGCTAAAATTATACCAAATTGTTCATGCTCTGTTGGGATGCCACAAGCAAAGATATACATATACTGACCTCCTCCTCCATTATATACATATACTGACCTCCTCCTCCTCCATTATATATACATATACAAGTGGGGAGGGGAGGTTCTCACGCAAGAGAAAATTGGGAATTTTACATTCATGGTCTAGTAAAAAAAGTAATTACCTTCATTAATCATAAAGACTTGTTGGGCCCCAAGCCCACCTATGGTATGGTCTAGTGTGAAATTCCATCAAGGTGTAATGTGAAACTCCAAAAAGTTGGTGTAGTACCACCAACGATTGACTATAGTTGCTCTATCCTCCCTCGAGGAAGACTTAGGTTCAAATCTACCATTGGCACATCTCCTTCACATCTTGAGAATATAGGTAATGGTGTGTGCATCAAAATGCATGGAAGCAACCACCTTTCATTTTTAAGTCGATCGTGTGTTAGTGTAACAGTTAGAATGGAGTTCGAGAGTGCCGAGGTCGAATCTCTCCTGCGCGTGAGGGATGACACCATTTTTTTAGCCGATTGTGTGTTAGTGTAATGGTTAGAATGGAGTTCCAGCGAGATGACACGTGTGTGTAGACAATAACGTGTGTACTTTCTACTTTCAACCCAAGATAAAAAAAAATAATCTTTCATTATTATTTTTGATTGGAGTTCACATAAGAGAAAGAAGAAGAGCGCAAAATAGCAGAAAAAACCAACGAAGATTGTTGGGATCTGATGAATTTTAGGGTTTGCGTCTCCGATCTCTGTAGTAGGTACGCCCCCTGGTTTTCCCTTCTCCGGCATCGCCATTTCTTTGTTTCTATTCCGCAGAAGTCTGCAGCATTTTGCAGAGAATTTTACATCGCATATATCCTGTCCTTCTTGCTGTTGGGAAATTTATGGCGTGCGCTATATTGAAATCTTTATCAAAATACACTTTTCTGTGCCTTAATCTTGGCAGGAATAACCGTTCATATTATCAATTTGGTCATTAAGCATGGATTATAACCCCTGTAAGCGGTGATAGACATCAATCAGGAAAAGGAAAATATGAGTTTCAAATGCCAGGGCAAGCCTTGTAGAGAGGATTTTGCAATCTAGGTAACTGGATAGAGAGTGTGAAGATCTTGATAACATGTCGTTCTTGTTACACTTTTTGAAGTAAAGAGCTACTACCGACGATCACGAACTGGATTCGGTATTTAGGTTTTTGGATTTGCCATGGGAAGAAAGGACTGGCCTCACTTGGAGTTTCCAAAACAGCACCAGCAGTTGATTTCTTTTAAGCAATGCAGATTTGTTTATGTCTCGCCTTACATTCACAGATCACAGCAGGCAGGCACTCAGTTGTAAATGTTGCTCTGCCTCAAGTACACATACCATGGAGTGAAGATGGCATCTTCTGCAGTACGTTTTTGGCCCCCAGCTGTAATTGAGAGTCCAGGTTGACAAGCAGAGATATGGATCTTGTGAGCCTTGGAGGGAAATTTTTGCAGTCAGTCAGGTCAGGAAGGGCCCTCAGCATCACGCCTTTTGCATCTGACAAACCTGAGGTATTACAAAAGTGAAACTACACAGGTTAGGTTTTCAGGATGGGAATTCTTTGTTTTAGCTGGTTAACCAGTATCTTATCCTTGTAATTTTGTTGATTACTTCTCTGCAGGTGCCGACCCGTGTCGCCGTTGCCGCTGCCGTAGCGCGAACTATTGCAGCACTTCCACCTCATGAACGACTGAATTTTCCATCAACTTTGGGAGGATCTCTGTCTGTTTATGGTGGAAGACCTCATGGAGAGAAACCTGAGGAGCTTGATGACAATTTTTATGAGCAGGTCAAAATGCCTTCATTATTTCTTTATCCCCCTGCCTACTTATGATGCAAATTTGTCACTTTGACACCGCTGAAGTCACTTTCAAATTTTTATAGAGTTTACCAATTTCAGTCTTTTTGCACTTGTTGTGATGGATGTAAAATGCCTTGTTAGGAACCAAGTATCAGCCGCGCATGTTGAAAGGTTTTAGGACATTGGTTTGGATGAGGCATTTATTCATAAATTGGTAATGCTGAGTCATGTTCTTGCAGTACATTTTGAGAGCAACATATGGACCCCATTAAGCACCCCGGTGCCAAGGAGGGTGCACATGACACGTGATAAGGCTATAAATGATACCTTTTCAGCCCTATCCAAATTGATTTGGGCCAAGGTCAAAATCTCACATTGTGGTTCTCAGCATACATCCAAGGAGAGGTTGGAACTGAACAAGGCGATTGCTGACATAGATACACACTAGTTTTTAGCTCTTAGGCCAGTTGGATTATATTAAATTTTTCTATCCAAAGTGGTGCAATTGCCCATCCAACTACCATGTGTGTGTGTTCTCGTTAGTGCCAGCCTTCATCATGATTGAGTCTGCTCTCCATCTCTAGAGAAGTGATAGAATCTTGGTTTGATGGTTTATCTATGAAGATTTATCTATTACAGAGACATACCTTTATGCATGAACCTCCACCTACTATTAGGTGCTAGGATGTGAGGGGAAGATGTTCGTTAGTCCGTTGACATTGCCGTTTCTGTTTTTGTTCTGATCCCCTTTCTGTTCCTTGTTTCTTGTAACTATGGCATAAGGTGGTGTCATCTAATTTAGCTCAAGGGTTGAATTGTGGTAGATAGATAAGTCTGGTCAAACTAGTGAATTGCTAGGAAAATGGGCAATAGTGCCTCTTTAGTGCTGCCTTCCTCATCTCCCATATTAAGGAAGGCAAACAGACTAAGATAGCAACATAGGTTGGTGAATGTATCGATAATACACGAGATTTCTAATGGAGGCTCCATCGATGGTTTCAAGTGATCGAGCAAAAGAAAAATGGAAGGTTGTTGAGGTCGTTGAATTTGGCTCTGATACCATTGGATGGTCCAGGGTTGGATAGGTGAGTTTAGCTAGGGCGGTTGATAGAGAGCCATTGTAGTGATAGAGAGAAAGATACAATACTGAAGAGAGATACGTTTGCACGACTCAAATGTGATTGATTGATGTGATGGTAGGAAGCTTCACCAAGTACAAGGCTTTTATAGCCTTAGAGGCTCCTCTGAGTGACATCATAGCTTACATCGAATAGGTATATAATATCTAGATATTATTCTGCTCTAAGAGTGGGTTCACACACTCTTACTCACTTACATAAGTGAGTGTTCACACACAAAAGAACAGAAGCCTTTTTAGGGGCTGTTCACACAGACACATAGGGTACACACACTGAGACTCTGATATACCCAACACAATCAACCCATCTAGGTGTGCGTTTTCTTCTCCAATTATGTTCTCAAGCTGAAGACCTACTCCTAACGTGAGTTAGAGGCTTGGGAGCAGACGACCAAAGATATGTTCTTCGTCATGCAAGAATTTGAGTGGCATGGAGATTTATGGAAGATGTGGGAGTATAAGCTCGCTTAATGTCGAAGACAGATTCAAGTACGAGGTGTAGTTTATACATCCATAGAGCCCTTGGACAAAGGCACAAAGGCTCGAGGTTGAAATTCAGGAGGAGGGAGTTTCCAAGGATGTTTGAGAGAGCTTCCAAGACAGGAAGTGGCATGGGAGATGGTCTTCCAAAGTATGGAGTATACACTTGTGAAAGATCCCTAGGAAGTCTTGATGTCGGTAGCTGTCGAGTTACAGTTAGAACAAGTATTAGTCTTTGAAGACCAATAGCTGCCCAAGATGCATATACAAGAGCACGAGGATTTCTCCAAACCTTGTACGGAGGAGGATGAGGTTGTCACGTGCATCCCGCACTTGGATGCCACGTAGACATTTCTGTACAGAAGGTGCAGGACCTGGGATGGTGAACTGGTCCCATGTGAGCCCAGTCCAGGACGAGTCAGCCAGGGATCCATCTCAGATGTCCGAGGTTAGGTGTGCATTGTCCTGCACAGGAGTCTAAGGTCAGGTGTGCGCTGTCCTGCACATGAAACAGTGCCAGTCCGCACTGTGAGTCTCCCTCTAGAATGATGTCAGTGGTTCTGTGTATCTGGTATGGTACCGGATGCCAGATCACTGAGTAGATTATGTTTAGGACAAGGGGCCAGCCCATAGGGCTACCCCGGAGCTTAGTATGGGCATGGGAATGGTGTGAAACCATCCCCATGAGGGCCAGGAAGGCCCAGGCTGGACCCACCAGCGATGGAAGGGCTGTGGGACAGCCCTAGGGCAAAGATAAGGCTATTTTCAGGAGCATACAACCTTTAAATGGCTGTAGGGCATGTATGGGGCAGCCCATACAGGCTGCCCAGCCTTGGGATTGTGGACAAAAATGTTGTGTCCAGCCAATCAGAAGCAGGCGCATCACTTTCAGCATGTTAGGAAAAAAGGGCAGTATTTTTTGGGATTTAATTCAGCATTTATTGCTGAATTTTCACCAGTCGTGGGACATAGCCTGTTTTTCAGCTGGCCGACTCCTCCTGAGGAGGAGTATAAATAGTGGAGGCCATAATCCCATCATTCATCTCAGTTTTCACCAAGTGCTCAAGCCAATCAAGGGCGAGTCAAGCCAAGGAGATTGCCAAGCAAAGGGGTGGACATCTGAAGGTCAAGGGCAGGATTTTCCAGCCAAGAAAAGGTCAAGTTTTCTGTATTTGTTTTCAGATTTACATCATTCTAATAAAGCAAATACACCATCCGTGGTGGGGGCCTTACTGAGGGTAATTGGGACCCAATACTGTGTCCTCTCCATCTCCCCCTTCTCTCTCTATTTTCTGCACATCTCCTTTCAGTTTGTGCGTTAATTTCCGTCGCGAAAAGAGTGCTGATTTCTGAGTTTTGAAGTACCGATCCTTCTCCGAAGCTTACAGTGGTATCAGAGCCTACTTCAAGGACAAAGATTCAGCAAAGGAAACCAGAAAATTTTCTCGCTCGTGTGGTTGGTTTTTAGACGCCGGTGGACTACCCCTTTCGGAGTGACTACTGTCCCTCGAAGGACGGTTGGTTTTTAGCCTCCGGAAGCCTCCGGAAGTCTCCCACACAGATAGTGGATGGTCACATTGCGTTCCGGAAAGGAATTGCATTTTCCTGCTATGGCGAGCTTCGGCGACGAGAGAGAACCAGAACCATGGGACCAGAGCGCACCAGGCAGCCTAGCTAGGGCACCAGGCTTGAGTGTCACAGACATGTTCCAGCAGATGATGCGAGCAATCGCAGACCAGACAGCCAAGTTGGATGAGCAGAAGGCGCGGATCTTGGCTCTGGAGGAGCGTTCTCGCTCTCCAGCGTCGCGTTTTCCATCTCCTCCTCCCTCTCCTTCCGTATCCCAGATACCAGATCCTCGTCATAGGGACCCTCTCGCAGGGTCACAGCCGCAGCCAAGCTCCTTGCTTGAGTTGCAGATGCGTGCATTGGAGATTCGACAACGAGAAGACGACGCCATGCGACGCGTGGAATACGAGCGTTACCTCAGAGCTTTGGACGCCAGATTGACACCGGCGGCGCCCTCGAATCATTTTCCCGAGAAAATGAATTTTAGTAAGTATAATGGTAAACTTGATCCCACAACTCTTTATTCATGGTTACATCAATTTGAAGCTTACTTTGCCGCAGTTAGGAAAACAGATACTGACAAAGTGATCTTAGCTAGTTGGTACTTAGAAGGTGAGGCCATTCCTTGGTGGACTCAGTGGGCTCATGCCCACACCATAGCAGGTATGGCAGCTTATGGGTGGGACAAATTCGTCCGCGACCTTAAGCAGCGGTTTCTACTGCCCCACTACCTTGAGCGACTCGAAGACGAGTTCAGGGGAGCGCGTCAGAACGCGCAACCAGTCCTTCAGTTTGCCAATAAAATTTCGACCTTGTGTCTGCAATTAGGCTTATCTGATACGAACAAGAAAGGGGAGTTTTTGTATGGCCTGGACACGCAAATCCAATGGGAGGTGCGTATGTTTAGGCCAACCACCTTTAAGGACGCACTCTCGCTTGCGCAGAGTGCAGAAATGAAACACAATGGTGGCAAGCCCAAGACTTCCCAGCCGGCTTCTCCCAGGGCTAACACCTCGGGGGGCAAAAGCCAGAACCAGACGGGATCTTCCCAAGGACAGAGCCCGGGAGCCTCTGGCTCCAAGAACTCGAACAATGCGTCTAAGCTTACTCCAGACCAGAAAGCGGAGGCAGGCAAGACAGGTGGCAAGTTGAGTGCTGAGGAGCTTTCTCAGTACAAGAAGGAGGGTAGATGTTTCTTTTGTCCCACGAAAGGACATACTTCTCGGGATTGTCCGAAGAAGCCTCCAAAGGCTGCCGCCGCCTCCACAGCTTCCATGGTGAGCACAGCCCCCACACAGACCCCAGCGGCTACCCCTAGTTCTTCAACCCTCGGTGCTTCAGTTGGAGCAATTATTAGCCGGGAGCTCGAAGATAAGCAGAAGGGCGCCCATGACCAGGAGTATGAGCGCAACGAATTGCTCAAGTCCTTTGGCTACATAGGTGGCCAGAGAGTCGTCTTGTTTGACAGCGGCGGCAGCACGGAGGATGTGGTCACGGAACAGGCCGCCGCTAGGTGTGCCCGTTTCGAGCTGACTCTGGTGGACAAACAGGTGGAGGGTTTTAGCACAGGTATGACAACGAGCGTCAAGTATGAAGCTCTAGGTGCTAAGTTAGTGATTCAGGGCATAGAGTTTGTGCGTGACTTTATGGTTGCCCCTCTTGTAGGAGCAGACATAATTTTGGGTATCCAGTGGTTTCACAAGTTTCTTCCTGATGTCAAGTGGGACAAGCACACGTTCCAGATCGATCGGAATGTGTTAAACACCCCGATGACCATTAAGTGTGAGCCAGGTATTCCAAACTTTCCGCTCATAAGCCACTTGCAGGCTAAGCGAGCAGTCAGGAAAGGCGCACAGAGTGCGATGATTTACATCCAGACAGCCCAAACGGTGGCCAGTGCTTCCGAGAAGTACTTGGTTCTCCATGAAAAGTTCCAGAAGATTTTTCTTCGGGACAATCTTCCTCCCCAGCTCCCCCCGTCCAGACCGGAGGATCACAAGATTGACCTCCTCCCAGGCTCGGAACCCCCGAGCAAGTTTCCGTATCGCCTTTCTAAGGCAATGGAATCGGAGTTGGACCGCCAACTCCAAGAATTGTTGCAAGCTGGCTTCATCCGCCCCAGCGTGTCGCCATTTGCAGCACCGATCTTGCTTGTCAAGAAGAAAGATGGGTCTTCTCGGTTTCAAGAGCAGATTCCCAATGCCTTGAATTGACTATATTCTCGAGAGGCTGAATGGAGCTAAGGTGTTCTCCAAACTGGATTTAAAGAGTGGGTACCACCAGGTACGGATTGTAGAGGGGGACATCCCCATAACAGCCTTCCATACAGAACGGGCCCACTATGAATTTGTGGTCATGCCATTTGGTTTGACGAACGCCCCAGCTACATTTAACCGCATGATGATGTGTGTTTTCCGGAAGTTGATTGGAGAGTGTGTGTTCATATTTTTGGACGACATACTCATATTTTCAGCTACAGTTGAGCAGCATGACATTGATGTGGAGAAAGTCCTTAAGTTGCTGGAAAGCAACGAGCTGTACGTCAATGAAAAGAAGTCAGAATTTTATCTGTTCCAGGTACATTACTTGGGATATATAATTAGTGCTGAAGGCATTCGACTGGATCCGGCTAAAGTGGTCGAGATTGTTAACTGGAAAGTACCACAGACAGCTTATGACATTAGATCATTTGTGGGTATGTGCCAGGCATATTCCACCCACATTGACAAGTTTTCTGACCTCTCGGCAGACCTCACCGATCTGCTAAAGGGAGTGAAAACAAGAAGGCAAAAGATTCGAATGACTCCACGAGCGTTGGAGGCATTCCAGAACCTCAAGGTGGCTTTGTCAGAAGCGCCTTGTTTAGCCCTTGCCTCGTGGGACGAACTATTTCAAGTGATCACCGATGCGAGTAACATCGCAATTGGAGGTGTACTGCAACAGAATGGTCATCCAGTAGCTTACATGTCTCGTAAGTTACTGCCCGCCGAAAAGAATTACTCAGTCTATGATCGTGAACTCCTAGCAGTTATACAGGCCTTGAAACATTGGAAACATTTCCTGTATGGCCGTGACTTCGAGGTTCGCACTGACCATCAGGCATTGCGTTGGATTCAGACGATGCCAAGTGCACAGTGGAGTGATCAACAACACTGCTGGAGTCGGATATTCCAGCAGTTCGGTGGTATGATTGAGTACCTTCCAGGAAAGGCCAATCCAGTGGCCGATGCTTTGAGCAGGAAGGGACAAGTATCTGCGATTCAGACCACTAGACTTGACCTTGTTGGTACAGGACTAGAAGACATGAAGCACACGTACGCAGATTCCGAGGAATTCGGTACTCAGTGGGAATAGGCATTGGATGCCACAGGACCATGCCATTTTCTGATACGCGATGGTTGGCTTTTCTACAAAGGCCAACTATGTGTCATGAAGTCATTCCGGGCAGGTCTTCTCCATGATGCCCATGACGCCATTACAGGTGGTCATAGGGGCATGAATTCGACTCTGGAGAAACTAGAACGGCAATACTATTGGCCAAAGATGAGGCGTGATGTGTTTACATATGTACAACATTGTGACATTTGTCAAAAGGTGAAAGCTCCTCGTGGAAAGAAGATAGGGTTGTTACAGCCTTTGCCAATTCCCGAGGGTCCTTTCCAGGACATTTCGATGGACTTTGTCACAAATCTGCCTCCCAGTCCGAGTAAGCGTAATACGCAGTGCTTAACTATTGTTGATAGGTTTAGCAAATTTGTTATGCTTATTCCGTGCAGGGCCAATGTGACCGCCGAAGATGTTGCCTAGTTATTCATTCGGCATTGGTACCCGATTGGTGGGATTCCTAGGACCATAGTGTCAGACTGAGATGCCAAGTTTACCAGTCATTTTTGGAGGGCATTGTTTGATAATTTTGGTACTAAGTTGAATTTTTCCAGTGCATTCCACTCACAGACAGATGGCCAGACAGAGATATACAACCAGTTGGCCTTTGATGTGCTGAAGTGTTATGTCCACGATCAGCAAGGTAAGTGGGAATCGTTTTTGCCTTTAGTTCAAGCTGTTTTGAATGACTCTCTTTCTTCAGCTATTGGCAGGACTCCATATGAGGCAGCGTTTGGAAGACCTTTCCAATCGTTGTTAACCAGGACTTCGTCTTCAGTACCGGAGGCGAACAGAGTGACGACGGAGTCTTACCAGGAGATCCTAGAGTCAATAAAAGACAGATTGGCCAAAGTGCAAGAGGCCTACACTCGACAGGCCAATAAAGACCGAAGGGATATGAAGTTTTCGGAAGGGGATTGGGTGTATCTTTGGATTATGAAGCAAAGATTGAAGCAGGTGGGCAAGCGATGCCCAAAGTTGTCTTTCAGGAGCTTCGGAGCATTTCCCATCCAGAAAAAGATTAATGAGGTGTCTATGCAATTAAAGCTACCTCCGAGTTGGACTATGCACGATGTATTTCATGTCGGTTGGTTAAAGCCATATGCAGGTCCACCTCCTTCAGAGGTCAAAGACGAAGCGAAACCAGACATTATTGATGAAGCAGAAGTAATGGTTCCAGAACAGATCCTTCTGCACCGTTTCAAGCATGGCTCAGGCCGAAGACTACGATAGTTCCTCACGAAGTCTCAGGACCGAGAAACTCATGAAGCGGTATGGCTTGACAAAGAATTTTTCGAAGACTATCCGGCATTATTGACGGATTATTTGGAGGCTATGCAGCTTCCGTCAAGTTAAGCAGAAGGGGATGTCACGTGCATCCCGCACTTGGATGCCACGTAGACATTTCTGTACAGAAGGTGCAAGACCTGGGATGGTGAACTGGTCCCATGTGAGCCCAGTTCGGGACGAGTCAGCCAGGGATCCATCTCAGATGTCCGAGGTCAGGTGTGCATTGTCCTGCACAGGAGTCTAAGGTCAGGTGTGCACTGTCCTGCACATGAAACAGTGCCAGCCCGCGCTGTGAGTCTCCCTCTAGAATGATGTCAGTGGTTCTGTGTATCTGGTATGGTACCGGATGCCAGATCACTGAGTAGATTATGTTTAGGACAAGGGGCCAGCCCATAGGGCTACCCCGGAGCTTAGTATGGGCATGGGAATGGTGTGAAACCATCCCCATGAGGGCCAGGAAGGCCCAGGCTGGACCCACCAGCCATGGAAGGGCTGTGGGACAGCCCTAGGGCAAAGATAAGGCTATTTTCAGGAGCATACAGCCTTTAAATGGCTGTAGGGCATGTAGGGGGCAGCCCATACAGGCTGCCCAGCCTTGGGATTGTGGACAAAAATGTTGTGTCCAGCCAATCAGAAGCAAGCGCATCACTTTCAGCCTGTTAGGAAAAAAGGGCAGTATTTTTTGGGATTTAATTCAGCATTTATTGCTGAATTTTCACCAGTCGTGGGACATAGCCTGTTTTTCAGCTGGCCGACTCCTCCTGAGGAGGAGTATAAATAGTGGAGGCCATAATCCCATCATTCATCTCAGTTTTCACCAAGTGCTCAAGCCAATCAAGGGCGAGTCAAGCCAAGGAGATTGCCAAGCAAAGGGGTGGACTTCTGAAGGTCAAGGGCAGGATTTTCCAGCCAAGAAAAGGTCAAGTTTTCTGTATTTGTTTTCAGATTTACATCATTCTAATAAAGCAAATACACCATCCGTGGTGGGGGCCCTACTGAGGGTAATTGGGACCCAATACTGTGTCCTCTCCATCTCCCCCTTCTCTCTCTATTTTCTGCACATCTCCTTTCAGTTTGTGCGTTAATTTCCGTCGCGAAAAGAGTGCTGATTTCTGAGTTTTGAAGTACCGATCCTTCTCCGAAGCTTCCGCATATTATAGAGGTCAACATGCGGTAGTTTCTATGTTTGTCCCGAAGATCTTCAGGAGAGTCTCCTTGAGTCTAGTGAGGAGGAGGATGAGACTATCAGTGATGTGCTTTTGAGGTAGTAGCTCTAGTAGTGTTTCTATTGCTGATTGAGTTTGTGTTCGGAGCAGAGCCAAAGTCTACCATTGGACAAGACCCGAGGAGCAAAGGAGCATGGAGCAAAAATGCATCATGAGCAAAGGTGCATCATGAGCTTCAGTGCTCCAAGTTTAGCAGGGGGGATGCCATATGCATCATTTTGTCCAGTGCTCAAGGTTAGCTGGAGATGTTGTGTGCATCACATCCGAGAGTGCCATATGGACCTGAATCTTATTTGCAGCCACCTCTTAGGCAAGATTAGGGGCAGAAAATGGTCTGATTTGGGCAGTTTCAACAGCCTACCAATAGGTGCCCAAAGGTGCCTAGGATATTGTCCAATAGTTGGGACACAAGTTGGGCTTAATATGAACATGTTTTATGGTAGTTTTGATGACCTGAAAATGGATGACCGACTTGAATATACGACTTGCCATCACATCCCTGTATAAAGGAGGTCAAAGGTCATTGTAGGGCATCTACCCATCTTGATGTAAGCAGCTTGCTTTTGATTGTCTTTTGCAGCCGGTGGTCCACATCCCATGCAAGTTGACATGATATACGAGCACAATCATACCGGTATTGGTATTCTTCAATCATGGTTGGCTACCTCCGTTGCTATGAAAGCATCCCCATAGTAACCTAGTATAGACAACACAACCACTAAAGCATTATTCCAATAATTTTTACGCTATGACTCTGTGTGTTTGTTACCCTTTGCACATTACAGGGGATAATTCACATGGTTAGGCATATAGGTTGTTGGCTTTGCGCCAGTCTGTGCAAGCAGCAAGGACCTTTGTGGTTTGGATGGCTAACAGTAAGTATCTCCTTTGTGTTGTCTATGCTCATTATCTAATATAGACAATACAACCACTACAGCATTATTCCAAGATTTTTTATGCCATGACTCTGTGTTTTGCACATTCCAGGGGATAATTCGCATGGTTAGGCATATAGGTTTTTGGCTTTGCAGGAGTCAGTGCAAGCAGGAGGCACCTTTGTGGTTTGGATGGCTAATAGTAACTATCTCCTTTGTGTTGTAGTGGCTGTGCGTCTAAATAACAGGTAAAAATAGTGGAGCAAGGTGCATAACTTTGCAGAAGAGTTGGTTTCTTTTGGTGTGCCTACAATTTGGTGGTGAAGAAAATGGAAAAGTGGCCCCATGTGTTGGTCTTCAGGTATTCCTCCTCTCCCGAGGAGAGAGACTTGTCTATCTCCATGAAGGCATGTGAGCCAGAACACTGGTACTACTCGCATGTTAAAGCATTTGGTCAAGAAGATGACCTGCTCCATGGCAATAGAGACTGCAAGCTACTCATTCTACCCACTGCTGTGTTAAGCATTGAAGAGGAAAAGAGAATGCAGGCTTACTGAAGACCCACACAGATCTTGAGGGCAGGCTGGGCCAAGTGCTGAATAGAAAACCATTGCGAGAAGAAATGGGCTATTGGGTTATAAATCACGATTGGGGTTGCACCAGTGCGAGGGAGCATTATGAGGCATGCTGTATTGTAATGAAGGCTTAGGCATTTCCCTCGTTTCCTCTATGCAGATGGCCTTCATTTAGTATCAGAGCTCAAGGAGAGGTATTTTCGTTATTTGCTTCTGTGGTTGGTATCTTTTTGTATCATGACAGCCTTTCAAGTTTTGATGGATCATGAGTGTTTCAAATTCGAATTTGACCAGAGCAGTTTTCACTTCCTTAGCTTGCTCACTAGCTGTCTTATTTACTCACATGGCTGCGCTTATATGCTGGGTCTCTACTTGGAACGCCATAACATGTTGGAATGCTAAGTTTTATAAGTTTATGGTGCTAGACTCCATTGGCTGTCTGGTAGCCTATCCACTCACTAGACTAGCACTATGCACTTGCTATTTTAACCTATTTCAATTATCTTCATTATTGCGTTTGCAGGATTTTGATCCAGTAAGACACATGCTGGAAAATTTGCCTGCTGAGGATGTGGACCAAAAGTACTTTGAAAGCAAGGTAACATGTCATTGTGTTCATGATGTCACCTTTTAAACTTTGACTTTGCCCCATTGATCTTGACAATTTAACTTACTGTAGATTTTTTTCTCAGGCAAGAAAACTTAATGTGCCTAGCTGATTTATCTGTTCTACTTAATGTGTTCAAATCAGGTCACACAAAGATTGCTGCAACTTGATTTCAACACAGAAAAGCTTTCTCGGAAAGTCATGGAACATCATGAGGAGATGGGTGCGTTACCTTACCCAATATATATTGTTTTTCTTCTTCCACCTTCTTTCCTCCGTCTATGTGCCCAAAATCTTACTATTCTTTTGTGGGGTTCCTCAGTCCATCTTCTCTGATTCCTCTACCTAGTTCTGAGCCACAATCCCTGCCTATTACCTTGCATTCAAGCGCTCAAGCTTTAGACACTTTGCTCTTTTATTTGTTGTTGTCTGCTGTTAGTGACCGATTCCTATGCGAAGGCTTAAATAAGAGGAAATCTGTCACGATCTTTGTTTTCTCATTTGGTGATTTAGGAAAAAGAGCAAGGATATCTGTCCATGTTTGATACTTTCTAGGGGCTGCATTTGGTTTTTTCTGGTTGCCTTGCTCCGGGAAGGAGATCCTAGTATGCATTCAGAAAACTCTTTTAGACCTACCTCAGATCAGAAGCTGACAACAACCGGAGAGAGGCTGGCTGCCATGAAGCATGCTACCACTCATCTGGGAGTATCCTGGGCTGCTAATAAGAAGAGGATACTACATCTCCTGGCCTATGCGCATCAAACATTTCTTTAAAACTTAATGAATCTTGTAGCAACAAAATTTTTATTTTTATTTTTCGTCATTGAGTAGATTCTTTTGTAGTAGCAACTTGAGTGCCCACCCTAAGATGGCTTGGTCTCTTGCCCGAAGGCTGTACAATTATGGCCCCAAATGGCGCGGATGCCATTGGGGAGCATGCAGGGATTTGAACTCGGACCTTGTTGGATATCCAAGCACTGGCTAGCTCATGCTTGTACGGCCCCCATTATGAGAAGTAGCCATGGTTGAGTAGCCCGAGCACCGGGCATCCTTGTATCCACATGGGATGGTGGGCCAGGTGGTTTGGATTAGATTTGGCACACTGGCAAATAATGCTACACTGGACCGTTATCCCATAACGGTGCACACATGGAGTAGGTAGACCTTACTCTTTGACACCCAATCCTAATATTGCGGTGCCCGAACAGGGCTTCTGAGGAGCCCGGATGGCCATGGGAGGTGGGGTAGCTGTGAAGCAGTTTCTAATACATCTCTATGGGCCGAGTCTACACCGTTGATGGTGGCACCGACTATGACCGCGGTCCTACATGGTCCCTTTTGTTCTCACTTAATAAGAACTCCAAGAAATGTCCATGTGTGAAAGCCTTTCATACTTTCACATTCAACCCTAGTGCGTGGAGCATTCATACTGACAGATGGGAGCACACAAAGAGCTCTTTCTAAACATTTCATTTACACAGGTCTTTCATCTTACAAAGCATTGTTTTCTCGCCCTCACTCAAGAACAAGCCTGTACCTTGCACTTGCGTGCCTTTTTTGTTCTTATTTGAGAACAAGCATGTACGAATGTAAGAGGCCATGTGACAGCCTTGTTACAACTTACACCCTTCAAGTCTTTGTGAAGTGTACAATGTTTGTCACCCCTTGAGAAAATATGGGCTGACTGGGTGGCTATATGAATGCTATTGCTAAATGTTTTGGTCCTCGAGGTCCTTTTCATGTCTTTTGTTTTTGTTTTGCTTCCAGTTTTTCTGGTTGGTGGTACTTTGGAGAGAGTGATCTTAACTCTTCGTTGTTAACCTCACTACTCTGCTGACTGTTGTTATTTGGCACTAGGATATCACATTTTGCCAATGTCTGCCCGCATGGAAGGGTCTTATCTATAAATTTTCTTTTGGTGGTCTTGACATTGGGGTTTGCTTTTGTGAGAAACCATTTTGTGCATTGTTGCTGGCACAGACGTTTGAATTGATTAGAAGGAAAATTCGTTTCATGGACTAAGCCGTTCTTGCCTAGTATTTGTCAATTGGTCAGTTCCTTTGTAGTTTGTGCTGATGTGGTTGATGCTAGCTGAAGCCTCCTTGTAGAATCCTGTTTTGATAAACTTTTTTTTGTTCCCCACAGTCAAGGGTATGCAACTAGTTATGGAACTGGAAAAGGATTTGAAAGTAACAAATATTATTTGTAAGGTACAAGACCCTCTATATATTTGAGTGTGACTTCAATTTCCAACACAGCACTTATTTGCTTCAAATTTATTTTTGCACGTGTAATGCCTAGAAGGCTTATCTTTGACTGCTGAAATGTAAAGGAGTGTGATAGTGTTGAGTACTGAAGAATGTGATAACGTTGAATACTGAAGAGCATGAAAACTTTTTACTTCATTAATAGACCAACTTCTTGGCTTAACCAAGTAGAGAGAGAGAGAGAGAGAGAATCTAAATGATTAAGATCGCTTTACATGATGTAGGGAGCTGTGACAAAAAGAGCAAAGCTTATTCCTTAAGGTCAGCTATTGTATGGCTTCATGTGCACCAGCGAATACACAGTCTTTCAAAGATGTTTTAGTTGAGGGACTTTGGCCTCTAGGATCACGTTGCAAACTGCTATGGCTAGTGCCATGTAATGAGACGTTGGGCAAAATACTATTTCTCTGGAGTTTTTGTGCCCATCACCTAATCTCCTCTCAAGATATCCCCCACTAATTTTCCTCACTTAGTTCAAAATTTTCCCGGACTTCCTTCTGTATCCTCAAAAACATCACCTACTCCAAGTTTCTTTCTTTATTTCTCTCAAAGTTTTCCCTCATTTCTAATGTTTTTCAATTTTATTTTTCATTCATGCTAAATAACATCAAAGACATGCTGTTTCCCAGCCGTTTATGTTTTATGGTTTGAGATTGTTTTCTGTCCCTGTTTCGTCCCAGTCCCCATCCTTTGTGACTACTAGATTGTTTCGGAAATGCCATTTTTTGTACTTACCTAGATTATCTTACATTATCAATGTGACGCATTTTTGGAAGTGGGAACTACTTTGGCCACAATTATGGAACTAAACATTGATATGCTACTTTTTATCACCCTAGAGTTTACACATCTAAAGAGCTACAAACTCAACACTCTGTAACGTGATTACAGTTAGAGCATAAGAAAACAAGCAATTTTTTTCAATCCAATGCCTCTCAATGAGCAAGATCTTGAATGAACCACAGTGAAGGTTGTGTTGAGGCCATGTGTTAGGAGATGCAGCATGACTACACTGCAATTAATGATGTAGCATTACAATACAAACATTCAGCTTCCACATTTCATTTTGGACAACAACTAGGCTACTACTAGTAGGAGCCCAATATTCTCAAAAGCCTTGGACAGTTGGCACACCAAATGTGGAAAAAGTGTAAGGCTGCTAATCATTTTAAAGTATGAGTCTGTGCGACTTGAGTGCTTCCAATTGTAGCTACGGAACATGTGGAAATACTTTTTCTCAAGAGTCACTCTTTAAGTTACCTCTCTAGTCCCTTGTCAGCGTAGTATTCCCCACTCTACAAATTTCCTCACTTCTCCCTCATTGCTTCTGTATTTTCTTCAAGTGTTTACCTTATTTTTATTTCACACTATGTAATGTGCTCTCTACAAAAATTCTAATGACCTACTATTTTTTTTCTTTTTAGTGTTGGGCAGTGTCTGTTGCATAGACATGGATAATTTAGTTTTGCTCTTGCATGATATGATGGTTGTTGTCTCCATATCTCGAGTGATGGTACCACAGGCTTGATCACCATCATCCATGGTAGAGCAACGGCAAAGGGGTAGATCAAGGGGACAGTTCCACATGCAGTGCTGCTGCTCCTCAACCAGCACACCACAATGTGTGTACGTTGATGGTCAGCCAATGACTGCCAATTTTGGCACATTTCCAATCCATTGCATGTCAGTATTCCTTGGCCATTCTCTTGAAGCACTTGTCTTCAATATGCCCTACCTTTCGGCAATAGGTACACTTCACTGCCTTGCCTGTGAATTTGCTTCTTGTTTTGAGAAGAAGCTTTTCTCCATGTCGAGGACCATTGTGTTTTTGTCCTGTGACCTCCTGGCTTCATCAAGAAAGACTGCTATCATCTTGTCATAAGTCATCTCTCTAGACACTCTAATTGTAGAAAGCGCTTCCTTGAATTTGTCTATGTCCTCGAGACTATAGAAGAGGACAGCCTTCTTGTCATCTTCATCAATGTTGGCAGTGACGGCACCAAGTTGTAACAAAGAACTAATAGTGCTAAGTGTTCTTGAAGTGAGTCATGCTCCTTCATTTTTGATGTATAGTAATTTTGTTTTAAGAACACTTTGGAGCTATTAGTTTTGTTGCCAAATAGATTTTCCAACTTGTTCCATACCTCCCTTGCAGCTTTGTCAAAGGCAATGTGATGTACCAAATTATTTGCAAGACCCAAGCCAATATGGGCAAGCGCTTTGTCATTGTGGTCCACCCATGCTTTGGCTGCTCCTTTGAGCTTCTCATCTGTTTCTTTGACTATGTTCCACAAACCATCTCTCATGAGGATAAGCCTCACTTTGGTTTGTCATGTTGGAAAATTTGCTCGAGAGAATTTCTCAACGGTGATCACTGATCTAGGAAAATCCATGATAGTGAACTTGTGATGAACCTTCTAATGCAGGTTTAAGAACTGCAGTGGAGAGAACTTGGTTAACCACAGTAGAGGTGAGAAGGGCACGGAAGGGAGAGGCATGTTGGATCAATGAACAGAGGGGAAGCAAGCAAGACATGGAGCTGCGAGAAGGCAAAGTGTTTCAGAAGTGACTATAGCATAACCCCTTGCAAGGTCCTTGACCAAACACTTCTTATCTCAAATTCAACCACCAAACCTTGATTGGTTATGGTTGAGATAGAGAGCAGATTTTTCTTTATCCCTGGAACACACAATACATTTGTCATGCATACATTTGCACCATTGGCTGCAACAAGCATGACCTTGTCTATTCCTTTCACTGGATAAGTAGAATGATCTGAACATGATACAATGCGGCCATCAGAAGCATAAACCAAGTGCTGAAATACATCTTTGCAAGAAGTGATATGCTCGAAGCACCACTATAAAAATACCAAATTACATCCTTACAGTGGAATGGAATCAAATACATATCCTGTTTTGTAGCACTTGGTGTGTCACTATTGCATGTAACCAAAAATGTCCACTCCTCATGGACTACATTAGCAGACTGCTCTGCTTTGTCATTAGAAGTGGTAGCTTTATTGCATTACCTGCATCTTTCTTTTTCTCTTTTGCCATCCGCTTTCTACATTCATTTATGTAACGGCCAGGCTTTGATGGTAGTGACATTTGCCCTTTTTTTTTGTGCTTGCTGGCATCCCCTTTTTCAGACATATCACCTCGAGAAGAGGGCTGTCCATGACCAGCCTTATTGGACTGGTGTCCTGCATGCTTAAAGCTCTTTGCTTTTCCCTTGTCCTTGGCTGAAAATGCCTAGTCACCACCATGATTGCTTGATAGATTTACTCTTGTTTGTTCTTCCTGCAAGAGAAAACCCACCAACTCTTTAAAAGTGACAAGTTCATCACCTCCTCTCATAGAGAGATTGAGAGAGGTTTGAAAGCCCAAATACAAGGGAGGCAAAGAATGCAAAGTATTTATGACCAGCTGTTTGTCTGGGATAACCTCATGAATGTTCAGCAACTGTTCCTGCAAATCTTTCCTTTGGTGAGGTGACCTGTCATAGAGTCACCCTCATCCATAGAAAGAGTATCCAATTGCCTCTTCAAGTAGGCAACTCTCTTGCCTACTTGCACACCTGATACATTGCTTCCAAAGTGTCCCATGCAAGCTTTGCTGTCTTGCAGGACCAAATGTGCGGAATGATAGACCTTTTGATAGAAAGAGCCATCAAAGACATGGCTTGTGCATCCCTGGAATCCCGCCTTCTCTGCTCTTGTGTAGGAGCACGATGTTCTACCTCAGCTCTTGGAGCTCTTTGAGTAGCTCCCCTTTGAGGTGGTGTTGCTTGTTGCAAGGTAGCTGGGTGTGTGTCATCACCACACACAATGCCCCAAAGCCCTTTGGTTACGAGTGGATTCTGAATCATGAACCTCAATAGGGAGTAGTTTGATCCATCTAGCTTATCCTCTTGGGATAGCACATCAAATGTATTTCTAGAATTTTGAGCCATGATGTCAGAATCCACACTTTAATACCTATAGGTAAACCAAGAACCAATTACGTGCCCCACCCCATGTTCATGTGCAAATTTTCTGCTTGCAAAAGTGCAACCTCAAGCAAGAGTATTCTTGCACTACATTCTTTGTCGTGTCCAAAAAAACTCAATGTGTGTACATACTTGTCAAATCTCTGTTTTGTAACCGTGATACATGCTCCAAACAGAAAAGCCCCAAATTTTGCATACAATTTTGGCCCCAATTTGTGCTCAATTGCATGAATTTCAGAAAGCCCCAAAATTTGTGACCCCCAAAATTCTTTTGCTGCACAGCAACGCTAAGCTCTGCCCAAAAGGGGAGGAGCGGCCGGCTGGGCTGGGCGGCAGTGGGCACTAGTGACGCCCGTGGGTGGTGGCGATGGGCAGAGGTGTTCAAGGAGCGCCGTTAGGTGCCGATAGAGAAGCCACAAACAGAAGTTGATGAGCAAAGGTGCATGAACATGAGCTCTCCACCCACCACCAAGAGAAGCATACCAAGCTCTGAACCAAATTTTGGAAAGACACAGCCACACACAGAGATTGTTAGGGTTTCAGCTGACAGCCACACACAGATGGAGATGGACACAATACACAGATGTCGAGAGTGAGAATCAGTGGAGGTGATAGAGTCAACCTTCCACATATATCACATCCATCAATAATATGAAAGTACAAAAGCAATAGATAGAGTGTCCTTTCACACTGGATATCCAAGGGGAAAAACCACATGGGACACCAGAAACGTTTTTGAGTTTTGAAGATTTTTTTTCGAAAGGTTACGTCCGTCACCTACAAAACCGCAAGTTTTGGATATATATATATATATATATATATATATATATATATATACACACACACACACACACACACACACACACACAATAGAGTCTATGCTCTTGCACAATGTGAGGGATAAGCACGGTGCTTGGATTGGGATGCAATTTCAGAAGGGAGATTGGGTCTATTTGCAACCTAGTGCCACTAGACCCCATGGAGTTTGACATCGAGATGTGGTTGAGCACCATTGGAAGGGGTGTCTATTAGGTTTCAAGGAATCAAGGCGTGATGGGTTGGTGGCCCTTGTACAAGATGTGTACTCAGCAAACAGATATTTCATCACGGCCCCAACGGCACACTCCTCTTTTTCCTTGTAACTGTAAGAAAAATGGGGGAGAGATAAAGCTAAAACTGAAACTGAAATGAGAGCAAGACTAAAAAGGAAACACAAAGCTTAGACATACCTTGAGATGAGTGTAGACAAGACACAAGATAGATTCTTTCATTGATGTGACACCCACAATATATAGGTGAGAAGTACAAGATAGAGTAGAGTGACTTATGGGACAATTATAGAGGTGCCACGTGGCATACACTGAGATGACCAAGACTAAAAGTACTCCTAGTGAGCACTTATTTCCAACACCCTCCTTAAGTGGACACTAGGAGAAAGACAAAGACAAGACTAGAAGATAGACATAAAGACCTATAGATTGAGAGACAAGACATGACAGACAAAAGATCCTGAGACACCCCTCCTCAAGTGATATCGTCATATGGGTCCACAAGGATAGGGACAAGATGGATCTAAAACAAGACACAGTCAGATTGATAGACAAATAGACAGACAGACAAGACTAGATAGACAGAAGACTGACTGTAGACAGAAAGATGGACCTTGAAGACATCCCCTCCTCAAGGGCAATCTTTGCCTCTTAGGGACAAGAGAGAGGTCAAAAAGCATAATGAGTAAGACACTAGAACCCCTTGACCTACATCATCGGTGGTCAAAGTGGTAGAAAAGAAAGGTGAAGTAATCAGAAAGCCCACTCCTCATCATGTGAGGAATGAATAGCAAGATCTGCTGATGAAGATGCTGCAGCAACATGGGCTGAGGTAGATGCGGGGGCTGATGTAGAGGTTTTAGAGTAGCAGTCCTCCCGGTGATTATCACGGCCACAAATGGTGCATGGATGAGCCTTGAAGCAGTCCTTCTCCATATGATTAGTTTTTCCACAATGGGTGCAAGGCTTTCTTACCTTAGAACTTCCTTTCTTTGCTAGAAATGCAGTGTCAGTTACCTTTTGTTGTTTTGTTCTTTCCTCTTCTTGGAGAGCATTGATGATACCTTCAAGAGTAGGATTATTGTGATACTTGAAGGTAGTGACAAGTGTAGCATAGGTGTCGGGTAAGCTTTTGAGAAGCACAGCAATAGCAATATCTTCGGAGATGGGGGACTTCACTGATGCAAGCTGAACCATAAGACTGCGAAAATAATTGACATGAGAGGCTATAGTAACTCCCTCCTGCATATATAGATCAAAGAATGAGATCATAAGTGCAATCTTAGAGTTTTTAGAGCGGGGTCCAAAAAGGGTATCCAAAGTAATCCATGCTCGAGAAGCAAACTGTATGTCGGAGATGTGATGAATGTAATCATCTCCAAGACCGAGCAAGATGATAGCATAGGTTTGTCATTCTTGGCAGTGGGAGCATAAGTGATAACTTGCTCAATGTCGGAATCTTCGGGAGCAGCAGGGTGAACAACGTCCCAAAGACTTTCTTTCATAAGATGGCACTTGATTTTGATTTGCGAAGTATGAAAGTTAGACCCATTGAATTTGTCAATAGACATGAGAGAATGAGTAGAAGAGGCCATGTGGGAAGGTCTTACCTCTTGCTAAAATGCAAGGGCAGTGTCTATTCCCTTACAAGATTGCAGAAATAAATGAAAGAAAAGATCCAAATTGTTTTTAGAAGCCGGCTCTCTCACCACTTGTCAAGGCCATAGCATGTGAGAGCCCATCGAAGCATGAGGAATTAGCAGTTTGCAGATATGAGGATAACAAAGGGACTGACCAGCAAACTGAAGGAGACAATGCACAGTACCTTGTAGACTTTTCAAGCGCAATAAATCCCAGGCAGAGACAGCCCCTTGAGTCGATGAAGAAGGCAGCCAAAGGAACGCATCAGGGTAGTACGATAAACGTCCAAAGCTAAGGCGGCTCCAAAAAAAAAAAAAATTGCTGAGCTGCTGCATGTGCAATACTAGAGGACAGAAGCGCAGTTAGTTGTTGGGCTGCTACAGCAGCAGGTCGACTACCAAAAGCAGGGGCAGCACCCAGCTAAGCGGCGGCCAACAGCAAAGGCGGCGGCCTGTTCTGAACCAAGCGACTGCAGGCTGTCGCTTACAGGAAACAGGGGCGAACTAGGAATGGCAACGGCTGAGTCAGTATGGGTAGAACTTGAGCTGCCATGGACTGTGGAGAGCAAGAGCAGCGAGTAGATAGTCGGTGAGCTGAGGCTATGGTGGGTTGAAGGGAGCCAGGATAAACCTGCTCTGATACCATGTAAGAAAAATGGGGGAGAGACAAAGCTAAAACTGAAACTGAAATGAGAGCAAGACTAAAAAGGAAACACAAAGCTTAGACATACCTTGAGATGAGTGTAGACAAGACACAAGATAGATTCTTTCATTGATGTGACACCCACAATATATAGGTGAGAAGTACAAGATAGAGTAGAGTGACTTATGGGACAATTATAGAGGTGCCATGTGGCATACACTGAGATGACCAAGACTAAAAGTACTCCTAGTGAGCACTTATTTCCAACAGTAACTGTATATATATATATATGAAATTTTAATTTATGTATACATAGTAGAGGGAAGAGAAGATCATGGTAAGGAGGGCAAAGAGGGGGAGGAGGAGGAGAAGAGGGGGCAGCAGTGGAAAGTGCTCATTGCTTAGAGGGAACAGGGGGCAGCAGTTGGCAGCAAGGGGCACAGGGCGCAGATGTGGGGCGCTGGGGTCTCCAACGTGGGCAGATGTGGGGCTTGGGCGTAAGCAGTGTGGAGACTTACAACAGACTCACACGAAGGAGAGGCGGTGATAGAAGCGCGCAACGAGCAAATCGGGGGTAGTTGATAGTTGCACGCGTTTTTTGGGAGGAAAAAATGAAAAAATGATTTTTTAAAAGTGAACAAATCGTTTTGTCAAAGGTTTTGTAGGAACGTTTTTCACAAAACGTTTCGCAAGTTTCGCCATACCAAAACGGGTTTTTTGGTTACTATGGTCATATTCACATGTAGCACTACCATAAGTGTGCATTTGCCTTGAATGCCTCTAGCCAACAAGGGCAGCAACAAAGAGGCAAACACAAGGCATATGAGGTCTAGCCAAAGTCAGAAGCAGAACCACACAAGGGAGTATACAAGAACCCAACCCCAAAAGCGGTAAAGGACACAAGAACCTCCCACAAGAATTTGGGTACTTTGAACATCAACTCCATTCACCAAAAGCACCTCACAAAAAGCTCGGCAACAACCCACATTCAGCTCATGTTACACATTCTCCACACTCCTCATAATCCAAAATTTTTCATTTTCCATTTTTATTTTCTATTTTTCTACTTTTCCTTTTCTTATTTTTGCAAGTTCCCTTCTGTCATCACTTTTGATATGTGCATAGTCATGTTTTACATCTGCACAGTGAAAAATCCCAGGCCAAAAATGTTCCCCAAGACAAAAATATTCCCAATTGAAAATTAGCGCGTTATTTATCATGTTTAATGTGTTATTCGTCATCTTTAACACGCGATTTGCAACCAGTCGAGAGAACTATAATTGGACCATGTCGGGGGGACTAGAGCCTTCGACACCCTTTCGGTAGCGTCAATGCACATGTAACATTTTAAACATTGGCCACATCCACTTAATCATATCCATAATGCTGAAAATGAAAGAGACGCACTCCACAAAATAGAGATATGCGCAGGTTACGCCACACAAGGCTTGGAATGGGCCATGGCCGTGTCGGAATACGCAACAGATATGAGACAAACAACTGAGAGCACACGTAGCCTGACTCCACGATGAAGATGAGCAAATGCAAGAGAGAACCACTAGCCTGAAAACGCAGGACTGAGTGTGGAAGAACAAACGCAAAAGAGAGAGAGAGAAGCTGTATAAACTCTGCTATATACAATAGATCTAGTACACAATACCCAATGATACAATGGAGTGTGGGGGCAAGGCCATCTATATATATGGTCCTAGGCTGCTGGTCGGCCAGCCCAAAACAGGCCCTCAGCAAGACAAAAGGCCCACGACTGGAAAAGACACCTGTCGGCCAACGACATCAAGTTGGCTAGGACACATCCAGTCGGCCAACTTAGCAGTCCCCCCCACGACCAAAGAAAATAGGAAAAATACATGGAAAAATGGGTAAACACCTAAATGGGTGGGCACACCCACAACATTGGCCCTGGTGTGTAATGTACAATATCAACTCCTGGATGTGGAACCGACCCCAGTGAGCTGGAGTGTTGCTGGAGCATCGCCTGAGGTAGAGCCTTCGCTAAGAGGTCTGCTGCATTGTCCTCCGTCGAACAAAACGCTAGCAAGATGTCATAAGCAAAAAACTTCTCACGAACAAAGTGACTCTGGATAACCGTGGGTTTCGCCAGTGGAAACCCAATCACACCAAGTAACCTCTGCAACCGCACCACCTCACAAGCAGCAGCACAAGTAGCCTGGTACTCTGCCTCTGTAGACGACAAGGCAATAGTTGGTTGCCTCTTGTTGCTCCATGAAACAGCTCCTGAGCCAAGGGTAAAACTGTAGCCTGATGTAGATCTTCTCGTGTTTGGATCTCCTCCCCAATCTGAGTCACTCCAATCGTGGAGTCCGACTCCATCCGTCGTTCCCTCTCTAGTATCATAGAAGAGTCCAAGATCCTTCGTACTCTGCCGATACCACAAGATCGGCAATCCTGCGTCCCAATGAGTTTGCATGAATGAGCTCAACAGCCCCACCGGGAAGCTCAAGTCCAATCTGGTGTTCAGCAACCAAATCAATGAACCAATCCGCTTCCGATACAAAGAGGCATCAACCTGCTCACAAGGATCATCAATTGTAACTGTAGTATGCCAAGTCTTGGGAACCTGTCGAAGACCATAGAAGGCCTTCCGGAACTTGTAAACCACCCCCTCTGAACCCGGAACCTCAAAGCCTGGAGGTTGCTCAACAGACACCTCCTCCTACGAGTCACCATCTGCCACTTGCTTGGCTTTCTTGCAAGTCCCCTGGGAAAGAGCTTCCTCAACTACAGGAGGCTCTTTGTCCCGAATGATACGAGACATCAGAGCATAGTTCACCTGGAAAGGCTCCTCTAACTGACAAATGTAAGAACTGGAATGTCCCTGCCTACTGTTGCCAACATCTGGCAAGCCATCCACCATCTGGTCTAGGAAAGCTTGCTGCAGCGTGTCCACATTCAAGTGGTCATGACGAAACTACCACAAATCACCTAATTGAGAATTTGTAAGAGAGTGCTGAGAGTTTGTAAATCCCATTCTCCACTCCATCTTCCCATACAACCTGGCCTGTCGCTTTGTCCCGGATAGCAACAAAATGCTCCTCAAACACCACCCGTACACCAGTCTTGCAAACCTCGTGCACTGACAACAGATGAAAACCAAGGGATGGGACTAAAAGAACCTGGGAGAATGCTTCCCCCCTGTGCCATCGGGAACGATCTCTAACCTGCCCTCATTGTGAATAGGTATAGTGGGCTCATCACCAATCAGGATGTGACCTGTGTGCCTGCGAAGATCCTGTAATAACTCTCGGGGAGGAGTCATGTGCCTGGAAGCACAACTGTCGAGAATCTAGTCCCGAGTATCCCTAGCGGTGAGTCCAACCGCCTCCCTGCTTGAAGAAGATGAAACACCGGTGTCCATAATCTCCAAGTGCACAAAAGCTGGAGTCTTCACGGTTATTGCTGAGGAATCTGCACCCTTCTCGGTGCTCCGCTTAGGACATTTCCTCCAATAGTGGCCTTCCTCGCCACAATTGTTATAGGTCCTCTTTGCCTTCAAGGTGTCACGATCCAAGTCGGGCTTCTGCTCGGAAGACTTCTCTTTGTCCTTACTACGGCCGTGCGACCGTTGGCCAGTCAAGGCCTCAGAACCTCCACCTTGTGGAGGGTTCGTAAAACGCTCTTCCTGGTCCAAGACCATAGGCACAACCTCCTCCCATGTGATGGTGCTAAGCCTGCTACTGGTGATCAAAGAGGAGTAGAAAGCTGAGTACTCAGAAGTCAGATGAGACAGCAAAGTGATGGTCATGTCCTCTGAAGATATCTCCTTCCTAGCTTGAAGAACCTCCTGCTGAAGAGCCTGCAACTTGTTGATGTGCTCCTGCATCGTCGAAGACTTTGCAAGATCCATCACCGGCATCTGCACTTCCAAGGAGATCTGCTTCACGGGTGATACCCTGTTATATAGAGAAGCCAAATGTTGCCAAATCCTGCCAAATCCCTTTGGCCAGCGTCATGTGTTTTATATGATTAATCACCTATGGTGTGCAATTAAGGAAGATGAAAGAACACACACGGGCATTGACACAATCCCACAATTGTGCCTGAGCCTCCCGTTCTTTCTGAGTAGAGGGTAAAAGCTCCTTGTCCTCCAACTCTGGCCGTGGAACACCAACAATAATGAAATCAGCCAAGTCATAAGACTCCAATACAAACTCCATCATAACCTTCCAGATGCCATAGTTGGTCCTGGCCAACTGTCGATCCACCGGGAACGTGGGGAGAGTAGGGATCTTCACGTGCTTCTCAGCCATCTCAAGCAAGTTTGCCATCTCGGGGGGGTTACTTTGGTCTTATGAAGGTAGGGTGGGTGGGAAAAAGAATGAAGAAGAGGCTGCAACTAATATGCAAGGTGGCTGTCCAACGGTGTTGGCCGCCTTCTATCCAATCTCCAAGTCCCAAACAGCCCACAAGATCTCTAATCAGCACCAAAAAACCAGCAGTCCTGCAAGCTCTTCAAATCTCTCGCAAGCTCTCCAAGGTCTTCAAGAAACAGTCCCGCAAGCTCTCCAACCTTCAAGCCACTTGGGGCTCTGATACCATGTCGGAATAAGCAGCAGTTATGAGACAAACAACTGAGAGCACACGCAGCAAGACTCCATGATGAAGATGAGCAAACGCAAGAGAGAACTACTAGCTTGAAAACGCACAACTGAGTGTGGAAGAACAAACACAGAAGAGAGAGAGAGAGAGAGAGAGAAGCTGTATAAACTCTGCTATATACAATAGATCCGGTACACAATACCCAATGATACGATGGAGTGTGGGGGTGGGAGCAAGGCCATCTATATATATGGTCCTAGGCTGCTGGTCGGCCAGCCCAAAACAGGCCGACAGCAAGACAAAAGGCCCATGACTGGAAAAGACACCAGTCGGCGAGGACACATCCAGTCGGCCAACTCAGCAGTCCCCCCCACGACCAAAGAAAAGGGAGAAAATACATTGAAAATGGGTAAACACCTAAATGGGCGGGCACATCCACAACATTGGCCCTGGTGTGTAATGTAGAGACAGGAGATGACTGCTAACAGTTCGATCCCCCCTCCTCCCTTTGGAAAATTCCATTACAAAGAAGTGATAATCAAGTACAAGGAAGTGATAATCGAGTATAAGGAAGTGAAAATTCCATTACAAGGAAGTGAAAATCAAGCGCAAGCTTTGGGGGAGCTGCACATGCTCCAGGTTTATCCACATACAACCTTCCATGATCCAAATACCATGGACTCTCCTCAATTGACCCAAAATAACCATGCATAAATCACAACCTTGTGGGTACTGATCTTCCCCACCTCTCAGGTCCTCAATCCCATATAGATATGAAAGCCCAGCTGAAACTTATGATAATTTCAGAAATTAACATATACAAAATGCCCACAAATATTCCTTGTATCTGTATAAACCATATGTTTCTGTGTGGGTACTGATCTTCCCCAAAACCACGGGTGTTCATGGTGCAATATAGAAAAACTCAGTTGAAGCAAATAATACTTGCTTTTTGGAATTTATGTACATATAATAGCTTTTTTTTTTTGTTTCAAATACTTGGAAGTTCCTCACAGTGCACATGTCCTTACTTATATCTGTCCATGCATAACTCTGCAAATTGTTACCATGCATGAAAAGATTGGACATTTGCTATCTCCTCTACTTGAGCTGCAATCTGCTGCTGATCTTCCCCACCTCTTAGGTCTTCAATCCCATATAGATATGAAAGCCCAGCTGAAATTTATGATAATTTCAGAAATTAACATATACAAAATGCCCACAAATATTTCTTGTATCTGTATAAACCATATGTTTCTCTGTGGGTACTGATCTTCCCCAAAACCACGGGTGTTCATGATGCAATATAGAAAAACTCAGTTGAAGCAAATAATACTTGCTTTTTGGAATTTATTACATATAATAGTTTTTTTTTTGTTTCAAATGCTTGGAAATTCCTCACAGTGCACATGTCCTTACTTATATCTGTCCATGCATAACTCTGCAAATTGTTACTAGCATTACAAATTTTGAAGTCCCATGCATGAATAATCTATACATGAATAACTTGGTATGAAACATGGTCTACTTTCTCATGCATCAAGGTTTCCATCCCCTCTTTTTAGCTATGATTCTATGTAGGATAAAGATGAGGTAGGTAGCTAATTATATAGCATCAAGGTTTCCATCCCCTCTTTTTAGCTATGATTCTATGTAGGATGAAGATGAGGTAGGTAGCTAATTATATAGCCCCAATATTTTTCATGATTAAGAAAAATGCAGAAGAAAGAGTGTTTACTGTATAAACACATCGTGATTAATGAGCTCCCACCATGCAAATGCAAATGACTTGTTTTTTAGCTTTTTCAACTCTTTATTAATGCAAACAATCATTCAAAATGTATAAACAACAAAAAATAACCATTCCTTTTCTCTTTTCTTCTCCTTTCTCTTTGCAATTGGGTGTGTTTTGGCAGAACCATGGAAGCTTAAACTAGACTATCTAATATGATTTGCAAGTCGAGAGCTCAATGAAAAGCGGAGATGAACTACACCACAATGGAGAGGGAAGGATAAGTCATGGTATATGCGGTTAAGAAGTATAGACACTATCTATTGGCTACGCTTCATTCCCTTGGCTTTACATATGTTGTGGGTGTCCATCATATTATCTAGGCCCAAAATGTGTGAAACCTATTAGTCGGGGTGTCCACATAATGAAATGTCCATCCACATGATAACTGAGTGTGAACCATCATAAGAGAGTGTGTTTCCATGTGAAATCTTTCCCTTTGTCTCAAAGAGTTGTTCTGGGTAGTACCATGACGAGATTTTGGGCGCCATGGTTCTTGTATTGGATAAATCCCACATTTCCAAAACCTTTTGGGTGTCCAAAGCTCGTCCACATATGAGAATAGGGAAATGCCGAGGTTGAGGATGTCTCCATAACGGTTGACCTCAAGTGTCAAGCTTAAGCCATATCCTTAATAGACAACAAAATGGTAAACTACTTGATCATTCACATCGCCATTCATCACACAATTTCACATAATTGATCCATAAATGCACAACCGGAAATTGAACACCTGCAAATTATACGTAAGTGCTATGTGCTGTGTTCGTGCATATGCACCACAATACTACTGTGGAGAGCATGTTTCTGGACTCTCCACCTTCTCTAGGATTTTGCACATCCTCGAGACCATGTGGTTGGCTTTTGATTGTCTTCGTGTCTTCTTGCAATAGAATGCCACAATCTTGGATTATGCTCATTCTTGGCACCAAATGTTTGATTTGGTTGAGTGGTTATTTGCATGTCATGACACTTTTCCTACATAATTTTATTACTGTATTGTAAGCCCTTCCTCTCGATGCTTTTGAAGGTGCATATGTTATCTCTGGAACTCTTAAGGCTAGTGATTTGGCCTGTTTGTGTGGCAAAAATTCAATGAAATATCCCCTAATGGGTTTGAGCACAATCTTGATACACTTAAACTATTAATACAATTAAACAGTAATGAAATGGCACACCATAACACAAGATATCAATGCTGAAATTTAAATGACACTTGCACTTGGGCCGAAAATGGCCCCCCCACTTCCCCCCCTCCCTTTCCGCGCCCCCATCCCTCCTCCCTTCCCTCCTCTTGATGATATTGTATTAACAAGGAGTATTTGAAAATACAAGCTTCACGCGCATCAAAATGCTAGATGTCCAATGACAACAAATATGCAATGAATACAAATACCAAACATAGGTGTGTGTGTCATTGTTGAACCCGAAATTCAAAGCTTTGTTTGTCGAATACACCAACTCCGAGGAGCAACTTCTCATTCCCCAATCCCTAGTACCTTTCCAAATGTCGCTACTACTCTCCACAGTCATCCATACGCACTCAAGTTTGTACATGGCCGAGAAGTAGGAGACCGATGTAGCCAAGGACCCACACGCAGCCCACAGTACGACCACGTCGTGGGTGCATGCCCCAGAATAGTTGGTATGATGATGATTGTAGGGAGCTCAGAGCCTGGCTACAGAGAGAGGTGGCCACAGGTGTTACTACATATAGACAGTCACGCATCAGATGCCTCATTCGGCGGAAGAAGAGAGCATTCTTAGCTCGGCTGGAGAGAGACATGTATCAGCTGTTTTTGAGTCAGGATTCTGGGGAGGCCTGGAGATTGCTTAGAGAGTACCCCCCGCCTCTGGCCATTACCTCTCCAGATACATGGGGCGAGTATGCAGCCTCCCTCTACACAGTACCAGAGCAGCCACCACTACCGAACCCTCCAGAGCCTTGTCCACCCACTTCTACCTTCTTCACAGTAGAGATGGTGAGGAGGGCCATCAACAGATTGCATACAGGGAGGGCACAGGATCATGAGGGCATTGTAGCCGAGCATTTCATACATGCTAGAGATATGATTGCAGACTTTTTTTTTTTTTCGAGAAAAGATCCTTTCATTAGTGATATAAAACGCCCGTAGGGCTACAAAATATCTCTCCTGCTCATAAGAGAAACAGAGCAGAGAATACAGCAAGGCAGTCCGGGAGACTCTCCTTAGGAGCTGCAAAATACAAGCATCAGTACTAAGGACTGAGAGGCTAAATCATACAATAGGGGGGGGGGATAGCCAAACAGGTGGCCTGTAATGCCAACGGGGGGATCCCGTGTGTAAGGTGTAGAAAGGGCCGCTGCGCCAGGTGGTGTGAAAGGCCTGGCGCCGCAAGATCGCCTCATCCGAGTCTCCTCGGATGCGGTCATACTGTCCTCGCAGGGTGTGGATCAACTCCTGCCAGATCCCCCGAACAGTCTCTGCTGGTGGCTCCAGTCTCCCCTCAAAGGCCGTGAAACACCGGGCCCTCCAAGTGAACCAGATGGTCAGGCTGCTGAGGAGCTCCCATCGTAAATCCCTCTCCTGTGTCCAGCTGGCGGACGAGAAATCCGGTGTCGGAACCAGGCGAGGCTGGCCCCTAATGAATCTGATGGCCTGACTGTCTTGCTCCATCTCATAGCCCATAGCAGGCCCTGTCGAAGTCAACCAAGCAGCGGCACCCCACGTAAAAATTCCCTCTGGAGAGAGGGGGGCCAGAATACGCAGCATCCGCAGCCAAATCTGCTGCGCCTGAGGGCAATCCCAAAGGCAATGTCTCTGTGTCTCCATAGGGTGGCCGCATCGGACGCAGGCCGCCGAAAGATTGCTGTAAACAAGCCAGATGCCAACTGCTGAGCCCCTGTGGTGGGCGACCAGCCACTGGAAAGTCGAGATCCTGCGGGCCTGTCGACTAGCCCAGAGCCGAGCCCAGAAATCCTCCAGGAACTCCTGTGAGAGTCCCTGTAGCCGCCAATGCCCCGCTGCAGCTGGAGAGACCATCCTCCTCATCGTCAAAATATGCCTCCCCAGCCGAACAGTATACTGGAAAAAGGTGATCTCTGTGGCCTCAAGGGATGAATAAGGATCATGCCACTCGTACTCCCTTGGGTCCCACTGTAACCGGGCCAAGGGGCGCGCTGCATATGCCCATATACGCCAATCCGGGAGCACATCAGCAGGGTCGGGGTCAATATGCCACTTCCGAGAAGCGGCGGCCACTACCCGTATCCTCTGAAAGGTGCACTCTGCAACCAAAGGCGACTCCACCTCCACTCTCTCAAGTCTGCCCTCATCCTGTATCTCATAGTAGAGGCATCTGCCATCCGTAGTGCAAGCTCTGACAGCAATCAGGATCTCCAACTGAGTAAAGGCTCCCATCCACCGTGGGGCCACTGGCTCGAAAGGCGTGAACGACTCCTCTGTGAGTGCCTCCTGAATATCATCCCTCATAATCATCCCCCCTCTGAAGTGACTGCCAGTCTCCAAAACTGCGTGCTGGGCCTGCCGCTAAAGGTCCCCAGGCTAGACGAGGCCGAGAACCGAGCATATGACCCTGCTCTGTGCGAACCGCTGGGCTCCAGATGAGCGGCTGTCTGGCCCGCTCCTCAACACAAGAAGGAGGTCGCTGAGAGAGCCCCGGTCTCAGCAGCTTCCAAGCTCTCAGGATACTCAAAGCAAATCTGTCCTCCCATCCTCTACTGAGGCCTGTCCTCCTCATCTCTATGAAGATCCAGCGAATCTCTGGTGCCCAAGTGCCCCCTGCTGGGGGAGCCCGAGCCTGCAGCCGCTGCAAGAGAAGCTCTTTCCAAGGCTCAGCGCCTGGAAGCAGCCCCCTGGAAGCAGCCCCCGAACAATAAGCTTTCCCAATAAGGGTCTACTCTGATCGACTGGATCTATAATGCCCAAGCCTCCCTGAGCCAGCGGAAGTGTAATAACTGCCCATGCAACCTTTGCCCGGGCTGGTTGACCGTCCCGCCCAGACCAAAGAAAGTTCCTGATCAGCCTCTGTACCTGGCTGATGCAAGAGCTCGAGAAGATCCAGCAAGACGTAATGTACCACATGGTCGCTAGCAGCACCTGATTTGCCACCACCACCCTCCCAGCCAAGGATAGTCGAGCTGTACTCCAATACAAAAGCTTCTTCCGAATGCTCAGAAGAAGCGGGGCAATCTGCTGCTCAGGTGACAAATCCAGTCCAATCTGGCATCCCAAATACCGCACTGCTGTGCCAGGAGGAATCCATCTAAAACCGGGGTCCGGGCTCCATGCCGGAGTGGGAGCACTGCTGATCCAAAAGGCCACTGTCTTGCGCCAATTGATCAATGCTCCCGAAGCTGCACTAAAAACCTGGAGCGACTGCTCTGCCCGAAGAAGATTGGCCTCTTGGCCATGCAAAAATAAGCCCGTGTCGTCTGCAAACTCAGCATCAAGCAGGTCCTCCCCCCGGACTGGCTGGAGTCCTCTCAAACCAACCTCCTCTGCCGTCAAATACATGCTCATAGCCTCCGCAAAGAAGAGAAAAAGAAAAGGGGCGAGGGGACACCCTTGTCGGACTGATCTGGTCAGCTCAAAACTCGGCCCCCGTCCTCCTGCGATCAACACCTGGCTACGAGCTGTGGAGTACAGAGCCGCCACCCCTCTGATCCATCCTGGCTCAAAGCCCAGGCGAAGCATAGTGCCCTCTAAGAAACCCCAATCAACTCTATCGTATGCCTTCTCAAAATCGAGAAGCATCACGACCAAGTCCTCGCCAAAAAATCTAGCTCGGGCCGTCGCCTCCCAGAAAGTAAATATGTTGTCAAGGATACTGCGCTCCTTGACGAATCCTGTCTGGGTAGCATGAATCAACTCCCCCAAAAAGGGCTGGATCCTCAAACTCAAGGCCTTTGCCAAGACCTTGTAGACAGTGTTGAGAATCGTAATAGGCCTCCAATGCCGAATATCATCTGATACTCCCTCCCCCTTGGGGATAAGAAAGATCAAGCCCTCTGAAAAGCTCTGTGGCATCACCCCAGTGTCCAAAACATACTGAAAGCCCCTGCGGAGGCCTGGCCCCAAAAGGTCCCAATAGCGCATAAAAAAGGCCGGCGTCAGTCCGTCCTCCCCTGGGCAACTATGTCGCGGCAGGACCCTCAAGGCCTCGGCAAGCTCAATCTCTGAAAGAGGCGCACCAAGAACTGTACGCATACGATCTGTGACCCTCCTCTGCACATGGGCCCACACAGTCTGTCTGCAAGCATCTCTGTCCTCAATGGCTGGCTCCGCTGAAAGTAGGTCTCTATAAAATGCAGTGGCAATGGCTCTGATCTCCCCGGGCTCAGTAGCTACCGAACCATCCGGTCTACCAAGCTGACGGACTCCTGCCCGAGCATGGCGGGGTCCAGTGATCTCAAAAAACTCCCCAGTCACTCTATCACCAAGTTGCGTCCACTGAGAGGCCTGACGACGATAGTAAAACTCATGTCTCTGCTCCTCTGCCTCTCTAACCTCCTGGCATGCCTGGCTCAGCTGTGACGCCAACCACTCACATGGAGGCTGCTGCTCCTGGAGGCGCTGTAGCGAGGCAAGGCTGCGTCTCAGCCGATGCTCCCGCTCGCGAATCTCTCCCAGCTGTGTCAAAGCTGGGAGCGTGCAGAAAAGAGCTAAGCTCGATGAGTCCCTGGGCACACTGGCCTGGTGCATCCTGGTCAGAGCGCCGACTATCATGCCAGATCCTCTCAATGTCCTCAGCGAGACTGGGATCTGTAAGTACCCTCTCTGGGATCCTCAACTGCAAGCTGGGCTCCCGTGTCCTTTCTTCCAAACTGGCGCATGATCTGAAAATGAGGTGCCAGCGAGAATGCCGACGGAGCCCCCTCGCTCCCCTAACCAGTCGCCCGCATAAAAGCGATCAATCCGTGATAGATTAGTCCCTCCCTGTCGGCGATCCGACCGAGAGAAACTAAGACTGTCCTGAGAGCGGGAGAAGGCCCCATGCTGCCATGCATCAGTGATCCTCAGTGACATGCAAAACCGGTCCCAAGCTGCAAGCTCCGTGCCGTGCACTGTAACATGACTGCCTCCCACCCTATCGGCCGGGTCCTCAAGCATGTTGAAGTCTCCCCCGACACACCAATGTGCGGCCTCTGGCAATGCATCCGTAACCTGGGTCCAGAACTCTGCTCTGGCACTAGCATGATTAGGCGCATAGACGTTGAGCACGCCCAATAGCTCATCATGCATCCTCAGAATGACATACTGTGCTCTACCAGGCACAATGATCCCTCGATCCACAATGGCCTGCCGCCATACATCTGCAATGACCATGCATACTCCTCCCTGTCCACCCAAAGGACCAAACCCTGCGGACCAAAAGGTATCCCATCTACCAGCATCACCGAACCATATCTCCGGATCCTGCTCTCACCCAAATGGTGCTCCTACATCATCAAAATATCAATGCTGCCACCAACCAGGCATCTCTGAAGCTCCTGCCTCAAGCAACCTCGATAGCGTATAAAATGTGCTCCGCCCAGGCCCTGTACATTCCATGAGATGATCCTCATGGATGACCTGCTGAGGTGGATGCTGTCTCAGCCGTGCGGCGGGCCTTCGCAAGCGGCTTGGATGGAGAGTAGTCCCCATCCGAGCGGCTGCGAATCTGCCCACCCGGTGTACTGCAAGAATCACGGATCAGGCGCCAGTGGCTGTGGCCCATGGCGACTGCCTCCCGCTCTGACAGAGCAACCTCGTGTATACATACATATCCAGGGTCGCGTGCTAAGTCAACCACTATACGCACGACCAAATGACGAATCCCTGAGGCATCCACACTCCCGGGATCCAAGAAAAAATGAGCCAACTCCCAGAGCCGGCCTATCACATCTGTCACCTCTAGATCGCTCACATGATGAGAAAACTCAACTGCCTGAGTCTTCAAAGTGCTAAGAGCGAGCTCTAGAGTCCACTCCCGGTCGCAAGGGCCACATAGAGGGAACGAGAAGGCCACCGCTGAATCAAGTGCCTCCTCCCCGTGGGCCGGAGGTATCACTACATGAACTCGGATGGGTGCTGGCTCATGGGGGCCCTCTGCTCCAAAAAGCCGAGTGAAGGCGTAATCGAAAGCCTCCGATCGCTGTCTAACACCGAGGCGACTCAGCCGACTGCGGATAGATGATATCCGTGAAGCCCGAATCGGCATGGAAGGTCTCCTCTGTGGTGCTCGAGCGAGGTCGGTGCTCAGCGCCCTCCGGACTGCGGGCGAGCGCCAGGGGACTGCCAGGGTCTCCTGGGAAGGCGAGGCAGGTGGGGGGGGGGAGGAGGGGGGGGCGAGGGGGGTGGAGAGGGAGCCGCTGCCGAACCGGAGCGGGGACGGGAGGAGGCGAAGGTGGAAGCGAAGCGGTGGGAGGGGATGGGGGTGGGGGGGGGGTGGAGGAGGGGGTGCTGGCATCTCCTGGTCCTCAGTCGTCGCTGCAGGTGTCTCCTCCTGGAGGGGAGCAAAGCTGTTCCTCACGGGAACCCAGTCAGGTTGAGACTGTGGCTACTGCTGCAGCGATCTCTGTGCGTGCTGCTGTGGCTGTCTCCCTCGGCGGCGCCCCTGTCCAGGCTGCCACTCCGAGGTCTCTGTGGCCTGAGCAGGTGTCCCGGAGGCAGCCTGCCGTGCCGCATCTGTGGGCGGGCCATCAGGGGCCTGCTGCTGTGGTGAGGGTCGAGGTCTTCTGCGAGGGCAGGCCTTGGCCAGATGACCGACCTGCCTGCATATGAAGCACTGGTTCGGGAGCCCCGAGAACTCCACTCTCTGATCAATCCATCCCCCCCCCATCCTAGGTAGCTGAATGACCTTAGGAAGGGAGGAGATGTCAGACACCAAAACTCTGACGGAGGGTAGCCCAGCTGCTCTGGCCACCACTGAAGCTGCTGTGGGGCAAGCCTCGAGTACCGAGCCCACCAATGCTCCTAGCCGAGAGAAGAGCGGAAGATACTCCCGGCGGAGTCCAGGGAAGCAAACTGTAACATGAAAAAGGTGCTCTCCCTGCTCAGCCCGCTGCTGGGTCAAAGCCATGCTGCCAAGGTCTGAAGAAAGCCCGAGCACCCCTGATGTCAAGGGGACTCATGGCAAGGACCTTGGCCACACTCTGGGCGGTCTCGAACTCCATGTGATAATGTCCACGGCCCAGTAGCTGTACGTCCAGGATCTTGCCCACATCTGCAAGAAGGCGGGCCTGGAGAAGATCCCGGATCTCCCCTCTGCTGGGGCGAGTGCCGACTATACGGCAGATGGTGGAATGAGCCTGAAGGCGTTCCACCTCTGCGGTGAGGCTCGCTTCCTCTTCCGGCGAAAGAGAAAGCCTGATGGGGGTGTCCTCAGGGGCGGGCGAGGGGGCTGCGGATGAGTCCCTCTGAGGCGAGGCGGGAGGAGTCTCCATCAGAGTCTGAAGCTCAGGCGTAGGCGAGGCGAAAGCGGAAATCCTGCAAGAAATGGGTTGCACACAGAGAGGCGGAAAACTGGAGAAAAAGGAAAAAACAGAACCCCCTGGGGGCGGAAGACAGCACGAAAGGGGAAGGGGGGGGAGGAAATGGCGAAGGAGAATCCCTGGGGGGGGGGGGGCAGCTATGCGAAAGAGGGGCGGGGAGGAGAAAAGCTGGCGGAGGGGGGGTCGGGGCGTTGCAGAGGTGAGCTGGGCGCGAAGAAGGGGGGGGGGGCGAGAAGGCGAGGAGGCGAGGAGGGGGGGGCGAGGAGGCGAGGAGGGGGGGGCGAGGAGGCGAGGAGGGGGGGCAGCAGCGACGGAGGGGGGCGCAGCAACTAAGCAGGCGGAGGGGGGCAAAAAGGATGGGAGGCGGGCAGAGCAACGTGGGAGGGGGGCGCAGAAACTACAACAGGCGGGGGGGGCAAGAGGAAGTGCGAGGGACAAGGCGGGGGGCGCAAGTGTGCAGGACGCGCAAGCAGGGACGGGGCGGAGCTTCAGCGAGCAAAAAAAACTTAAACACCTACATCTTCTCGATATGATTGCAGACTTGCTAGCTCTCATGTTTAATAAAGTCATGTGTGGGGGGTTTCCTGGGACTTGGAGTACTTCCATGATTGTGCCGGTACTCAAGTCTGGAGATCCGAGCCTGCCGACTAACTACCGCACCATTATGATTGGTCACTCGCGCTGGCCAAGCTATATGCCTCTATTCTTGAGCAGGAGTTGAGCAAATGGGAAGAGACAAGGGGTTCGAGCTCAGGGACAGGCCGGATTCAGGAGGAGATTCTCTACTTTGGATCATATCTTTACCCTCAGGGCTATCATTGAGGAGGGGAGAGCACATGGGAGGAGGATCTACTGTGGCTTTGTGGATTTCCGCAAGGCCTTTGACACAGTGCCCAGAGCTAGACTGATGCGCAAGCTGCAAGACTTGGGGGTTCCATGTGAGCTCATTTGGGGTATTATGGCACTTTATGAGACAGTAGTTGGGCAGGTGCGGACTTCAGAGGGTCTCTCCCAGCCAGTACACTAACCTATAGGGGTGAAACAGGGCTGCCCGCTCTCTCCGACTCTATTTGGACTATACATTGATGAGATCTCTGATTATATTGGGACACAAGGGGACAGAGGAGCCCAGTTGGTTGGCACTTGGATACCTCTGCTCTTATATGCTGATGATATTGTGCTTATAGTAGACTCACTAGAGGGTATGCAGAGGCACTTGGATACTTTACATGCTTATGCACAGGACAGTGGGCTCTCAGTTAACCTTGGTAAGGCCAAGGCTATGGTGTTTAACACTACAGCTCAGTGGGTCTGGAGATCAGCGCCTATTTTCACATATGGGCAGGAGACAGTGGAGTATGTTGACTCATACACATATCTTGGAGTGGTGTACACTGGGCCCACATTTTCCATGAGGGGGGCAGTAGAGGCCAGATTGACTAGAGTCTAGAGGATATGCAGCATTAGGAGGTCTAGAGAGGATGTACTCATCACAGGTACAGTTTCAGGAGCCACGCACTAAGCTGTGGCTTTTTGACACGCTGGTCACATCGGCTATGCTATATGGAGTACAGATCTGGGGGCCTAGCCTAGATCGTAACAGTTGATCAGGACGCACATACGATGGATGGAGATCGATGGAGAGACCACTTGTATCCATGATCTCCAGGATGATTCGGGCTAAGGCCTCGGTATCCCATGAGATTATCAGAGCCGAGATGGGAGCACCACCGATCGTAGTCGAGGCTCTTGCCAAATCAGTGTCCTTCATTCGTAGCACCTGGGAGCTTCCCCGACACCTGTATGCACGACTTGCTCTAGAGTCCTCTCATCAGCTAGCCATGGAGGGAGACACTTCATGCTGGTATGCGCAGATAGCATCCTGGTTTGAGCTCCACGGGTTCAGTTTAGACAGACTTCCACCCTTCCAGTACTCTCTGGAGGCACCCTCTTTTTATCCAGACATTGTATCAGATCCACCATGATGTAACTTTTGGTCTCATAGGTCATTATGGCCTTTTGAAGACGTTAATATAACATTTCATTTCATTTCATTTCACCTTGACACATTCTGAGATTAGTAGAGTCATCAGACAGGATCTCATTCAGTTGGACACTAGGAGGACATGGCTAGAGCCCTCACAGGAGTTGGGGGCGAAGATGGCTCTCTATAGAGACCATCTTCTCCGCACCACTGAGGATGGCTTTATACTTAGACCGAGCTACATGGATACCCATTTGTCTCATGGATTGAGGTGCGCCATTGGGCAGATCTGCACCTCTTCACATCAGTTAGAGATAGAGACAGGCAGATTTAGAGGCATACCTCCAGGGGATAGGATTTGTTAGATTTGTTGGATAGAGCCAGAGACGGAGGAGCACTACATCTGTCGCTACACAGCATATTATGAGATTCGAGGGCGCTACCATTGCCTTTTCAGAGAGGGATTTGGACCACTGGCTAGAGTCATGGACTATTGTGATCAGCAATGCTTGGGTTTTTATCTCTTGGAGATCCGCAGGCTCAGAGAGTCCATTGTCAGGAGCAGACGCCCGACTGGCAGGGAGTCCACATAGAGATAGATTACTGACTTCTTTAGAGGGACTACCCGGGAGGGGACACAGTCGACAGCCCAGCAGTGGGCACCCCGTTGGACTCTAGTTGAGAGAGCTATCCAGTTGGGCAGATCTAGACGCCCAAGGGTTCGCGGATCGTCACATCGGAGACGGTGCCTACACCGGAGGATTCAGAGCATCATTGCAAGGCATCGGGCTCGTCCGACCAGGCATCTCACTATGGCATATATCCAGCCATCCGGCAGAGACCCATGCTAGAGCTCCTAGGATGATTACCACTCCAGCCATATACTGTTGTACTCACTGTCACTTTTGTACTCCCCCATATTCATGTATCCATGTAGTCATGTACCCCATTTTGACTAGTAGCATTAGCTTCCCACTCTCCCTAGTTGCTGCTTCCGGATGCTCCCTACTGATGTATTGTAGGGCTAGATACTTACCTTCAGTTCTTTCTTTTCTTTTCCAGACAGTGTATCAGATGTCACATGGTTGTAACTTTGGTCTCATAGGTCACTTTGGCCTTTTGAAGACGTTAATATAACATTTCATTTCATTTCATTTCTCTCTCTCTCTCTCTCTCTCCCCCCCTCCCCCTCCCTTCAACAACAACACATCCAAACTTGTAATTTAGGAGTTTTGTTTTGCATCATGATTTTGTAGCATTACGGTTTTTGCAGAATTAGGGTTTTTTCAAATTAGGATTTTTGCAACATAAGGGTTTCTGCAAATTAGGGTTTTGTAGCATTACGGTAACTATGGGAGTCATGGTTTTGTTTTTTTGCTTGTAATAGTCATGAGGTGCTTCATGGAAGGTGTTAACCATTGGGCCACCTCACATGGGGCCATGTGTCTCCCATAAGTGGGGAGGGTGCCCATGTAGTTGCCCACACCTTTTTAAAGGTATTCACATTTTAATTAATAAAAGAGGGCGCTTGTTTAATGCCTGACCGGTTGGAAAGTGTAAAATGCCCAAACTCACTTATAACCTGTCCACCCACACTTTAATGAAGTGTGAACAAGACAAGCTATAACTCTTGCAAGAATAGACAAAGAGTTTTACCACCTATTTACAGCCCACAGGCAAGATCAAAATATAGATTCACGTGCACGGTTCATAGGGAGGTGCCCGTAAACTGGACATACAAATTTTTTAGACAGTAAAATAGTTGTGAAAACAATTCCAAGCATGTGGGTATGCCATGCAATAAAATGTATTGGACAATCTCCCTTCACTTAGCTTGTACTTGTGCGCCTAGTTGTCCAGTGTCACTGGACATTGGTCTTGAAGGCACATTGGTTTGAGGCTAGTAACTCTGTCTTAAAAGTTGCTTGTTAATGGAAGATGGCTAGATTAAGATGCGTGGGTGCAGATATACTTCCCGTTTTATGTGTAGTGTGTCTTTGTGAATTCTATTCCTTTTGGGTGAAAACAGAGTCATCTCTTCGCTCAAGACTCTGGTGTGATGTCTTAAACTAAATTGGCTGTATTGTAATTTGTGACAGAATGGAAGAAGGCATCTAGCTTCTGCTATCCATGAAGTCTCCCAGAATCTGCTTGTGACATCCAATGTCAAAAAAAAGAAAGTTTTAATGGTATGTTGCGTCGTATTATTTTGACTAGCTGATCATGGGTGCCTGGTGTACATTGTCCATGTATGCGTTATCTGTTGATGGCTTAAGATTCAAGGGGAGGATTGTTGGGATCACTGTTTGAGTAAGTATGATATTTTTTCTTGTTAAAGATGGGTTTTCAAAGAAAAGGGTGGAGATTTATTTCCAAACTATATCCTACTGCTTAGAAGCCGTTAGTCTGCTACCTTTTGTATTGAGAGTTCCAAATTACTTGCTGTTCACTAATGCTTATGATTTTGCATTGTCTGTGTGTATAGTAGCTTGTTATGACTTGCTATGTCTTACATAGTAGGCATCTCATCTCAAGATTTGGGTGTTCTTGAATCCTGTACTGTGAAGTGTGATTTTGTACGGCTTTCCTTCAAACTATCATGATATGTGAAAAGTGGTCTTGTTTTTCAAGAAATCTTGAATGGGAGGCAATGTGAGTGATCTTTGAGCCTCAACTTTGGAAGATGGAAGCAACAATCTAGAAGACTTAGCAAGTGAGCTCTAATGTTTTCTGCCGAGTGACAACTTTCCTGAGAGTAAGTCTGGCCCAAAAATGAGCAAGGCCTGCTTTCAGGGATTCCCTCAGTGGCATGCATGCATCTTGCCTTTTGGCTATGCTGGAATAATCTCCCCAGCTGTGTCCTGGTTGTAATGAGGAGGCAAGAAAGGCGTCGGTGGTAGCATGCTATATATTACATTTCTCTGAGAAGGAGAGACCAGTGCTGCTAAAAAACTGATTAGGTAAGAGCTGGTGGTAAGATAAGGCTTCTGTATAGCCAGTGTACATATCATTTGATATGACCTAAATAAAGTACTGGTGCCAAGAGATCTCTAAGTAGTCTGCCTGGTTTGAATCATATCTAGCATACCTACAATTATTTTTTTTTTGGCTTTACTGGCTGTTGTGTGCATCATGCTATGCTTTATCTCTTCAATTTTGAAAATGAGCATTGTTTATTGAAAAGTCAATCCGGCCTTTATGGTAGGACGAGGACATAATTTTTTTTGGCATAGTGTATCGACCTCAATAGAGGAGCTGGAGGTGTTATTTTTGCACTGTGTTTGCCCTGCAGTAGTCTCAAAAAAACTGATGTGGAGGTGCATTTTCTGTGCTTTTTGTTCCGAGAAAGAGCCCTGTTTTGCAGGGATGCTTATATGCATGCCATTCTTTTGTAGGATATACTTCCCATTTTAATCAAGATACAGCATGCAATGGACATTAAGTCTCGGTTGGACGGCATAGTCGAAGAAGGAGATTATGCCAAAGTAAGTTGTATCAAATTGAAAGCTACATCCAATGGGGAGCACCTTGTGCAAGTTCTTTCTTAAAGTCAGCAGACAGATTAATCAAGCCCATTTAGGGTTCTTCAATTAGCTGCGGCTTTTTAATTCGTTCAAATTGCAGGCCTTGCGAATGTGCTCTGCTTGCATGCAGTTAATGGATGAATGCTCTGGGATTGCAGCAGTTACAGACATGAGTCTCAGCATTGAGGTACAGCATTGAGAAAACTTGAACAGATTAATGAGGTTTTGGACAGCATTTGACTGTTACTTAGTAGAAACAGGGTGCAAGATTCATTGAGTTTATTGAAAGAGCTTGCTTGTATGCATGATTTTCTTTTCCATTTCTTGAGTACAGGACTGGCTACAGAGAACATTGGAAAAGGTTGATCACGTGCTGTTGGAAGTGTGCCACAGCTTTGAAGCAGATAAATACAGAATGGCAAGAATCAATGCTCTTAGACTGTCCTCACGCATCATGCACAGAAGCTTTTTTTTCACATATTTATGTCTGGTTTTGTTTTCCATGAAGGGCTCATGTTGTCAATAGACTGTTGTCACACTACTTTTCATCTGCTTTAACTTTTTCATTTGTACCTTCTGCATGGGTTCCACTGTTGAAACTGCCTGCTGAGCTGCTGAGAGAAACCATCAGAGAATTTTATTGATTCAGTAGACAATGCTTTGTGGTTACTTTCATCATACATGGATGTGGCACTTGACTGTGGCAGATGTTTGATCTTATTGACTAAATTGTTAAAGCCTGGATTATCAATTGCTGTCAGTCTGAGTGTGTGCTTTGTGATTTCTTACCCTCAGTTTCCCTTATTTGCGAATCCTTGTGACTGGCCAGGTGATTGATGCATATGCGATGATAGATGATGGTGGCTTGGGAGAAAAAGTTCAGAATTGTTTTGTTCAGATAGTTGTTCTAGAAACACATGCTGTACTGAAAAATCTGCTATATGAGGTAAGCAGTTAGAACCTCTTTTTTTGAACACGCAAAATTGAGTTCTCCTTGTATCAATTGCATTATAATTTTTTACAGAAAACGAGACCATCAACAGAGCAATGAGTTTTTTGAGCACTTGTATACAAGTCTTATTCAGAACTCTGGATTTTGAAACTATTAGACTGGATATTTGTTTCATCAGGATTGGACTATACTGAATTTCTATCCAGACTGGAACTTGAATAAAACTTTTTCCCCCCCAATGGGTAGGTCCTTCTGTAGTTGCAAGGTATGGTACCTGCCGCTCCACTTCCCGCCCGAAGGCATTACAATTTGTGGCCACAAAATATCAATTGGGGCTGTGCGAATTTGAACTTGGGACATGCCCTCCCTGTAGGCATGAGGAAAAATGGGTTGATTGGTTGAGGAGATGGCCGTGCAGCTTGTAAGCTTCGTGGGAGATATATAGGCATAGTTTTTTTTCTTTTTCTCAAAGAAGAGACTTCTATTAAGTATGAAAAAAGCATACAACAATCACGGCTATAAGCCGGAATAGAATAGAATCACCCCAATATGTAAGGTGATCTCAACCACTAAGGAGCATCATGGTGCCATGAAAGACCTATGGGACTAGAAGAAAAGAAAATGCCATGGTCCCACTCCCCCATAAATACAACGCGCTTTGCTTGCGCGGAACAAGAGGACCCCTGAATACGAGCCCAAGTAGCCATGAGAATATGGATGATATAACCCCATATAGTGCTGATGCACTGAGACTCAAAAATCTAGACACCCTCAATTGCCTCCGTGCATCTAGCTCTCAAGATCTGCCATGCTGTAATATTGGCAACAATCTCCCAAATGGTGTCAATCCTCTGTATGGGGGGTGTATAATGAATGAATGAAAATAGCAATGTCTGTATCATTGCTCTCATAGAAAAGCTGTGGACAAGATTGGGAAAGCCAAGCAACTGCCCCCCAAGTATCATACAAGGCACAGCCACTCAATTTGCCCATGAGTTGGGCTATAGAACTCCAAATGCGCTATGTAGTGTTGCATCCCCATAAACAATGCTGTATAGTCTCAGAAATTGTTGCACATCTAGGGTTGGTATGAGTTACTCCTAAAACTGATCTCCACTGATTGGTGGGGAGACCACCATGTAGAAATAACCAAAAGAAATGAGAGATTTGGCTCCTTATGTATGAATGCCAAAGCCTATGCCAATATCTACGCCGTATCATTGGAGTGATGTCATAACTCTCCCATTGAGGCCTGAGAGTAGGGATTCTATGCATCTGTCGAGTGATGAGAAGCCTGACATTCAGGATCGCGTAATTGGAAAGGGAAAGGGTTTTCAATGGATCGGAAGCATCAATCCACTCCCACTCACCTGGATCCCACCAAAGATATTTGATAGGACTGCCACCATACAACCACAAACACCAAGATCCATAAGTCACTATCTGAGGAGAAGGATCAATGATCAAGTGCTTTCCCGAACGACCAACAATCCTCACTGGATTAAGCCTAGTGTCTAGGATGATCCCCTCCATGTTGCATCTCCTCAATCTCCAACTAGGCATGATAGAATAGATGATGCAATTTGTGGCCTCTTGGCCCGGGAGAGCAATGACTTGCAATAGTCCGCCTATTCTAGAAAAGACTCCCAGCCATCTCGGATTATAATCTCCATGAAAGATCCTAGAGAGACACTCATGTGGTATAGTTGCATCAATCTGATCAATACGTATGCGAGAGCCCCTAAGATGTTGAATGGATGTAGCTCTCTGATTCACCGGAAAACTCTTGAAGGTCTTCCAAGCAAGAATTGTATATGCACATCTCTCCCATCCTGACCACTGCATGTAACGAGATGCACCAAGTGGTGGAACGGCCTCATCCCTAATGAACTCGTTCCACATAATAGGTTGTCAGTCAGCCTCATCCAGAGACCTAGGAAGCCTTTGTTGCAAGAAAGGTCTCATGCTTCTCCATGCTCTGACAATGGCAACAATAAGAGGGAATGATGGTGCCCTGATATTTGCCTCTGTGAACAAAAACCGCGTGCTAGGCAGCTAATCTCTCCCAACACGGGGTGTGCATCCGGAAATCTGAGAAAGGAAAAAATTCTTCCAAGGCTCAGTGCAAGGTAGGAAACCTCTAACCACAAGTTGGCAAAGCAACGCCTTGCACCGAACATCCGGATCAATAATATTCAGCCCCCCCTCTCGTCTGGGTTGAATAACTGTAAGCCAAGGTACCCTTTCACGTGTGTCTGGAGTGCCATCCAAATCCAATCAAAGAAAATTGCGCATCAACCTCCTGCAACTGACCAATGCACGCACGAGAGAAGAGACATTAAACCAAGCCGAGGCAAGCAATACCTGATTAGCCACCAACGCTTTGGAGGCTAAATCCAATCTCCTAGAGCTCCAATAAAGAAGCTTCTTCCGAATACTCATAAGTACCGGAGTGAATTGGCTATGCAGGAGAAATATCAACCCCAACCTGGCATCCCAAATATCTAGGAGTGCATCCTCTGCTGATCCAAGTAAAACCAAGCTCTGCACCCCAAGCAACTCTCGATGAGTCACTAATCCAAAAACCAACAGATTGGTGTGCCAATTAATGAGGGCGCGTGCTGCAATTCCAAGTAAGGTGATAGGTCTCCTGAAGGAGATGAGAGTTAGGGTTTCATGTGGGAGACACACACAGAGAAGAAGGGAGAGAGAGAGAGAGACATATGTGGGGATAAGTCAACTCATAGAATGAGTGTGTGACTCCCCTATCACACATGTATATTTGCACTAGTACACATAGTGCACTTAGTACATTAAAAGTACAAAGTGTACAATGTACTATAAAACTTATGGGCTAGTACACACTATAAGGGTGGGCATAATGCCTTTACCCCAACAACCTCCCACTTAAAGGCAGTGTGCCCTTAAGTAAAGGAAAAGACAAAATCAGCATGTACATGATAATATACAAGGCCATATCAAGGCTGAAACTGGCCTCATCCAATGCCCATCAAGTGTCTGCAATGAGCAAACCGCTCTTGAGGCAAACTCTTTGTCAACAGATCAGCCGGGTTGTCGTCCGTATGAATCTTGACAAGCTGAATTTGCTTGTTCTCTATCACCTAGAAACCACTCCCACTGCAAATGCAATGTCCGGCCTGGTAGCAACCATGGCATACATGAGACTGCCACAAGCTGAAGCATACGGAATCTTGGCCATATCAGCCCTGTCACTATCCGACTGTGGGCTGTCCATAGCACTGAGTTTCACATATGGAGGCAAAGGAGTACTAGTCTTCTTCCCCCCATCCATATTGAACCTCTGCAAAACTTTGCCAATGTATTCCTTCTGAGACAAATACAACACATGCTGATTTCTGTCCCAAAGTATCCGCATACCCAAAATGTGATTTGCATCACCCAAATCCTTCATATCAAAGGTCTGATGCAGCCTCTTCTTTAAGGCATCCATCTCTTTACGAGATTTCCCGGCAATCAACATATCATCAACATACAAGATGAGGATCAATAGACTGCCATCCAAAGCTTTCTTGGTGTATAAGCAGTGATCTATGTCACTCCTCCTGAAATCCTGGGATTTCATGAATGTATCAAATTTATGATACCATTCCCTTGGTGCCTGTTTGAGCCCATAAAGACTCTTTTTCAGCTTACATACAAGCTTCTCCTTTCCATTCACTGCATAACTCTCTGGCTGTTGCATATATATCTCCTCATGGAGATCACCGTGAAGAAAAGCAGTCTTCACATCCATCTGATTCAAATCCAGATCATCATGAGCAACCAAAGCTAATACAGCTCTAAGTGTGGTCATTTTGACCACTGGAGAGAAGTTCTCATCAAAGTCCACACCATATTCCTGCTTGAAGCCCTTAGCCACTAACCTGGCTTTGTATCTTGGCTTTGCATCAGGTGCAACTTTGACCCTGTAAACCCACTTGCATGGCAGAACCTTCTTGCCTGTAGGCAAATGCACCAACTTCCATGTTCCATTTTTTTTTGCAGAGAATCCATCTCTGACTTCATAGCACGCTCCCAAAGAGCCTTGTCTGCCCTCTGTAAAGCCTAGTTATAACAAGAGGGCTCCCCACAGTCAGTGAGCATCAAGTAGTCAACCCCTGGAACAAACATGTCAGGGGGTCTGGAGGGTCTTGTGGACCTCCGTACCCAATGACCATCATTTGCAGGTTGCTGTCCAGCCTGCATATCACCTATTGGTGGCTCCTGTTCCATGCCATAAGGTTAAAAGATCATGCCCGGTATCTCCTCTAACTGTGGGATATCCATAGGGATATCTTCTGCCATCTCTGGCTGTCCATTTGGACTATTTTCAGCACCATTTAAGGGCTGGTTTTGTTGCTATAATGGCTGATTTACAGCCCATGGTTGTTGTCCATGATGTCCATCATCATCAAAGATGACTCTGCCAGGCTCCTGTTGCCTTGCAGGCTCCTTATACATGCATGTTTCATAAAAAATGACATCATTGCTGCGTATAATTTTTGTATTCACTGGATCCCAAAGTCTATACCCCATTTCACCTTTGTCACCATATCCTAGGAATATGCATTTGTGAGACTTAGGATCAAGTTTGGTGCGTATTTCCCTGCGTATGTGCACGTACGCAACACAACCAAACACTCTCAAGTGCTTGTATGACGAAGGCTTCCCTGTCCATACTTCCTCTGGCACTTTCCCACCAAGCCTCGTGTTAGGTGACCTGTTTATAAGATGAACGGCTGTCATAACAGCTTCAGCCCAAAAACCATGAGGTAACGCAGCATGTGACAACATAGAACGGACCTTCTCCTGAATGGTCCTGTGCATCCTCTCTGCTGTCCCGTTTTGTGGAGGATCATAAGGAGCAGAGAGCTCCCTCTTGATGCCTTTAGCATCACAAAAGTCGTGAAACTGTTTGGACATATACTCTCCATGTCATGGCCCTGTGAAAATGGAACAGTACAAGTGTGGGCATGGTGGTAGCAGAGTCAGAATATTTTATGATTCACATGGGGGGTGCCCGGACAGAGTTTAAGATGTGTGGACATCCCTAGGTGTGAAGGGGGGAACTAGAAACATTAAACTTCAGCTCTGTACTTTCTGCAGGTACACTGTACGGCCAGTTTTGGGGCAAGTACAGGTGCTGGACAATTTTGTAGCAGACAGCACAGGCAACCAACAGCAAAACTCAGTAGGCGGCTACTTCTGGTTCTCTGCAGAAACAGCCCGTACCGTCAAGTACAAGCAAGTACCGTCAAGTACAAGCAAGTACAGTCAAGTACAAGCAAGTACAGTGCTGTTTTTCAGATCTGTACTTTCAAGGACAGCATAAGAGTGAACATCAGGAGGAGGGTACAGGCAAGTACAAGCACATGTGTGAAGCAGGGTTGTGGATACAAGTGCCTGCAAGTACAAATTGGTGCTGTTGCTTCCTCCAGTACTGTTTCACGAGCTGAACTTGGTAAGCCTTGTTTCTGTTCATCTATCTCTCTTTCTACTGCTTGATGTCTGTTGCAGATATGAGTTATCTGGCCCCTTGTGAGAGGAGGGATATGGCAGATTGACAAGGGTTGAGACAGAGTTTGGACAGCACATGTATGTTTGAGCTGAGATGATGTATCAAGCACTTGAGTTATGCCAGATGTATGCCCATGGCTGGCCTGCTTAGTGATCTTGGCTGATCAGAGGCACAGTGTGTTATTTAGAGACACAGATCTGTGTGCATAGATCCTCTGTGCTAAGAAGGATTTGTGGGCCGTCAGATTGGATATACAGGTGTAAACTCTTGGCTGATCCTTGTGTTGTACTCAGCCATTCATATTATTATAATTGAATAAAGAAATACCGCAAGGGGCGCCAAGCTTTGGGGCCAACAGGTGTCGCTGTGTTTTCAGATTTGGGCACTCTAGCTCCAATCTGCTTTGTTTTCACATCTAGACTTCAAGTGGACGGGTGATTGCTAATCTACCGCACTCTGGTTTTCTATCAGAGGCCGGTTTCACTCCACCATTGTCGGAACGCAAAGCCTTTAGTGTTTTGCCAGTTTGATTCTCAACATGAGCAACAAACTTCTCAAACACTGAGAATGTATCACTCTTCAAACGAAGAGGATAAACCCACACCTTGCGTGTGGCATCGTCAATAAAAGACACAAAATATTTTGCCCCTCCCAAAGAAAGCTGAGGCATCTCACATACATCTGTATGCACAAGCTCTAACTGAGCATCTTTCTGTCCAAGAGCTTTCTTGTGGGGGCACTGGAGTTGCCTGCCATATATACAATGCTCACAAAACTGAAAACTTGAGAACTTTAGAGAAGGCAAGTAACCAAAACGAGACAATTGCTCCATTCCTTTGACACTCATGTGTCCCAACCGGCTATGCCACAGAGATTTCCGGCAGCTCGGTTGCATTTACATTAACATGGTGACAAACACCAGCATGCATGAAGTAAAGAGTGTCCACCTTAGAGCCTCTGGCAACAACCAGTGAGCTCTTACTAATCTTCCACTTTCCACGACCAAATGTGGTAACATAATCAGCATCATCAAGCTGTCCAGTAGAAAGCAGGTTCTTCTTGATCTCAGGCACATGCCTGATATCATGGAGCATAAGCTGTGAGCCATCTGAAAACACAAGCCTCACATCACCTCTGCCAAGAATCTTGCATGCATGGTTGTCACCCAAATAAACTACTCCTTCATTGCCAGCAGTATACCTGACAAACAAGTCTCTGCAACCTGTGACATGAAAGGAGGCACCTGAATCAATGATCCATGAGTGCATACCATGACCATCTCCTGCAAGAAGTGAATGGGCATCAAGTGAAGACGTGAATAGGACTTCATCCTCACTGTCACCCGCATGTGACACATTGACTTCTTCAATCTTGACTCCACTTTTGCCCTTTGGCTTTGCATCTTTGGCTTCATCTTTGTCTTTGTCTTTTCCTTTGCCCTTTTCCTTTTGATCATTCTTCCATTTGTAGCATTGCTTTTTGATATGTCCCTTCTTGCCACAATAATGGCATTCCAAGTCCTTTTTGGAGCGGGACTTGCTCCTTCCCCGTTCTTGGCTTTTACCCCTTTGCTGGGATCTCCCACGTGCATTCATTGCATTGGACTTTCCTACAGAGTTGTTCTTCCTGTTCATCTCCTCTTGAAGGAGAGCACCCTCAACATCTGCATATGACAGCATAGCATTTGAATTGCTAGTGGCTGTCCTGAATGTGTCCCAACTCTCTGGCAAAGTGCATAAGAGAAAGGTGGCTTTGAACTCATCGTCCATTGCCAACTTTTGATTGATTACCTGGCTGACAACACCATTAAACTCATTTAGATGGGCTGTCATAGACGCCCCTTCCTTCATTTGAAGACCTATGAGTTTCTTCAACCAATACACTTTGCTTGAGGCACTTTGCTGGGCATACAAGTCCTGCAATCTTCTCTTCACGTATGCTGAAAAGTAAAGTGTCTGACATAGACAACATGATGGTGGATCTTGCCAGCTCATCCATATCTTCCCATTCTTCAGCAGTAAGAGAAGCGGGCATTACACCCCTTTCTTTGATGGGCTTGTGCTGCTTCTTCTGGAGCAACACATTATAGCACTGGGTTTGCCAAATGTCAGAATTATGTGAGGCTTCAAGCTTTTTGATGTGAAGCAATGAAGAGCTCTCACCTGTGGTTGCCATAGCAATATGCAACCTTTGACACAATCAATGCCTGACTCCCTGCAAGATGTGCAAACACTGCACTAAAGCACACAAAGTGCTCACAGTTGTTCTCCCAAAGTTTATCTCCCACTGCGGAAGCACGAATGCAACTCTCCTCCCACTGAATGTGATAAAATCACCAAAATCTGGTTGCTGCAGATTTATGACAGCACCTTAAATGTGCTTTGTTCCCCTTCCAAAGTACTGTACAACAGTACTAAGTGCTCACCAATGATGTACCAAATCTGTACCGGCAAGTACAGCAGTTGAAAATGAGCCTTTTCCTCACTCGAATCAATGTATAGCCATGCCAAAACTTGTACAAAGTTGTACCAAATCTGTACCAGCATACAGTAGCAATAAATGCTCTCCTGGCTGTCCAAATGAATGAAAATCGGACCTTGATAGTCCTCACCACTGCATACAACAGTCCCGGACAGAAATTGAGCAAAAGCCCCTTGACTGCAAGTGGATTTATGAGGGTTCAAGGCATAAAAGTCTTCCCTGCTGCTTTCCTAAGCTCAACAAGCACAAAATCTTGAAAAGCCCCTTGATTCAAGATCAATTTCTGATCATGAATGGTACATTAATGCACATGAAGGCATCCAGAGTCTTCACAATGCTTCCCCTTGGCCACATATACATCCAATACATAAAAGCCCTTTGATTTACTGGCACATTGAGTGCTTGACAGGCATCAACAAATTGCCCAAAGCATCAAATGCCAGTGCTGCCTGCATGCAAAACAACCCAATTGGCACAAAAGCCCTTTGATTTGCACTCCAATTTCCTGCAATTTGGCCCCAAATGTGAGATTGCTCACATCATACAGCATGTATGAATGCCCAATGGCACAATTACATCAAAAACCCCAATTTTGACCCAAATGTGAGATTGCTCACATCATACAGCATGTATGAATGCCCAATGGCACAATTACATCAAAAACCCCAAATTTTGACACCCAATTTCCTGCAAATTGACCCGAAATGTGACCAATGTCACCCAATGTTGCCAATTTTGCTCAAAATCTGAGAAATTTGGACCTGTACCTGCTCAATTGATGATTGTACCTGCTCAATTGCAAATCCCCCAAAAAAAATTTGAAGCAAATACCTCTGAAATCAGCTGATTTCTGTTTCAGAAAAGGGGTTGTCTTCGTATTTGATGATTCGTGTGAGATGCTGCTTCTGCTGTGCAGGTAAGGATGCTGCTTCACGGCTTGCCAAGACACCTGTACTGCCCAGCGATGACACACATGGAGTCCTGCACAACAGTAAGCTCTCTACCCGAGTCAACTCTTGCACCTAGGTGCACCTCGTCTGTAGCAGCTAGGAGAAGCCTTAACCTGCAACCTCAGAGAGAGCAGCCCAAGACATGGGCACAGAGAGAGTCGGAGCTGTGTGAAATGGGGAGCAGCGGGCTGTAGAAGAAGCCTGAGCAGCGAATGTGGGCGCAGTGTCGGGGTGGACACGCAGTTTTAATTTGGGAGCGGGTGAGGCAAGATGTTCCGGGACGGACACTAGCGGGCGGAGCCCTGTTTGTTGACGCAGCCTCCGCCTAGTGGCCAGGCGTCTAACGCCCAACGCCTTGCTGCCTGCAACTCCCTCTCAATGTCTTGCAGCACCCAACGGGGCCTAGCTCTGCCCTGTAAGCAAAGCGATCACAGAGAGGTTATTTCCTTCGTGCTGGCTCTTCAATGCCGTGCGCTGCCCTGCACTGGAGGTTATGGTGTGTGAAGCGAAAGCTACAGAGGTGAAACCGGTGGCCCTTGCATGTTTAAGCGCAGACAGGCTGGCGCTCTTCTCCAATGCTGGCGTACCTCGAGCTGGTTTGCCCTGTTCTGCACACAGCAGCTTCACATGTGCCTTAGCACCTACACAAGCTTCTGCCCACGCAGCACACCTAGGCGACCAGTTCTGATGCAGCTCGCAGGTCCGTACAGTACACGCAGGCTCTGATACCAGTTGAAGGAGATGAGAGTTAGGGTTTCATGTGGGAGACACACACAGAGAAGAAGGGAGAGAGAGAGAGAGAGAGACATATGTGGGGATAAGTCAACTCATAGAATGAGTGTGTGACTCCCCTATCACACATGTATATTTGCACTAGTACACATAGTGCACTTAGTACATTAAAAGTACAAAGTGTACAATGTACTATAAAACTTATGGGCTAGTACACACTATAAGGGTGGGCATAATGCCTTTACCCCAACATCTCCCACATCTCTTGGAGAGCCAAATTGATCTCTACCCCAATCTTATTCCGAAAAGTAATGAAAAAAAAAGGGGAGAGACCATCCTCCATTCGACACTTACCATGAGGTAAGGCATGAAAAGCATGAGTGAACACTTGCATAGAAAAAGGGGCATCTAGAACGGCACACATCTCCTCTGTAATCAAATGTGGCAATGCATTCCAAACCTTTCTCTATGCCCTATGTCTCAAATCAGAATGGGACTTAGCGCTAAGAAGCTGGTGATAGAAATTAATGGCAATTTGTCTAACCATAAGAGGATTTGAATGAAGAATGCCATGTGAATCTTGCATGAGATGGGCCGTGAGGAGCAAAGAAGTGTCTGTTGCATTTGCCACCCATTTGGGTCCAAAAGGATTCTTGGGAATGGTAACGGTACTCCGCACGTTGCTCTAGAGAGTGATGAAGCTCAGCCCTAACAGTACATAAAGAGGTTGCAACCCAGTGAGCATGAGGATGTTTCTCATGCTCTCTCTGTAAGGCAGTCAATCTACGTCTAATAGCCCTTTCTATGTCCTAGGCCTCCTCCCTCTTAGAAAGGGCACACGTGTGATAAAAGTCACTAATATCACAAAGAGCATAGGCCAGGTTTTGCGAGGCCCGTGAGAAACCATGAGATCTGCAAATATCAAGCATTTGACGTGATAGCTCTGCATCTGAGAACAAATGATTAGGAATGCGTACATGAGGTGCTAAACCATGGCGACTCGAATCTCTAATGCATAAAACCACTGGACAATGATTTGACCTGCAACAATAAAATTATGACCCCCTCTATCAAGCACCCAATCATCCACATGAAACGGTCTCACCGTGCATAAATACATTCTGCATCGCTTCTCCTGTTAGACCATGAATAGAGAAGAGTGGATGGTCTCCTTGGAATGTCATTCTCATGCCAACAATCTCTGCCATGAATAGAGAGTATAAACCTCTCCCAAGATGCTCTCTCAAGAGGATGCACCAAGCCCTCATGCCCACCTATTTTATCCATTGGCATCTCAACCATGTTAAAATCCCCACCAAAATCCAATGGTCAGCATGAGGCATCAACGTAATGAGAGATTTCCAAAAGACAATCCTCTCACCTCTATGGTTAGGAGCATAGAGGTTAAAAATACCAATACGTGTACCACCCTACATAAGAAGGATCCACTTTGCTCTCGCAGGTAAAATGACACCATGTCCAATGATGCAAGGTAGAATCACAGTTGAAACAGAAATACAAACACCACCTTTGGTACCAATGGCTGGCGACCAAAAGGTGTGTCCCGAAAGAAGCTTGTCTGATCTCCCACACTGGCTAGTATCCAATTTATGCTCTTGCAAGAGCAATACATCCATAGGTCCACCTGTAGCTGTACTAGGAAGTTGAGTTTTGACAATCTGTTTTTGCCGATGCGGGAAAAAACCCCCAAGACCTTGAATGTTACATGAGACAATCCTCATAAGGACTCAGAGTAGGAGTGATCAGATCTCGTGGTCGACAAAGGACCCCCTTTAGAGACGGAGATACGTCTCGCATAGGTAAGGGAGGGAAAATCTAACGATGAAAAGCTTACCTCTCGTTCCCACTTTGGAGAAACGGCAGGGCTAGATCTCAAAACTGGAGAGGTACCATGATAATGCGATGCGCAACATCATCCTCGAGGGTGTGATCATCTTGTCTCTGTAGTGCTACATCCTCTTGCGAGGGATCGAAATCCTATGCCTGCAAAGCCTCATCCTTCAAAGAAGGGTCTACCTCTTGATCCTTTGAGGCAAGAGCTGCATAAGGGTTGGGGTGTTCCTCTAAAGGTGAGGGTAAAGGCGGGGGTCCAAGGGTGCCTGCCATCTCTAACCACAACCCAACGCTGTGTGGTTTGCTTGGGCATAGGGAAAACTGGAGTCTGGGCGGCTGCAAAAGGCATTTGTTGGGTAGGACCACGCCGCTTCCTAGCGTGGCCTCTCGATCTAGGACAATCTCTAGCAATGTGGCCTTGTGGATGACAAATCCGACACTGGTTAGGTCTGCCTGTAATCTCCATCCTATGACGGAAGTGAGAGCCGTTAGGCCTCTGAAGCATGATTTGATCGTCAATAATCGATGCATCAGGAGCAAGCACAGAAACCCGGGGTACACCATTTGAAGTGGCGATGACAGCAGGCAGAAGCTTAGGTGGGAGATCCCAGGAGGGCCGTTACCTCTAAAACCTGGCAAAAGGATGCCCCTATGGAAGCTAAGAGCTTCCAACAAGACCGAGGAAGAGCAGGGAACCACAATGAGACCGGGGTCAGGGGCTGATCCTCCACCTTTGGATCAAAGCCCACTTGGTATTGAAAAAAAAGATCTTCTTGGGGCCAAGAGGATAGGGGCTGCCAGCCAACACTTGAGAAGTAGCTTCCGGAGAAAGAAAATCCACCTAGAAGAAGCCTTGACCAAGAAGACATGTATTGTGGAAGTGCACAGTCAGCCTTGAAGGGAGAGCTGCCAAAAACCATTCACGGGCCTGCGAGCGAGAGGGGTGGGAGCCATAAACCCTCGCGATAAGGGTGGTCTGGACCTCAATGTCAATGTCGTGTTCGAGAGAGGTGAGCTCCTCTTGGGAAAAAATGATGATTCTCCCGGCCTGTGGGGGTGATGACACTTTTTTTTTTGAAAACTTGATATTAAATATAACAAAATAAACCTAAGGTTTTTAAAACCTTAGAAAGTCATGGAGTGGCCTCCTTGAAGAGCCTGTGGGTTTCCCTAACACAAAGGGTGGACTTTACAAAAAGGCCGAGCAAAGGTCAGAAAGAGCCTAGTGCCCAATGTGTGGTTTTCAAAATAAGTGAATTCCATAAGTTTGTAAGTTAGGAGCGGACATTTTTAATGGAGTGTGGATGTGCAAATCCAAATACAAAATAAAATCAATAAAAGAGGGTTTCCATGCAAGCTTTCCACTGCAGCTCCCTAACGTGGGATGCTAGCATAGTTAGCATGATGACAAGAGTCCTCACTGGCTGAGCACAATCCAAGAGCTTGGAGATGAAAAACAAAGAAAAGAGAACCTGACAAAAACAAGCCTGCATTAACAGATGCGTAGACGTGTCCCGCTGTATTGGCACTAGGTTTGGCAAGAGAGAGTGGTCATTCTCAAATATATTGGCGGAAAGATCCTTCATTTTGTGCCTCTTTTCAGTGTGAAGAGTTGTGAAGATGAGTGAAAGGTTGGATGCTTTGGTGTTGTCCAAAATAGTAAGTTGGATGGTAAAATGTGCCAAATATTTTCCAGATTGTTGGACTGCCTGCTGGATTTGTTGGTAAGGAGGGGGATCTCACGGTGGTAGGTCACAATGGAGACTTATTGGGAGTGTAAGCAGTGCTTGATGGTCTTGCTGCTTCTTTTTCTAAACCCATGCTAGAAGAAACTCATTTGCTTATCCTGAAGTTGCTTAGTAGTTGCCAATCTATGAAGTGTGGGCAATTTGGATGCTCTGTGTAGTCTTTTTATGCGCATGTTTAGGTTATTGTCTTAACATTTTTCAACAAAATGAAATGCTGGGAAAACTAGTGGCCAACGTTGGCTGCCCACTTCTCTCACCCTATATTTTTCTGAACTGCATAGAACTAATCTTTTTTCTCACCCCTTTTTTGTGGTTAGTGATAAAACGTGCAGCATAAAATTTCAAGTTTTCAAGTGCAAAATAATTAGGCTGTCTTTGAAACGAATCTGTTCTATCGTAAAGCCATATTAGTTGCCAAGTTATTTGTACCAGATTTGAAAGGCTTTTGGCCTTAATGAAGGGGCATCAAAAACACTTTCTTTTCTATAGTCAAGGTCACGATTATTCTCAAATTGCAAGGACTTGTTGATATGCATTTTAACAGTGGTTCAATAAGTTTTGACCATCTTGTGTTCTTTTTCTATTTACAGGGAGAGGACCCAGCATTTTCACAAAAGAAATGCAGGTAGCTTTTGATGTTGCCACGCTATGCTGTTTTATCAATGCATGCTTGGGAACTAAAACTAGGGCATGTGAATTAGTTCTCTAGGCTAACCAACAAATAAATTAGTTGTCTAAAGGCCACCCACATCTTTAAAAACAGATACAATAAGGAAGACGACTGAGAGAGTGGGGCTCTTTCTCCACAGCTGGCCACTCCTCTTGGAGGGATGTTACCCATGTGAGGGTGGGTATTCAAATTATCTTGAGGACTGGGAGAGCATATGATCATGATGGTTTGGTAGCAGAGCACTTTATTCATGCCAGAGATATGCTTGCAGAGCTTATTGCTATGATGTTTAACCGAGCCATGTGTGAGGGTTTTCTTGAGACTTGGAATATGTCCACGATTGTGCCTATCTTCAAGTCAGGGGATCCCATGCTTCCTGGGAATTATCGTACCATCGTGATTGGTCATCACACAGATTATATGCATCTATTCTTGAGCAGGAGTTGAGTAGATGGGCAGAGAGAGAGGGCATACGTGCATCAGGGCAGGCAGGGTTCAGGAGAGGTTTCTCCACTCTTAACCATATCTTGACACTCAAAGCTATTATTGAGGAGGGCAGATTATATGGCAGGAGAATTTATTGTTGCTTTGTGGATTTCCGCAAAGCTTTTGACACAGTACCGAGAGCCAGACTGATGCGTAGACTATAGGAGATGGGAGTGCCCACAGAGCTGATTTGGGGAATCATGGCTTTATACAGGACAGTTGTGGGGCAGGTACGTACTACTCAGGGTATATCTGAGATGGTTCACTCCACTATTGGGGTGAAACAGGGCTGCCCCCTTTCTCCCACCTTATTTGGGATGTATGTGGATGAGGTTTCGGACTATGTAGATCGGGAGGGTGATAGAGGAGCACAGCTAGTAGGGACATGGATTCCGCTGTTATTGTATGCTGATGATATTGTGCTGATCTCAGATTCTCCAGAGGGGATGCAACGTCATTTGGATGCATTGCACACGTTTCCACAGGACAGTGGATTGTCTGTTAACCTTGGTAAAACCAAGGTGATGGTGTTTAACACCACAACACAGTGGGTTAGGAGGTCAGTACCCACCTTTACATATGGTTAGGAGACAGTGGAGTATACAGATGCATATACTTACCTTGGTGTGGTTTTTAGTGGCCCACTATTTTCCTTGAGGAGAGCAGCGGAGACCACATTGACCAGAGCTTATGTAGCATTGGGGAGACTAGAGAGGATGTGTTCGCAGGTTCAGTTTCAGGAACCTCGAACAAAGCTCTGGCTCTTTGACACTTTGGTCACTTCAGCCATGCTGTATGGAGTGGAGATATGGGGACCCTCAGTGGATCACCACAGGCGAGCTGGTAGCACTGATGGATGGAGATGTATGGAGAGGCCCTTGGTTTCTATGATTTCCCGGATGATTAGGGCCAAGGCCTCCGTACCACATGATATTATCCGTGCAGAGATGGTTGCCCCCCCCATTGGTAGTAGAGGCACTCACTCGATCAGTCTCCTTTATACATAGCACTTGGGCTCTCCCTAAAGACAGATATGCTCGCTTAGCCCTGGAGTCTTCACAACAGTTGGCATCACAGGGAGACGGATCATGTTGGTATGCACAGATGACAGCTTGGTTCCAACTGCATGGCTTTAGTATGGACAGGCTACCTCCATTTCAGTACTCCCTGGATGCACCCTCCCTCTCTCTCACACGGGCAGAGATTACCAGACTTATCAGGCAGGACTTGACTCAGCTGGACACTAGGAGGACATGGATATAGCCGACACACGAGCTTGGTACGAAGATGGCTTTCTATAGAGATCATCTTCTCCAGCTCACGGAGGATGGGTTTGTGATTAGACCCAGCTACATGGATACTCATCTTTCTCATGGGGTATGGTGTGCTATTGGTCAGATGCGCACATCCTCACACTAGCTAGAGATTGAGACTGGCAGATTCAGAGGAGTACCAGCTGAGGCTAGGATTTGTCAGCTGTGCCAGATGGAGCTAGAGACAGTTACATTACATATGTCACTGTCCAGTATATTATGAGATATGAGGCCGTTTTCACTGCCTGTTCAGAGAGGGTTTCAGGATCAGGACCATACTAGCACGGCATGGGAGACGTCCAATCAGAGTACTCACCATGGAGAACATTTGAGGATATCCGCCATCGACCGATGAGAGACATCTTTGGATAGTGATGTATATGATGCTTACCTTTGTTGCTGGAGTTTTCCTTCCCAGATGTTATCCATTAGGAGCTCCTAGTACCTTACTTTTCCTCATAGTTGTTGTTTCAGTTTCTGTTAGTTGTTTAGTTGTTTTAGCTTTTCTTACACAGACATTGTATCAGATCCACCAATTGTTGTAACCTTTTTGGTCTCATAGGTCATTTTGGCCTTTTGAGGACGTCAATATATCATTTCATTTCATTTCGTTTCTCTCTCTCTCTCTCTCTCTCTCTCTCTGTGTGGACTACCTTATGGGTATCTCCGGCTTTGGCACACCTTATCCCCAACTTCTCCATTCTGCCACCCCCTTTTGAAGCTGACCATGCCTACCTCTCTTTCACTCTTACCTGCACACCACCCGTTGATGGCACGGAAGCGGTAAAGCTGTTTACGCCTTTATAGAGTGCCACACTTCCACACACGCATGCAAACACACCAGAACACCAGACCCAAGAGCATGAACAAGACTTTTTTTTTTTTCCGAGAAAAGATCCTTTCATTAGTTATATAAAAACGCCCGTAGGGCTACAAAAGATCTCTCCTGCTCCTAAGAGAGATAGAGCAGCGAACATCATGGCAGCCCGGGAGACTCTCCCTAGGTGCTGCAAAATACAAGCATCAGTACAAAGAACTGAGCGGCTAAATCATACAATAGGGGGGGGAAGAGCCAAACAGGTGGCCTGTAGTGCCAACGGGGGGATCCCGTGTGTAAGGTGTAGAAAGGGCCACAGCGCCAAGTGGTGTGAAAGGCATGGCGCCGTAAGATCGCCTCATCCGAGTCTCCCCGGATGCGGTCGTACTGTCCTCGCAGGGTGTGGATCAACTCCTGCCAAATCCCCCGTACAGTCTCTGCTGGTGGCTCCAATCTCCCCTCAAAGGCCGTAAAGCACCGGGCCCTCCAGGTGAACCAGATGGTGAGGCTGCTGAGGAGCTCCCATCGTAAATCCCTCTCCTGTGTCCAACTGGCGGACGAGAAATCCGGTGCCGGAACCAGGCGAGGCTGGCCCCTAATAAATCTGATGGCCTGACTGCCCGGCTCCATCTCATAGCCCATAGCAGGCCCTGACGAAGTCGACCAAGCAGCGGCACCCCACGTAAACATACCCTCTGGAGAGAGGGGGGCCAGAATACGCAGCATCCGCAGCCAAATCTGCTGTGCCTGAGGGCAGTCCCAAAGGCAATGTCTCTGTGTCTCCATAGGGTGGCCGCATCGGACGCAGGCCGCCGGAAGACCCGCTGTAAACAAGCCTAGTGCCAACTGCTGAGCCCCTGTGGGCGACCAGCCACTGAAAAGCCGAGATCCTGCGGGCCTACCGACTAGCCTAGAGTCGAGCCCAGAAATCCTCCAGGAACTCCTGTGAGAGTCCCTGTAGTCGCCAATGTCCCGCTGCCGCTGGAGAAACCGTCCTCCTCGCCGTCAAAATATGCCGCCCCAGCCGAACAGTATACTGGAAAAAGGTGATCTCTGTGGCCTCAAGGGATGCATAAGGATCATGCCACTCGTACTCCCCGGGGTCCCACTGTAGCCGGGCCAAGGGGCGCGCTGCATATGCCCATATGCGCCAATCCGGGAGCACATCAGTAGGGTCGGGGTCAATATGCCACTTCCGAGAAGCGGCGGCCACTACCCGAATCCTCTGAAAGGTGCACTCTGCAACCAAAGGCGACTCCACCTCCACTCTCTGGAGTCTGCCCTCATCCTGAATCTCATAGTAGAGGCATCTGCCATCCTCAGTGCTAGCTCTGACAACAATCAGGATCTCCAACTGTGTAAAGGCTCCCATCCACCGTGGGGCCACTGGCTCGAGAGGCGTGAACCACTCCTCTGTGAGTGCCTGCTGTATATCATCCCTCATAATCAACCCCCCTCTGAAGTGACTCAGCCTCTCCACCTGGATCTCCTTTGGTAGACTGCAGAAAGCCTGCGAGTCTCCAAAACTACGAGCTGGGCCTGCCGCTAAAGGTCCCCAGGCTAGACGAGGCCGAGAACCCAGCATATGACCCTGCTCCGTGCGAACCGCTGGGCTCCAGATGAGCGGCTGTCTGGCCCGCTCCTCAACACAAGAAGGAGGCCGCTGAGAGAGCCCCGGTCTCAGCAGCTCCCAAGCTCTCAGGATACTCAAAGCAAATCTGTCCTCCCATCCTCTGCTGAGGCCTGTCCTCCGCATCTCTATGAAGATCCAGCGAATCTCTGGTGCCCAAGTACCCCCTGCTGGGGGCGCCCGAGCCTGCAGTCGCTGCAAGAGGAGCTCTTTCCAAGGCTCAGCGCCTGGAAGCAACCCCCGAACAATAAGCTTCCCCAATAAGGCTCTACTCTGATCGACTGGATCTATAATGCCCAAACTGCCCTGAGCCAGTGGAAGTGTAATAACTGCCCATGCAACCTTTGCCCGAGCTGGCTGACCGTCCCTCCCGGACCACAGAAAGTTCCTGATCAGCCTCTGTACCTGGCTGATGCAAGAGCTCGAGAAGAGGCTAGGAGGGGGGGGACGAGATGGCGAGGAGGGGGGAGGCGCAGCAGCGATGAGGTTCTCACAAAACTTCACACATATTTAGCAACCCCCTTTTTTCTGCTGAGACATTTATGTCCAGCAGCTGTACAACCAGAAACCATTTATCCGCCTGGATCAAACAGAAATCTCGGTGCATCTACCTTCCAATCCTTCAAGCGTTTTTCTCTATCAAACAACCATTGATACACCCTGTCATGGTCTTCCATTTTCAGCAACCCCCTGGGCTCTTTATATATGGCCTAATCACCATCTATTGTTGCACTTCCTCCTCCATACCAGCTCACACAGTTTTGTGATGGAAACATCCATTCCTCACCTCTACTCCCCTCTGACACATCTGATTCCCACTCATAATCATATACTGAAATAACAAACATCTGATCATCAACTCCCATCTCATGATCATTCAATTTGCAACCCACATCATTGGCTTCCAACTCTCCCTCTGGGCAAACTGCCAAACTAGGACTACAGCCAAACCACTCATCCATATGCTGAGCATCAACATGTGGTGTGTCCATCATAAACCCATTTTCCTTCAGCCCATCAACATCAAACACAGCAACTTCATGCACTGTAGACTCATCATTGTCACTTCCCTGTAGTTTCTCCAGCTTCAAGACCATTGGCGATCCTTCAAGATTCTCCACATCTTGCACAGGCATCTCTACCAAGTCCAAGCTCCCTAAACTCCCAGGCAAAGCATCTCGGTCCCCTTGACCAACAACAATAGCCTCACATGCATCCTCACCACTGACAACCGACTCATTCTCTTGGGCATGACAAGGAACACACACCTTATGATCAGCAACCGCACCTGCAAAATCTATCACGTCATCATCCGAAATAGCATCTAACCCATCATCAGTCACACCATCATTCCCTTCCTGCACAACTGGAGTCTGGTATGCAAGCATTTGTTACCTTCTCTAAGGAAGCCAATTCCAACAGATCATCCAATGCATTATCAAGAATACTGTCCAGCTCACCATCCACACTCTCACAGGCTACAATATCCAACTCATCACCCGGATCATCAACTTGTACTCCATCCATAGCATCTTCATTAGTGACATTTTGATCATCACATTCTACCTTGACTGGCTGAAGTACTGGCACATGCAAGTCATTACTCATTTCTAAATCAAAGAGATCATCCAAGTCATATCCATACTTAAACACATCAGGTTCCTCATTTTGATCATCACATTCTACCTTGACTGGCTGAAGTACTGGCACATGCAAGTCATTACTCATTTCTAAATCAAAGAGATCATCCAAGTCATATCCATACTTAAACACATCAGGTTCCTCAGCACTAGCATCACTTTCACAATCCACAGCACCATCAATAATCTCATCCTCCTCCTCCTCATCTTCTGAAAACTCTTCAGGGCTGATTCCAAAAACCTTACCCTTCTCCATTTCCAACAGGTTAATCTATCCCATATCTTGCTCTGCAAATGTGACCTTACAGACTTCATGAACATTGGACTGAATTGCATCCTTCATCTGCATACTAGGGTCACTCACCCTATCATTTATTCCCATAGACAATTGATATATTCCACCATTAGCTTTGGTTGGTTTCTTACATTGCGGATTGATATGACCCCACTCACCACAATTCCGGCATTGCACATCACACGGATACCCTCTCCCTCTTCCAATATCTGCTGAATTTCCTTCAGAACCAGATGATGCATCAGTCTTCCTTCCCATAACACCTATGCCTCTTCCTCTTCCTGCAGACTCTATCCAGTTCAAGCTTAAAGACTTCATGAGCTCCACTGCTTCATGAACCTCCCTCTTCAAAAAATCCTCCTGTTTAGGAACAACAGCAGCGTTTCTTCCAGGATGCATACTCTCAATCTCTGGCATCTTCACAAACCTCTTCGGCTCTTCCTGCATTCCCAACTGCCTCAGACGCTTCACCTTCCACTCCTTCTCACGAGCAACTCTGACAGCCTCCTCAAAGCTATCCAGGTTCTTCAGCTCCACCTTCAGACGGAGGGTTGGCTCCAAACCAGCCACAAACCGCTCCCTCTTTATCATCTGTGGGGGTACTTCAGGAATCAAAGCCTCACACCATAGACTCCACAGTCTACCAAACTCTATCAAATACTGATCCACATCCTGACCATCCTTCTGCTGAATGTTACACAACTCCTTCCACACTTCATTCGGACTCTTCACATGGACAAACTGTGCCAAAAATGCAGCTCTGACTACACGGTACTCAGGATCCTGTTGATGAACATTTCTGTGTGTAGTCACAAACATCTGTAGCCATGCTTTTGCATCACCCTGCAAGCAATAAGTCAAAATCTGAGAAAGGATCTCCGGGGTTGCCCTGTCTTTCATCAAGGTTGTAAACTCCATCTTCTCCAGAAACCTGACTGCACTCTCCTGTGGCAATCTCTCCGTTGACGTACCCAGCCACCGCAACCACCGAGACAAAAAACAAGGCCACTCCTCTATCATCCCTTGCGCACACCAGAGGCTGCCACCTTTTCGAAAAAAAGATCTCCTCCTCGCCAGCCACTGCGCCCCAAAAAAAACATAACAAACACACGAGCACTGAGGTGGCGTTTCAACAAGAACACCTCTACCTGCCTCTGCTCTCCACTCTCTTCGCTGCAGTTGGTGAGGGCCCCCCTGCTTCCATGCCGTCAACGCCTGTTAGTGGAAGCGGTCCCTTCACTACTGGCGGCACCACACTCTGCTGAAGACGACCCTCCTCCTTTGCGCTTGCGGCTGCACCAGCCACACACACCAGAAACGACCACACTCTCTCTTCATTCGCTCCCCAGAAGCATCGCCCTCCTAAGGCGGCAACTCCCTCCTCTTTCTCTCTTCGCCCACCTTCTAGGTGTTGTGCTAGCGAGAGAGATGGCTACCAAGCATACCTCCACGTGGACTTCAATAAGCTGGCCACGTGGTTGGTGTATTATTTGTTTTTTTCTTTTTTCTTTTAAGTCTCAAGGATGGCCACGTTGCTTAAAGGGCCCCCTGCTCGTAACTCTCTGCATCCCCCACGCCGTCTGCAATCCACGTTTGCTCTTCCGGCAGAATCCGCCACTTGGTACAAATTCAGTATATTCCCTCCATCAAAAATTCTAGTGCCACCTTCTCACCAGCTTTTCATACACGTGGCCACCTTTCTTTCCAGGACCTTTCAGATCAAGTTTATGCACAAATTGCCCTTATTGCCATGCATACCTTCAAATACAACCTGGTGCCGATTTTATTTGGGACGCGTACACAAACAAAGCAATCGAATGGCTGACACCATCTCCAGCATAACACGCTCCGGACAAGCCTGTGCTTCCAAGATTTCATCATTTTCCTGCACATACACTTCCATCAAAGCCTAAGGCCTGATTGTCGTATCCATGACGCCCACACTGAGTCAATGGGTGCTCCCATGACTTTACCACAACACGAACATCACTCATGTACACATGTACAAGTTGAGTTTGAGGTTCTCACAAAACTTCACACACCGTCCCTTCACCACCTCCCCCCATTTCATATTACACTCAGGTCCTCTTTGATCACGAGCTTGACCTTGTTTACTCCAACCACATCTACCGCCAACTCCACGATGTGAAACCTACTGACCCCCTATCCACCCTCACAACACAACTCACCACCATACTCCACACATCCGCCACAACTTCTTTCATATGCACGCGGCGGTCTACCGCCAAGCCACCTTGCAGTTCCATGCCCCAGAACTGTTGGTATGATGACGAATGTCGGGCCATACGCTCCCGTCTTAAGCATGAGGTACGGATTGGGCAAATCACGAAGCGCCAACCGCAACGGATTTCTCAACGGCTCACCCGACGCAACAAACGGGAGTTCTATGCTCGAAAAGAGGATGAGTTATACCGACTTTTCTTAGGGCTGAACTGCAAAGAGGCACGGAGGAAACTCTGAGAACATCGCCCTCCCACACCTATCACCTGCCCAGACACATGGCACTCCTATGCACTCATATCTCCCATCAGCCACCCCTACCCCCACCACCAGACCCCCGCCCCACCACCTCCACCTTCTTCACAAAGGGCATGGTCCTCAAGGCCATTCGTAGACTATGCAATGGGCGAGCCCAAGATCATGAGGGACTCACTGCCGAGTACATCTCGCATGCCCATGATACCCTAGCGCCCCTGCTAGCCTACATGTTCAATAGTGTGGGCAATGGCTGTTAGGGTTAGGGTTTTGGAAGGCACATCAACAGGAGGCGTGTTAGAGAGAGAGAGGAACACGACTGCTCATGTATTGATAATAATAAAGTGAAGTACAATAGCCACATAAAAGATGTGACCTAATAGTGTGTTCACATGGTCCGGCCATAAATAGTGCCAGGTGGACCAAATCACTTATAAATCACTATAAGTGAAACTAAGCTAAACTGGGGGAAAAAACCTCCACTAACTGAAGTAAAAAGTGCCCCAGTAACCTACTGATGATCACTAGCACTCCCCTGGGTGCATACACAGCATAAAACCCAACAAACCCCCCTGGAGTGATATGTGATCACTGTACATCATAAGGAAACAAATTCAAAGTAGTGCGGAATGCTTCGAATTTCGGACGTGGTAATGCCTTGGTGAAGATGTCTGCCACATTCTGATCTGTAGGGCAGTAAATCAGACTGATATCACCTGCCTGGAGTCTCTTCCGAACAAAGTGATAGTGAATCTCAATGTGTTTCGTGCGAGCATGAAACACAGGATTCCTGGCTATGGCAATGGCACTCTGACTATCAGTATAGATAGGTGTAGGCTCCTCCACTGAAATATCCATATCAGTCATAAGACGACACAGGCAGACACACTCAACGGTAGTAGCGTAGGCTGCTCTGTACTCTGCCTCACAAGACGAAGTGGCCACTGTGGTCTGTTTCTTGCTTAGCCAAGAAATACATGAAGAGCCAAGAAAGAAACAATTTCCACTAGTGGAATGTCTGGTATCAAAATCACCAGCCCAATCTGAATCACTGTAAGCATATAGCTACATGTCACCCCCCTCAGGATAAAGCAATCCAAGAGACAAGGTACCCTGCAAATATCGAAATACACGCTTCATAGCTTGCCAATGTGACAATCGCGGGCTGTGCATGAATCTGCTCAACTGAGATACGACATACTGAATATGTGGCCGTGTAGTACACAGGTAAATAAGGCACCCAACAGCCTGAGCATATGTAGTGGCATCAAATAAAATACTGTCATCTTGTAGTGACAGTTTCATCCCAGGCTCCATAGGAGTGCTGATAGGCTTGCAATCCTGAAATTTAAACTTCTCCAGAAGTTTAGCAACATACGGAGATTGCAACAACCCAATGCCTCTGTTATCCTGCACAAACTGTATGCCCAAATAGTAGTGTACGAGCCCCAAATTAGACATGGCAAATGTCTGTTGCAGTATCTCTTTTAAAGCTGCAATTTTGTCATCATTTGATCCCATGAGCAAAAGATCATCTACATAAAGACTGATGACCAGCAGATCTTTCTCTTCTTTCTTTACATACAAAGTGGCTTCTGATGGACTGTTCACAAAGCCTTGAGTGAGCAGGAAAGCATCTATTTTTGCATACCAAGCTCGTGGAGCTTGTTTCAAACCATACAAGGCCTTTTTCAGCGTGCATACTTTCCCTTCATGATCGTATTCTGCAAAACCTATGGGCTGATGTACATAAACTTCCTCCTCGAGGTCCCCATGTAGGAAAGCAGTCTTGATGTGTCCAATTGATGAACAACCCAACCACGATGTGCAGCCAATGCAATGACACTCCTAAGTGTTGACATACGGGATGTAGGAGCAAATGTCTCCTCATAATCAATCCCCTTCTTCTGTGCATAGCCCTTTGCAACTAGACAGGCTTTGTACCTGCCAATGGATCCATCTGCATGTCTTTTCAACTTTTAGACCCACTTAGTACCAATGGCTTTCTTGCCTTTGGGCAGATCAACCAAATCCCATGTTTGATTCTTTTTAATAGAACTAATTTCATCCTGCATGGCTTTGTTCCAATGCACATTGTCTCGTGCATCCACAAATGAATCAGGCTCATCATCATCCTGTAAACTGGCTGCCATAACCATATTTAAATCCATGATGTGTGCATGCTCATTGGTCTGTGTCTCCCTACAAGTACGGCCAGCAAGAGGAGTCTCTAGATCGCTGTCCTATAATGTCCTCAAATACCATCTAGGTATATGTCTGACCTGTGGAGCCTGTTGTCCCATATTTGGCTCAACTTCTGGCTCAATCTCCTGCTGAATTTCTGCACCATCTTCATGATTAGCTGGCTGTCCTGCACCCTCATGGGTTGGATCACCAACTGTGGAATGAAACTCCATAGGTAGTAGACCTTCAAACATATCATTTTCAGCCTGATTTGCATCATAACTAGCCATGGATAATTCTGATTTTTCATCAAAAATCACATCCCGACTAGTGAATATCTTCTTGGACAGTGGGTCATATAACCGGTAGCCCTTGCTCTCACGGCTATACCCAACAAAAACGCATTTTGTGGCTTTATCATCCAACTTCCTCCTCAACTCTTTGGGTATGTGTGCATATGCAAGACACCCAAGAGTACGAAAATGTGATACCGAAGGCTTGCGGCCATGCCAAGCCTCAAAAGGAGTAATGGAAACCAATGCCTTTGTGGAACATCGATTCAAAATATGACAAGCACACGTAACAGCTTCCACCCAAAAGACATGTGGTAGCTTCTCTGCCTTTAACATACATGTGGCCATCTCCATGAGTGACCGATTCTTCCTTTCTGCAACCCCATTTTGATGTGGAGTATAAGGAGTAGTATACTGATGCTTGATACCTCTACTCTCAAGAAAGGAATTCAACGTGTGTGACACATATTCCCCCCCCTCGGTCAAAACGGAGAGTCTTAACCTTGCATCCTGACTCTGTTTCAGCAAGTGCTACAAAGGCCAAAAATGCATCATATACCTGCGATTTCCGTGTCAACGGATAGACCCAGCATATACGAGAGAAGTCATCAATAAATGTAGCAAAATAGAAGCAACCTCCTAATGACTTCGTCTGCATGGGACCACAAAGATCACTGTGTATAAGCTGCAACTTTGCAGTTGCTTGTAGAGCCTGATCACGTGGAAAGGAAAACCGATGCATTTTTCCCAAAATACATCCTTCACATATGTGATCTGGAGGCTTCTCCATAAGAGGTAGGTCTGTCAACATGTTATGTCGCTGCATAAGCATAAGACTACCAAAATTTACATGCCCCATGCGAGCATGCCATAACTCCACATCAACCATAGCTGGAGTAAGAGTGAATGCATTATAAGCAGACTGATCCACTCGCTGAAATGCATCCAACTGATAGAGTCCATGACATAATGTATGAGTAAGCATCAAGGTCAAGGCATTAGCTTTGTCTCTGACCATGCGTCATCATCAAAGTTGACTTGCATACCACACTGTGCTAAAGAAGAAATGGACAACAGATTCTTCTTTATCCCTGGTACATATAAGGCATCTGTAAGGCGAAGAATAGAGCCATCAATGGCTGTGAGCTGAATCTCCCCAATGCTACAAACTGGATATGAAGCATTATTGGCACACTGAACAGTTTTGCCAACAGGGGCAGGGGCATACATTACAAAACAACTCCCTGCGAGATGTGATATGCGTTGAAGCACCACTATCAAAATACCAAGTACATGCATGCTCAGTCACACTGAGTGCCTGTGAAGACCAAGAGGCATCATAACTGCATGTATAGAAACAGTAATCCCTGTCTTCAACAAAGGAAGCAGTCTCCGGAGGAGCTTTAGAGGCATCGTTTACAGACATTCCAGATTCCTTCGCCTTCTCTTTGGCAATCCTCTTCCTACACTTTGTGATGTAGTTACCTGGCTTCTTACAGTAATGGCATTTGCCCTTCTTCTTGGGCTGTCCATCACCTTTCTTGGTATCCTGAGATGAACCACCATCACCTGAATTCTAATTTGAACTCTTTCGCTGAACCTTGTCTTTCCCTTTTTGACCTGTCACAAATGCTTGTTCAGCACTTGTGTTCATGTTCATGTTCTTCCTGATTTGCTCTTCCTGTAACAAGAGAGCAACAAGTTCCTGATACTTTAGGGGCTCAATAGCATTCCTCATGCTGAGGTTCAAAGAGGTATGAAAAGCCAAGTAGGATCTTGGCAAAGAGTTTAAGATGGTGGATACAAGCTATGTCTCAGGAATAATCTCATCCACATTGACGAGTTGCTCTCTCAAATCCTGTAGCTTGTTCAAGTGGCTAGACATATCATCTCCTTCATGCATCTTCTGATTTTCCAGCTCTCTTTTCAAAAATGAGATCTGTGCCTCATTACGAGCAGCATACATTTGCTCCAAAGTCACCCATGCATTCCGTGAAGAGCCAGCTAAACAAATATGAGGTATAATAGACCTCTATACTGACAATGCAATAAGTGATAAGGCTTGTGCATCCTTGGCATCCCATGTCTTCTGGGCATTTGTTCTTTGAACAGGATGTGGCTGAACGGGTGCCTGTGCCTGTTGTCCTCTTCCACGAGCACCCCCTTGGGGAGGAGTCTCTGGGGCCAATGGACCTGGACGTGGTTCATCACCACTAACAAAATCCCAAAGACCTTTTGCCACGAGCACATTTTTCAGCATGAAACTCCACAAGGAGTAATTCATGCCATCCAGCTTGTCTTCCTTAGACAAGTATGTGAACACATCACTCTGCTGTTGATTTGCCATTATGCCAGTGCACAATGTTTGTACCTGTGTATCAAAAAACCCAAAAACAACAACCCTGAAAGCAACTGTACTCCACTGAGTACAACTGACCCAAATATGCTTGCACTCTCAATCCTCTGAATGTGCAAAACAATGCACCATTGCCCGAGTAGAGCAACAAAAGTGGCTCACACAGTGCCAAAATGCCCAAAAATTTATGCACCCAAAGCCTTGCAAAAAGCCTGTAGAGGTTTCTTTGCAAGGAAACCTCCTTGTATCTACCAGAAAAACTCTCACAGAGAAAATGCCCAAATTTCAAAACATGTAAAGCTGTAAAATTTTACCAAAAAGATTTTGCAGGTACACTCGGCTGTAGGCTGTACGGAACATTTTGCAGGTACACTCGGCTGTAGGCTGTACGGAACATTAGCAGGTACTGGTCGACTGTACGGAACAGACTGTCCAGAGCAGAGTACTGGTCGACTGTACGGCGACTGTATGGAGCTGCAGGTACTGTACGGAGCTGCAAGTATACGCAGCTGGTGCTGGTCGCCTGCTGTCTGCTGTACGGAGCAGTGTACGGAGCAGAGCAGGTGCTTGTACCGAGCAAGGCAATCTGATGGCGAACCAGTACGGACAGAGCAGGCGAACCAGTACGGGCAGCTTATGGCGAACTGGTTGTACGGACAGCTGATGGCGATGGCCTGTACGGACAGCTGGTGGCGAACCTGCACGGACAGCTGGTGGCAAACTGGCTCTGATACCAAAATGTGGGCAATCGCTGTTAGGGTTAGGGTTTTGGAAGGCACATCAACAGGAGGCGTGTTAGAGAGAGAGAGGAACATGACTGCTCATGTATTGATAATAATAAAGTGAAGTACAATAGCCACATAAAAGATGTGACCTAATAGTGTGTTCACATGGTCCGGCCATAAATAGTGCTAGGTGGACCAAATCACTTATAAATCACTATAAGTGAAACTAAGCTAAATTGGGGGAAAAAACCTCCACTAACTGAAGTAAAAAGTGCCCCAGTAACCTACTGATGATCACTAGCACTCCCCTGGGTGCATACACAGCATACAACCCAACAAATAGAGCCCTTTGTGAAGGATTTCCACTCTCTTGGTCCACCAACACCATCACCCCCATCCTCAAAGCCGGAGATCCACTTGATCCTAATAACTACAGGACGATCATGATTGGCCACACATTGGTCAAGCTCTATGGATCAGTGCTAGAGGCAGAGCTCAATTCATTTGCAGAGAGCCAGGGATGCAGAGCCTGAGGACAGGCTGGCTTTCGGAGGAGCTACCCTTGACCACGTCTTCACCCTCCGTGCCATCATCGAGAAGGGTAGAGCACGACACCAGAGGATTTACTGCTGCTTTGTGGATTTCCGCACAGCTTTTGATACTATACCCCAAGCCCACCTCTCACACTGTCTATAGGAGATCGGAGTCCCATCTGACATGGTTTGGAGCATCATCGCTCTCTTTGAGTCCGTCACCGGACGAGTTGGAGCCTCAGGAGGTACATCACAGGAGATTTCCAGCACCATTGGGGTGAAACAGGGCTGCCCTCTATCACCCACTCTTTTCGGCCTCTACATTGACGAGATCTCGAGCTTCATTGATGGATTAGGCGGGGCTGGTCCCACACTGGCAGGCATATTGATCCCCATACTACTTTATGCAGATGACATTGTCCTCATCTCAGACTCAACCGAAGGGCTTCAGAGACAGTTGGATGACTTACATGACTTTTGCACTCAGCGGGACCTCTCTGTTAACCTTGGTAAAACCAAGGTAATGGTCTTCAATACCTCCCGCCCCGTCACATCCAGATTGAGCCTCACTTATAGAGGGGATCCTGTGGAGATTGTCTCATCCTATGTCCACCTTGGTGTCACTTTCAGTGGCCCACGCTTTACCATGCTTCCCGCAGCACATGCCAGAGTGATGCGGGGATATGCAGCCTTGAGCTTAGTTGAGTGGCAGTGCTTCCAGGCACATTTCGAGGAGCCCAGGACGAAGGGCTGGCTTTTTGACACCCTCGTCACACCAGCCTTGATGTATGGAGCAGCTTTCTGGGGGCCAGATTTATCCGATGAGGATTGGCAGTGAGTTGAGAGGCCCCAGGTCATGATGTTATCCCGTATGATCCGTAGCAAACCATCAGTCCAACACCAGATTATCAAGGCAGAGTTTGCTGCATCCGTGATGGTAGTGGAGGCACTGTTCCAGACAGTCACATACCTTCATCGCATCAGTCACATGGATCCCCACAGGTACCCGAGGCTTGCCCTGGAGTCCTCCAAACAGCTAGCACTTGAGGGGCACTCTGGAGTATGGTATGCATTGGTTTCCACTTGGTTCTTAGTATACGGGCCCTGCAAAGACTTCCTACCCCCCCTTCAGTACAGTTTGGACTCCTCTTTTTGTCCGGGAGTCTCACGAGGATACCAACCGGGTTATCCGATCAGATCTTCTTAGCCTCTACACACATTGCACAGGGATCACACCTGCGGAGCTCCCCACGAAGATGCACTTTTACAAAGACCACTTCCTCACACTCACTGAGGATGGATTCATCTAGCAGCCGGGCTACTTGAGTGTTCACATGTCCCATGCCATGCGGATTGCGATCGGCCAGATACGGGTTTCATCCCACCGCCTCCGAGTGGAGACAGGTAGAGCTGAGGGCATCTTCAGAGCCGGCCGTGAGATAGCTATATTTATGTTTTCATTCTGTTTTATTTTCCATTCCATGATGAGATATGCCATGGACATTATTGTACCACTTTGGTCTCATAGGCCCATTGGGTCTTTAGTAGACGCTTAATATATCTTTCTTTCTTTCTTTCTTTCTCTCCCTGTCTCTCTCCACACACATACACCATGGATCTCTTTGATCCCCCATAGCTTAGGATTGTGCCTTCAACAAACCCTAAAACCATCAATTGCTATCAGAGCCTCGTCTATGACCATTGCCGCTGCGATTGCTACTATCCAACTACTTGGCTCGCCACTTGACGTAGTTGTTGCTCCACCTGTGCTGGCCCGTTTCTGCCCGCCGGTGCTAGCCCTTTCTCCGCTTGTGCGCCACTGCCTGAAACGCAGCTACGTGAGTTGTAGCTGTGGCCAACAGAGCCTGCCATCGACTTGCTGCCACGTCCTTAAAAACAAATTAGGGCTTGTCAAAAATCTGGTAAAAATCATCAAATTGCTTCTACGTCCTCTAAAATTTGGGGCTTTTCCAAATTTGAGCCTCTTGCTTCAAATTGAAGCCACTCCGGGTCTTTTGCCTTCGTCTCTGAGCCTAAAATGATAGCCCAAGTGTCAAACCGCTTGGCAACGCTGACACAAAAGGTCAAATCTTCATCGGCACATCATCGGGAAGTTTTTGAACTTACAAAATTAATCTTTATTTTCCATTTTATGTTCAAGTCATGGGTTCCCCAAATAAATGTTGTGTGGGTGTTAGTTTTTCATGTGTATTCTCTTTGTAATGCCTCGTTGTTATAAAAGGCTCCACTTAGGCATCTGCACCTTTTCTCTGAAGGGGGGTTTGTTGGGATTTGGGGTCTCATGTGTGCTGTTTATGTGTGTGGGCAGCCCCTAAAAGGGTTATTGTTCTAGTAGTTTGTGAACACTCTCTTTTAAGTGGATAAGATAAGTGTGTCATGTGGCATCTATTAGAGTGTGATATTTGTATGGGTCAAAAGATAAGGTTGCAAGCCTGCAAAAGTATTGTACTTGGTGAGTAAACATGAGTTTTATCATATCAATGTAATCTAACATTTAATCATGCACTACTCTCTCTCTTTGAGCATATAGAGATGCATTAGTAGCCCTAGTACTCCATCCACACCCTCTCGTTTGTACACCACTATTGAGTCCCCTGTGGTCGTGTTGTCATACTTGTACATTTTATTCTCACTCCACGTTTTCCTCTTGATAACTAGAGGAACAGGCCAATTTTGGCCTTTTGTAGACGTTAATATATCTTTCTTTCTTTCTTTCTTTCTCTCTCTCTCTCTCTCTCTCTCTCTTTGAGCCAGGGATAGACTCACACGAGGGTATGCAGCTCTGGCCATGCTAGAGAGACAGTGTCACCAAGCACACTTCCAGGAGCCTAGCACGAAGGGGTGGTTGTTTGACACACTAGTCACCCCTGCTTTGATGTATGCTACAGCAGTATGGGCACCTGGGCTCGCCACCTCCACATGGTCTCAGATAGAGAGGCCTCAGATTCTCATGCTCTCACGGATGATCCGCAGCAAACCCTCTGTCCCACATGACATTGTCCGGACGGAGTTTGCTGCACCTCCTATGCTAGTAGAGACCCTCTTCCAGACGATCTGCTTCATACAGAGGATCAGAGATATGCCATCAGATCGACTCTCACATAGAGCTTTTGAGGCATCCAGGCAGCTCGCAGAGAGTGGAGATAGGAGATCATGGTATTCACAGATTATACAGTGGCTCACTCAGCATGGTCTTGACATAGATCACTTGCCACCTTTCCAATATGATATACATGCACCACACATCCAGCTCTCTCACAGTGAGAGGAACAGAGTCCTTAGGCAGGATTTATGGCAGCGATACACTCAAGAGACTTGGATTACACCCAGTTAGCCTCTATCGTCGAAGATGCTATACTACAGAGATCAGTTTATGCGTATCTCAGCGGATGGACTTATACAGAGACTTGGATACATGGATGTGTATATGCCTCACAGTGCCCGAGTGGTGATTGGCCAGCTTAGAGTGTCATCACACCAGCTTGAGATTGAGGCAGGTAGGGCAGCATAGATCCCCAGAAAGAGCAGAGAGGATATGCAGACTATGCCAGGAGGAGGTTGAGAGTGAGGAACATTATGTATGCAGATGCACAGCATATAGTGTCATTAGAGAGAGATACACCACCATCTTCAGCGGACATCCCTCACTCCGCCAGATCATGGAGTCTGCAGACCAACGCAAATTTGGCCGGTTCTTGATAGAGACACATCGCCAAAGAGAGAGACTGCTACGGACTCATACCAGAGGGAGAGGTGGGCGACAGCTCCAGCTCACTGATTTCTTCCAGAGATCTATCCCAGTGCCTGCCCTGACACAAGAGGGGGTTACACTTCGGCGCGCTGCGGACCTCCGAGCCAGACGGAGACCGAGAGCACCAGGCTACCAGACTCCCAGACTACATCAAAGGGAGATCACAGAGATATGGGCTCGACATAAGCACCATATCTAGGAGCGGCTAGCTCACTTACACTCACACTCGGAGATTATGCTCCGAGGTATTTTTGCCTTGCCATCGCCTATGTATCACATATTACACCCCCATTATGGTAATGGTTGGAGCTAGATAGATCTGCATTGCATTCTTGTATACCTTGAGCATATAGGTTGCATACTGAGCCTCTAGCAGTAGTGCTCTATCCATCACACCCTAGACGTTAATACAGCTTTCTTTCTTTCTTTCTTTCTTTCTTTCTGTCTCTTCGGGGATTTCAACGCTAGGACGGGAAGTCAGCATGTGCCACTACTCGATCTAGACGACCCTATCGGATTACAAGAGCAAGACATCACTGGCTGTAGTGATCATCACAGCCGTGAGGAGGTCACAGTGTATGGGAGATATTTCTTACAGCTGGGAGCTGCATATGGTCTTGTTATCTATAACAGGATGTCCGGATGGCCCTCCTCCGGCGCCCTCACCTCCTTCCCTCACTTAGGATGTACTAGCATTGTGGACTACCTTATGGGATCTCCGGCTTTGGCACACCTTCTCCCTGACTTCTCCATTCCGCCACCCCCTTTTGAAGCTGACCATGCCTACCTCTCTTTCACTCTTACTTGCACACCACCAGTCCCTCCACCACCACCCCCCATCTCACATTACACTCAGGTCCTTTTTGATCACAAGCTTGACCTTGTTTACTCCAACCACATCTACCGCCAACTCCACGATGTGGAACCTACTGTCCCCCTATCCACCCTCACAACACAACTAACCACCAAACTCCACACATCTGCCATTGCTTCTTTCATCTGCACGCGGCGGTCTACCGCCAAGCCACCTTGCGGTTCCATGCGTTGGAACTCTTGGTATGACGACGAATGCCGGGCCACACGCTCCCGTCTTAAGCATGAGGTACGGGTTGGGCAAATCAGGAAGCGCCAAGTGCAACTGATTTCTCAACGGCTCACCCAACGCAAGAAACGAGAGTTCTATGGTAGGAAAGAGGTTGAGTTATACCGACTTTTCTTAGGGCCGAACTACAAACAGGCCTGGAGGAAACTCCGAGAACATAGCCCTCCCATACCTATACTTTACCCGAACACATGGCACTCCTATGCACACTCCCTCTATCATATCCCCCATCAGCCAGCCCTACCCCCACCACCACCACCAGATCCTTGCCCCACCACCTCCACCTTCTTCACAAAGGGCATGGTCCTCAAGGCCATTCGTAGACTACGCAATGGGCAAGCCCAGGATCATGAGGGACTCACTGCCGAGTACATCTCGCATGCCGATGATACCCTGGTGCCCCTACTAGCCTACATGTTCAATAGAGCCCTTTGTGAAGGATTTCCACCCTCTTGGTCCACCAACACCATCACCCCCATCCTCAAAGCCGGAGATCCACTTGATCCTAATAACTACAGGACGATGATGATAGGCCACACATTGGCCAAACTCTATGGATCAGTGCTAGAGGCGGAGCTCAGCTCATTTGCAGAGAGCCAGGGATGCAGAGCCTGAGGACAGGCTGGCTTTCGGAGGAGCTACTCTACCCTTGACCACATCTTCACCCTCTGTGCCATCATTGAGGAGGGTAGAGCACGACATCAGAGGATTTACTGTTGCTTTGTGGATTTCCGCAAAGCTTTTGATACTATACCCCGAACCCCCCTCCTACACCGTCTACAGGAGATCAGAGTCCCATCTGACATGGTTTGGAGCATCATCGCTCTCTATGAGTCCGTCACTGGACGAGTGAGAGCCCCAGGAGGTACATCATAGGAGATTTCCCCCACTATTGGGTTGAAACAGGGCTGCCCTCTATCACCCACTCGTTTCGGCCTCTACATTGATGAGATCTCGAGCTTGATTGATGGATTAGGCGGGAACGCTGGTCCTGGAAGTCAATGATCCTGGGGAGTGGACCGAATCCCTCACGAAATAGACAGTGAAACCTCCCGCGGATCTCATAGTATATTGGGCAGCCGCATATGTAATGCTCCTCCATCTCAACCTCTGTGTGGCATAGTCGGCAGACCCTCTCCTCTTTGGGTCTCCGTATGAGCTTCCCGGCTCTGAAGATGCGCTCTTCTCTACCTGTCTCCACTCTGAGGCGGTGGGATGAAACCCGTATCTAGCCAATCGCAATCCGCATGGCATGGGACATGTGAACATTCAAGTAGCCCGACTGCTGGATGAATCCATCCTCAATGAGTGTGCCTCATCCGAGAGGAGTTACCTCGGACCGAGCCTCTGCACTCTAGCGTGCCCGACGCCCTTGACTCCCCCCCCCCCAAAACCGGTCGGCCACGATCACCTCATCAACTCCATATCCAGGACATGCTCCACCGCCATCGAGCTACGTTTCCACGTGACATAGCTGAGGGAGACCTTTCGGCCATACTCATTAGCCCCATGCTTGATATTTTGGAGAGTTGTATACCATGTACTGAGAGTTGATGTTGCTATCATTTTTCTATGTTCTTAGTATTCCATGATGAGTTTCGATGGACAATTTTGTATCACCCCAGTGGGATAGCTATGTTTATGTTTTCTTTCTATTTTATTTTCCATTCCATGATGAGATATGCCATGGACATTATTGTATCACGTTGGTCTCATAGGCCCATTGGGTCTTTAGTAGACGCTTAATATATCTTTCTTTCTTTCTCTCTCCAGACCACCAAAATATACCTTGGAGATGACGTCACCCCCTACAGGTGGAACACAAGAAAGCCGGGATGGTTCAAGTTATGGAAGCCCGCAAGGCGAGAAAATGGGCCGTTTATTGTGATGACCGAGTCATCACGGATAAATGTCCCACATGACGGTGCGGGGTCTATGAGACCACAGATGCATTGAGAATTGCAGTGGAACACTATGGTTAGACACATGAGGCTTCACAGAGACTTACACAGATAGAGATATTATCTTCTACACAAAAACACATCAAAGCCTTGAGAGAGGGCTACCCAAAGTGGAGGGTTACACATGGGAGTCAGCTTTCAGAGGACAAACACGCACCACTAGGGAGGGGGGGGGGGGGGGGGGGGGGCGTTTTTCTCACATATGGCATCTTGAAGACCCATGGTGATGGGAAAGATAAGTACCCTCACGGGAAGAGTTGGTTTACATACGTTTAGGGGCTTCTTTTGATGATAGCTCGTGTGTATGGTCCAATGATGGTTTTATATGGATAATCCAGCATCTCCCATGGGGAGAGTAAGGCCTTCAAAGCTTGTACATGATCTTTTTTCCTTGGGTGATAAAATACTCCAAGCGGGGGTCGGCGCATTTCGGCCTCTATGCGGTGTCAGCTGTTTGCATCTCTCTTTTATAGTTTTATGGATTATGTGGCATATGTTTAAGGTTGTGGCCAATTTCAGTGTTTAATTGCATTTAATGGTCTAGTGTTTTGCGAACCCCCCCCCCCCCCCCCCCCCCCCCGGCGCCGAAGTTACACTCCAAGATCAAAAGAATCTCTGAGAGACTGGTAAAGTGATCTATGAAGGAAGAAGGAAAAAGGGTCGACATGAACAACAGAAAAAAGAAGTTGATTTTGGACATAGTAGATAGTCCAAAGCGCACAGAATCTCGTCCAATCCAGAAAGTCTACATAAACTTGCAATGTTGGAGAGAGTCGACCAAAATTGCCTCCCAAAAAGTTTGCCTGGAAATCGTGCCCATAGGTGCCATGACAATCTGTCCAGGAGGGCTGGAGAGTGGGAGCAATACCATAGAAGTTGGGGCATTGTCTCACGTGGGTAAGAGCATCGCCTACATGAGACTGAAGCAATGTGTCTATGTGGCAAAATACCCCCGGAAAAACGCCCATAATACATCTCCATAGAAACAATTGTTGCTTCAAGGGTAATTTGCTCTTTGGTATCCGTCCCGTTGCAGCTTTCCACCTAGGCAAGGATTTAGACATCCACCATAGATGATTCGCATGCTCATGAATGCAGAAGGGGGGGGGGTGGGGGCGCAAAAAGGAGCTTGTACACCCCTAGAAACTATGAGCTGATGAAAAGGAAGAGGTGTCTATCAAGGGAGCTGCTTGTCAAAAAGCTAATCTCTGAGTCTGCCTTCTTCTTAAAGTGCAGGCACTGGCTACAATGGTTGCATCATCTCCATAATGACCCTCCAACTTGACCTATGATGTAATCCCAAATGACAATGTTTGACTGTTTGAGGAAACGAAAAACCATACCATGCTCATCAATAACATCCCGTATGTGGCGAATTCCAAGCACGGAAAGGTTATAGGCCTTTCTTGGCTGGGATAATGCAAGAGGCACTTCGAACACCCTACTCGAGTGAATGCTCTCCATAGTGAAAGAGTTTCCCTGGTTTGGGGGACAGCAGTAGCATCCGTTGTTGTGCCGTTAAAATGTCCAAAAACTATATCATCATAATTGGTCATATGCTTCTGTATGCATGGAGACACATGTTGCCCAACATGCAAACCCATGGCTTTGTTTGTGGCACAAAATCAGGTAGAAGCATCGCCTTCCTCGCGAGAGGACATGATTATGTATATTGAGAATATTAAGTTCACCATGCATCTTAGGCGAGCAAACCAATTCTTGCTTCATTAGTTGTAGGGCTTTTCTGTCCGCTTTTGTTTTCCACAGGCATTCTAGGGCTTTAGACATGAAAAGGTCAATCTGTCTATGAAACCAAGGCGGCAAAGGGAGATAGAATTGCACATACGCCATGATTATAGAGTGCACTATTTGTAGACATACATGTAATGGCCATGTAGACAGCTTCCAATATTCAATTTTGTGATGTAGCTTCTATTCTGAACTTAATCCACCTTCCCCTTACTGCTATTTATTCTGTGATTCTTCTAATAGGTGGTATTTCTGTTTTATCTTCAAATCTGTGATCAATAAATTTATACTTATTTTGCTCAAAAAATGCTCTGTCTGGAAGCTTTTCGTAAAGACGATACGATGTAAAGTTTTGGCTGACTTGCAGGCTGCCGTACAATGATCTTTGTGTGCGGTTGCCCGAATCAAAGTTTCGGCAATGCCTGCATAAAACATTGGAGGTGCTGTTTGACCTTATGTGTTCCTACTTTTCAATGATGACATGGCAACCACCTTCAAAGGTTTGTATTGAAACCCTGAAAGGTTTACATGTCTGTTTGAAGCTTGAGTTTTATTTGTTAAGGGTAGACTGGCCTTTCTACTCTTGTCATGTCTGGTGGGTTATTCCTGTTGTCAAAGAGATTGTTTGAGTAGTAGGTCATCATAAAAGAGAGGTCTAAAGGCATGTGTTGGGATTCATGCATTATCCATCTTTTCTATATCCTTGAACTTTACTGTACATGTATAGTTTTTATTGGGAGTGCAAGTATTGTGATTTTAATACATTCGATACTGATGGGTAATTGCATGTAATTTGCACGCAAGGAGTAATAATTTCTGTGTCTACATAGTTTCTTACAACTCGTTGCAAATTGTCAATGCAGGCAAGAGGTACGCTAGCTGGGGACAGTGAATGTGGACCATTCGAGAGTGGACCTCTTGGAAATGGCAAGCAAAAAGACTGTTCAATCTATCACAGTAAGCAAGAACACATAAAGTCACATGCAAGTCACAAGAATCCAGCATGCAACACACCTTTGATGGAGACTGGAAATAGTGATGCTGAATATTCTCCAGTCCGAACATTGACAGGAGCAATGCGGGGCTTAAATGACCCAGAAGCTGGCTCTTGCAGTGTTACTTCTCATCCTTTCACTGATAACAGCGCCACTATCATCATTGGGGATGGTAAGGAGGATCTCTTTTTAGGGGGAAGTCACGACATTGGAAAGGTTATAGATGAAGCAGTGATGGATGGATCTCTTAGTGATCTCACTGAGAACATGAGAAAAGAGACCATTGTTAATGTGAGCAAAGCTTTGGACAAAGGCCGAAAACATGTCTGGGAACTTGCTGCCCGCCGAGTTTCAGCCTTACTTTCTTGTGATGCACTGTGTACAACAAGCCCACATCATTTCTTGCAAAGCTTGGATTGGGTCAATAGGTTTGTCTTGGCTGGGGAGGCCTTTAGTGGTGCGGAAGCTATATCACTTAGGGCCAAACTTGTCAAGTTGTGTGAGAAGTATTTTGGGACCTTTCATCGGCAAAACTTAGAGGTGAGGGACATTGCTCTGCGTGATTGGTTCTTGTCATGGAAAGTCAACATGTAGCTTTATATCATTTTTGCATGTCTTATCATAAGAAAATGGTGTATGTATTTTGTGTACGTACTTGTAGCATGTTAATGCTTACTAGTTTGAAGGTTTTGCATTGTGTTGTATAGAAACTATTAACTACAAAGCATCCATTGGACAACTTGATCGTGACTTCAAATAAATCTTGAAATGGATGCATGCTGTACCAGCTCATTTCTTGGAACACATAAGGGGCAGCTGTTTACTCTTATGTACCCAAGGGCCATAACGTGCCTGGCTTTGTTATTGAGGTTATACTTATACTTAGGGATGGCTGTGTATCGGGACATTTTGTAGAAAACTAGCAGGGATAACAAGCTCTAATACCATATGTAGAAAACACCAGAGAATACAAGCTTTGATAACTCTGATCGGAGTTTGATGAAAATAAGAAGAGAATTGAGTACAAACTACGATGAACATGAGTAACTCTGCTTGGGTTACATGACAAAACACTACTCACATTAATTGACTACATGAGTAGCAATCTCTTTTTAGGGGTGTCCGCAGCTTCGTAGGTGAGCTGGTAAGTAACTGGAGTCTTAAGCAGGAGGTCTCGAGTTCAATTTCCAATCGTCTCAGCCGATGAATACCAGGTTGAGCTAGAGGTGTGTAACGTTGTCGATTCAATAGCAAGATCTCTACTTGAAAAAAAATAATCTCTTTTAAAGGGTTTTGCATGGTCAATATAGAAGGAGGAGGTGATATCCAATCTACTCATGGATCTCAAGCGTTGGAACTGCCCCTGTTAGCGAGCCTGCGCCTCCTCTCCCGCCACCCCCCGTCCTCGCCACATTGCTGCCGTCGCCTCCCCCTTCTGCCCTCGCCGTTGCCCTCCCCTACTTCATCCCAACCTCCTCCAGTTTCGGCTAGCGCCCCTCCTCTTGTGCTCCGCGCCCAGCTCCTCCCCTATGCAGTCCGCCTTCAGCTGTGCCACCCCCAGCCCTCCCTTCTGTGCCTTTACCCCTTTGCCTTCCCTTTTCCCCTCGTGCGCTTCTGCCCCTGCCTCTCCCTTGTGCTGCCCAGCTCCCTGTTTTTCCCCCCCGCCTCATTCCACCTGTGTGCCATCTTCGTGCCCACCTCCACCCTCCTCTTTGTGTTGTCCGCCACCCCTCCGCCTCAGCTCGCCTCTCCAAGCTCTACTCCTCCGCTTGACCTTCCCTCCGCCTTAGCCTTCTGTTCCGTCCGTCGCCCCGCTTTTTGTTTGCGTTCTAAGCACGGGTGTTGCACCTGGGTTGTTTTTCTGTTGGCAAGAGCTGGCTTCTTTCGTCCTTACCCTGTCAGGAGGACTACATGGTGGCTGCTCCAGCCATCCGCTCCATCATCCCTGACCGAGGCCGCTGCCCCCCTGCCATTTTTCTGATGAGGACCTCCAGCTCTTGGCTTTTACAATTGCCTCCCTCGTGGCCTCTTCCTTAGTTTGCAAGATCGTAGGGAGCCGCCCTGCATGCTGGGATTTGCTCCAGGTAGCCCTCGTTGGCGACCCAGGCAAAATCACCAATATCAATTTTCTTGGGCTCGGCTGCTCTCAGGTGGAATTTGATTCACCCGCAGCGGTAGATTGTGTGATGCAGTAGAGGCCCATTGTGATGTGCAACACTTAGGTGTTTTTCGCTAGATGGCACCACGGTTTCGACCCTGCATCCGATCCCCGTGCAGGTGTTTTCGGCTTCCCAAAATGGTCAGCTTCTCGGCCTGAGGAAGGAGTATCACCCTCTCCTCTCGTCAGATGTTCGAGGAAGTTCTGGAGGTCCCCCAGACTGTCGCCTCAGTGGTATGCAAGGCAGTTGGGATTCTGCCCATCAAAGTTTGCGTAGCCTCTGGAGAGGCTCTCCTGTAGGTTATCACACTTCCGAGTCTGCAGGAGGTCCTGTTACTGCAGTGGGTAGATTATTCTGGTCTCCCCAGCCTGTGTTTTGTGTGTAAGCAGATGGGGCACCTTGCTGGTGTTTGCTCGCGTGGCCTGGCCCATCGAGGGCCCCTCTTTACCCTCCCCCCCAGCCTTGCCTCAGGCTCCCCCGGCGACGGCAGAAGAAGGAGCTTAACACTACCTCTCTTCCCAGCCCAGAGAGAGGGCGGCCAGTCAACCCAAGACGAAGACGCAGAGTGAGGATGCTGGCTGTTGGCAGCCAGCACATTGGCCCTGTAGACGAGCCTTTGCAGGGGGTGCCGCCAGCTGTCATTATTTGGTATTCCTGAGGATCCGGTGCAGTCCCCCCACCCCCCCCCCTTCCCCCTCTTCTTCCTCTCCCCCCCTTTGGGCCCCCTTGCTCCTCTCCCACCCCCTCTTTTTCCCTTGTTCCCCTGTTCCTTTTGAAGTGATCCCTCCCCCCCCCTCCTCTTGGTTGCCGCTTGGTTCACCGGTTCTCGGATCGTGTGGGGATGACAATTGCAGCATCCGCAATGGATGCGCTTCCTCGAGAATCCCCTGGCATCTTCCCGCTGATCATGGGGGCCCTGGTGGATTACAGCCTCTTCAGGTGCCTTCCAGTGGAGGCAAGTGAGTTCTTGGAGACGGCGTCCCCCCTCCGAGTTTTCTTGATTTTACATCACTCCTGAGCAACCAACGAGAGAGAGTGGTTCAGCGATTTTTTCATTCATGCTCAGCGTTGCCCTAAGCAATGAGTGGGGCTGCACCATCCGCACTCAAGCAGTCGCCCTGTCTCGGCATTTGGACAGTGATGGACGGCTCGTTGATATTGTCACCCACTTTTGGCCCTTGGCTCACATGGAGCTAGGGGGCTCATGCCTCCGGAAGTTGGATGGAGCTGTGGACTCCTCGAGCTTCGAAGTGGTCTTGTTTGTTTTCTTACATGTGGCAGCGACAGTCCCCCTGATGCCGGCATACCATTATCTTTATTGCGAGGGGGTGGGGGGGCTGAGTACGCCCACAACAGGGCTAGAGTAGAGTGGGCCTTCATGGAGGGCAAGATCAACGATCACTTGGGTCACGTTCGGCCGTGCAGAGATTGTGATTACTCTATCCAAAACCGACCTTCAAAACCCTCCGTGGAGAGGATGCTTTGAGCAAGTCTCACTCCTCCTGTGCCTAGTTATGTGGATTATCTCTTGGAACATTCATGGGATAGATGGGCCCCGCTTCCGCGCGAGGAGAGGGTTTCTTCTCCAGGAGATTCAAAGAGCCTGTGTTGGGGGCTCAGTGGATATTTTACTTCTGTAGGAGCACAATTTGTTGACAGGACATACCGGAAGATGTGAGAACTGGCCGGGGACGCAGCCACACTTTTTGGTCACCCGCTTTCGGTCCAGAGGGGAACTAAGGGGGGTGTGCATCCCAGTCGATGAGCAGTTTCTCTCTTCAGTTTTGGACTCGGGCACCATGGTGCAGGGAAGAGCTTAGTGGATAATCTTCAGGATTGGGGAAGACTAGGTGGGCCTTCTCAATATTTATGCTCCCAATAGGGCATTGGGGTGGACGGATTTCTGGATACAGTTGTGGGAGGAACTCCCTCGAGCAGATTTTTGGTGCATGGAAGAGGACTTCAACATGCTAGAGGACCCTACGGACACACATGGAGGAGGTTTGGACACTATTTCCAGAGCTGAGGACTTCACCTTCACGTGGGAGCAGCATCACCAGGAAACGTTTGAAGTCCAAAACGTTTCACCCTGAAACACGGAGCTTCAACACGAAATGTTTCACTTTGTGACAGGCACCAATTGAAACGCCGGACTGAAACACCTATATATATATATATATATATATATATATATATATATAGGTGTTTCAAGAGAGATAGATGCTAGGACTACTATTTGTTAGTATAAAAATCTCAAAATTACTGACATAATACACTACCTCGAGTGATAACACAAGTATAAAAGACATCTCTACTATTAATATTTAAACTCCAAATCTCCAAGTTTAAAATACTATATATATATATATATATATATATATATATATATATATATATATATATATATATAAAGTCAAGAGAGATAGATGCTAGGACTACTATTTGTTAGTATAAAAATCTCAAAATTATTGACATAATACACTACCTCGAGTGATAACACAAGTATAAAAGACATCTCTACTATTAATATTTAAACTTCAAATCTCCAAGTTTAAAAAATTTAGACGTTTCACTCTGAAGGTTTCAGTGGACGTTTCACTGAAACGTTGAAACATTTCACATGTTTCAGAGGTTTCACATTGTAGGCTACCTAAAACGCGTTTCACGGTGACCATGCCTGCTGGGAGGAGTTGATCCTCACCAAGAGGAGAGGATCCTTGGCATCTACCAGAGTTTGGATGCCCCCGCAGGTGCCTCCATTTTCCAGGTCATTCAGGAGGATGCAGGGTCTGAATGTTTCCCACATTGACAGCAGCAGGGGGCCCTGGGGTGGGGATGCGGGGGGGACGAATGGTGGGCATCATTTCAAGCACCACGTTATCTGACCATGCCCCGGTCCTCCTTGACCTTGAGGACCCCTGTTGGTCTGAGCGAGAACAGAGTGTTCGTATCCCTGAGAGTTTGGTTTAGCACACCAGGAATTGCACACATATAGCGAAATATGGGGCACTCTCACCTCCAAACATGGATGAACTGCGATGGACCTAGATGTGGGGCTTAGAGAGGTTGGATTGCTATTGCAGAGATCAGCCCAGGACAGACTCATCTTGTTTCAGGAGCAGGAGAGGAGCTTGCACAGGAGCCTCGCTTCCCTCCAGAGACTGCAAGAGCAAACCCCAGACAGCTAGTGGCTGGAGTCACAGATGGAGGCAGCCTGCATGGAGATATGCTCGACAGAGGAGAGGAGGGTGGAGTTTAGGTACCAGGCCCGTGCATCCTTCTGGACTGCGTCAGGCAACAGGGTCATGGTCATGTAGGATTCTTTCGAGGTGACAGGCCCCCACCACCGGTGAGACGGGGGCAGCAGCAGGCTGAGTCGTCCTGATGGCACCACTGAGTTTTTTATTTATATGTTTAAAAAACATGAATATACCTTATGTTAAGTGATGCGTACTTTCCAGACTTGCACCGAACATGTTCAAAACCTACTGTACCGAATCTTTCTATCCACCTTGACTAATATAAATTTTTTGAAGGTTTGAAAACTTGAGATAAACCACACCAAAATTTGCATATTTTCAAGCTCATCATTTTAGTTGTTTAGGTCTTACTCTAATTTACTTCTAAGGTAATACAAATATTGGGTAGATAACGTGAAATTGCTTTTATGTATCTGTGTTTTGAAACTAGTATCATCTACATTTGGAGTTTTTTAAAATATCTATAATTACTTGTTAGAGTTTGATGTAAGACTTTGTGTAATGGTTTTTAACATGAATGCAATCAATAATTTGCAGTCATTTTATCTAATCAATACATTGTACTGAATTGGATAAGTTTTGGTGATGCTTGAATTGAGCTTCAGGTTTTGCGCATGATGCTGGAGAAAGAGGCATGGCAGCAGCTTTCACCAGCTGCTATCAAAACAGTTAACTTGGCTGGATTACTAGGCAACGGTGCTCCGGTTCTGGTTGGATCTCCTGTAGGCTTGCCCAGAGGAGCTGATTCAAGAATCTCTCATTCTGAAACAGAGCATCTGGTGACTGGGAAAGAGGAAAACCAGGTTGGGTTTGGTTTTTGGTTAGAAAGGGGTAATCCTTTCAGTGAAAAAAGAGGACAAGGGTTTCCATCGGCAAATAACAACATAAAACAAGCATCCAAAGATATGGGACAAAGTCATGACAATATAGTGGATAAGGAGCAATTTGCAGGTGTTGGAGTTCAAGGAACCATGGTTAATGGTGCAGTGGAACAACTCGCTCATCAAAGTGATGAACTTGAAGAAGATGAGAACGAAGATCTTTTGGCTGACTTCATTGATGAGGATAGTCAGCTTCCTAGCCGAGTCTACAAAAGTTTCAAAAATACTAGCTCCAAGGATGGGCAAGGAGACATTGTGGATGATGAAAATCTAATCTTGACTGGATCTGCAGTTGGTATTTTAAGGCAATCTCAAAGCTTTTCTCTCATTTAAGTAATCTATGCTTTTATTGTTTTGTATTTCAGTGTGTTTTGAGTGTCTTGTTCTTAGTTTTGATTTGTGTCTTTGTGAAAGATGTTAGATCTTGGTTAAAGGAACTAGTTGTTGATGGAAAAAGTAAGCTTTGTTTGAAGGCTATTAAATTTGACATCCTACAGGCTTAGTGTATTGTTGAATGTGGTAGATGTGCATGTTGTTTGCTGTGACTCCATAGATCTTGGGCGTTAGATGTTTTAGTTATTGCCAAATGCGTACCTGGCTGAAAATACAATCAAACTGCAGCCTTTTTTCCATGATCAAACCGTCCGCAAATATTTCTTCATGACCTACCTCCTTACATGCAGTATATATTGTAGGTTTCTGAGCAGTGCTTGATACGTGGGTTGGTGACAGTGAGTCAAGGTCCTTGAATATAAACAAGGCCATAGCAATGCTTCATCCTTTCATTCACAATTTCTCTGTTAAATTCTCCAAACTCAGTGTATAAATTATCCCAGCCCACCAGAATAGAACCAAGATCTCGTGCTGTCTTAGCTTCAAAACTGTATAGTATATCATAAAGAAATATGGCAAAAATGAGGAACATGTGCAAGGCTGTCAGCCTAGGTTCTCAACTGTAATAAAGGGGTTTTCTATGTGACACTACAATTCAAACATTTAGTTAAAATAACTAGGTACGTAATCAACTGGAGTTGTTCATCGTTTGGAATACCTACCAGTGTAAGGGGCACAGCTCAAGGACTCGTACCTGCAGAGGGCAGGCTTGTAGCTTACCTTTCTGTGGTGCATTGTAAAGCTGTATAGTTATTAGGATGCAGCAGTGGCATGGTAAAACTGTTTTTAAAGAAAAGCAAGATATGGAAGGCTTGAAAAATAGAGACAATGAAAAGTACTTTGTTTTATTGATTTCTTGGCTTAATGTGGCGATAGAGATGTGCGTATAGCACACACAGTGTGATATTTGAATGCCCACGAAGGAACATAGTGACTTTTCTTGAAAATGTGACAGTGGACTGCCTTTTAGCGCCAACTCGTCTCAGTATAAGCACTTATGTATCATTCCCAAATCAAAGTACCTCTTTGGTTGTTTTTTACATGTTTTCTGCATACTTCTTTTGTTCTCCTCAAATGAGCATAAATAATAATCATAAAATCTTCCATTGAAGAGAATTATTTACCACAGTTCTGAGTGATGTTTTTGTAGGCTTATTGTGGAAGAGTACACTTGGGTAATGCATTAGTTTCGATGGTATTGTTTGCCAGATATATGGACAAGTATGCAAGGCTTATGCAAATACTTCAGCCAATCGCTACAGAAGTCTTCCGGGTATGTATGCTCCTTTGAGTTCAGCTTCTGACTGAATGTAAAATACTTAGTTGAGTGAGGTTAGAATAGCTGTTGTTATGTGTGCTTATTACCACTCAAGTTTTAAAATTTTAGGAGTGCTGTGTATGAAGAGTGGAGTATTTATGTGGTATGATTGTTGTTGGTTGATAAAGTGTGGAGGCATGAAAAAGTGGAATACACTGTCATGTGCATAGAGTGTATTTACCGTGTGCGGCATGCACGCAAGTCTAGCGTCGAGGCTTGGGTAGCTTGGAGCTAGGCAGGCTGATTGGCGAGCTGGGCTAGGGATGGCCCGACGCCCTGATGGGCGGGCACCCAAGTCTAGATGCTCGGTGACCGACCAAGAGCCTATAAAAGGGTGGCCAAGGTCAGTCCGTTAGTGAGAGTCTCGCGAGTCTTTGCGAGAGCTCTGTGGTCAAGACCCTGGATCTAGTGTTGACGTGCACCTGCTTCATGCAGCCAAGGCCGGCAGCAGTCTCGAGGCCCGTGAGGGTAGCTTCGTGGCGGTATGGGACGTCATGGGGTAGACACTGGTCGGTGCATCTTGCTAGTTAGCTCAGCTCGTGGCTCGGTGGGGACAGCCATGTCTTGTGGGTTTCGCCCACGGCTGTCATGGTTGGGTGGTGAGTCAAGCTTGCTCCCCCTTCACGTTCTATGGCTTTGTTTTGCAAGTTTCGAGTCGTGTTTCAGGATTGCTCTACGAGGAGATCCGTGGGGATTTGACCGTGGTATCAGAGCATGCCTCAAAGAGTGTGCAAGTTGGTAGGTAGAGAAGAAAGAGGAACGAGTTCGAGATGATTGTTGTTTTTTTCATGAATACTGCCGTTTTTTTCCAATTCAGCGTATGATTTTTGTTTGCATCGTTGGAACTTGAGTGGATTGTGGTCTTGAAAAGAGCCGATAGCATGTGAAGAGTTGTTTTTCTTTGGCAAAGAGAGAAGCAAGAGAGAGCCTCTCGGTTGTGTGAATTAGCAAGAGAGATACGGAAAGAGAACTGGTCGGCTGTGAAACAGGCAGCCAGGCCTGTTGGCGTAGGGTAGGAAGTAGTCGGGCAGTAGGCGACCAGTCAGGTAGTGTATTTTTTTTGATTCGTTGCTGTTCGCAGGTGATGGCGAAGAGCTTCCTGCAGTCGACGGGTGGCGGCAGCCAGAACGCAACATTTTTTTTTAGCGCCATGTTGCTTTTCGTTTTTTTGAAAGAACCTTGTGTAAAAAAAAAGAAGGTAACCTGTTTTAAAAAAACACGCATGCAACGTGGGTTTTCAAAAAAACGAAAGTCGCGTGTTTTCTCAAACACGCCTAGCGTGCAAAAAAAAAAAACGCTTGGCTTTTAGATGTTTGTGTGTGGCTTTACAAAGCCCTCCCGTGTTTGTTTTAAAAGCAACAAAACAAAACAACAAAAGCTTTTGTGGGCTTTAAAAGCAACAAAACAAAACAAAACAACAAAAGCTTTTGTGGGCTTCTAGTTTACAATGTAGCACTCTCCAGGAGTTCTCTTGCATGATCTCTTGCTTGCAGTCAAGCTTTTCTCTCACTTTTCCACTTCGCGATGTTGTCGACCCAAGCTTGAGAGATGGAACCTGTTTCCGAACATGAAAACCTACCGGCTACTGAGGCCGCCGATGGTGATCTTTTCAAAGATTTTGTGACTAAATCTGATTTTTGGGAATTTAAAGTTACTTTCGACACTTCTTTCACGGAGCATCAGGCACAGGTCGCCGTGTAGATACAGACTTTGCAAAATTCCCTCTCTCTATTGACCACTACCCTGTCTACACTCTCGGGCATGGATACCTTGGCGTTTGTTTTAGGCCCTAGCTTTAACTCCGGAACAGTTTGGGGGCGAGCAAAAGCAGCGTACCAAGGAGATTGTGAGCACGTGGCTACATAAGTGGCAACTCCACTTCTAGATTCTTCCATATGGCGATGACAAAAAGATTCAGTTAGCAGCAGGTTTCCTCTTGGGCTTGGCTTTCCTCCGGTGGAAAGAACTCAAACCTAAATCAATAACCTGGGCACAATTTAAAGAAGTCTTCAAAAAGGAATCGTCAAGAGGGAGGATGACTACGACATAGTTGCTTAGTTTGCGAGTTTGACCATGACCTCGCAGAACCTCACTTATGAGGTCTACCTCCAGAGATTTAGAGACTTGTAGATGAAAGCTACGAAGATGGATTCTACTACTCTTTTGGGTTTCTTTAGCAGGATTACCCGACTCATACCATTTATAGGTCAAGAATAACAACTTTGGATGAGGCCATTCACTCTGCGCGTATTTATGATGATACGATGGTCTCTTCCAAAACCAAGCTCGTAATCGAGCAGGGGAATAAGCACAAAAGGAAGTTCTACGCGTCGATGACTAGTACGATAGAAGGAAAGTCTTCGGACCAACCTTCCAAGAATTCTACTTCGACTCCAGCAAAGAAAAACCATCTCCTCAAGGCTTTGAAGCTCGAGGAGGAGGGACGTTGCTTCATCTACGAAGAAAAAGTACACATGCGTAACGAGTGCCTGAAGAAGAAGGGTGCTAAGACAAATGCATGACCCAAGATGAAGGCAGCCAACTAGTTGTCTTTGATAGGTACTTTAGTCACTGTACTTTCTCGCCCTAGTTCATGTTCTGATTGTATGTTCAACTCTAAGGTTTTTGGTTTGCACGATCTTCTCCGAGTTTATGGAGAAGTGAATGGCCATAGAATCCACATTCTTCTGGACCCTGGAAGCTCACACAACTTTGTTAATTACAAACTTGTGCAGAAATTGGGTCTGGACACGACGCCTAGCGATCATACCTACGAGGTATTAGCTTCCGTGGAATTTTCAGAACTTCAGCATGATGCAGCACGTACTTTTTTGCAAGACATGCAAGAAATGTTACAAGTTGCGAAGGAATCTATTAGAAGCGCTCAAGACAGAGACAAATTTTATTCTAACAGACATCGTTCACCAAGAGAGTTCTCTGAAGAAGGAACGATGGTGTATTTGCGAGTTCCGAAAGATTCTGAGACTTTACAGACAGGTCGATATTTGAAATTATCCCCTAGATACTGCGGACCATTTCGGGTTAATCACCGGATTGGTTCCGTTGCATATGAATTGGACTTACCTTCTCATGTGAAAGTTCATCTCGTATTTCATGTCCATAGTCTTAAGGAAGTACTGGGTGGAGCAGACCAGTTAGTTACTTCTCAAGAAATCATAGATGTCGAGGATATGACATTTGTGCCACATGAACCGGAAAAGATTCTTGGATTTCGTGAAAGACGATTGCGGCATACGTTACTCACGGAATACAAGATCAAGTGGAAGGATTGTGTGGAGGATGCTACATGGGAGACATTGACTACCCTTCAGAGGGATTACCATGGGTTTTTACTGAGCTTAGGAGTGAGTTCTTAGAGGAAGGGGAGTATGTCATGTGCACAGAGTGCATCTACCGTGGGCAGCACGCACACAAGACTACCTTGGAGGCTTGGGGTAGCTTGGAGTTAGGCAAGCTGATTGGCGAGCTGGGCTAGGGATGGACTGACGGGCGAGCGCATGCACGTGGGGACGCCCTGATGGGCGGGCACCCAAGTGTGGACGCCCCATGACCGGCCAAGAGCCTATAAAAGGGTGGCCAAGGTCAATCGGTCAGAGTCTCGCGAGTCTATGTGAGAGCTCTGTGGTTAGGAGCTTGGATCTAGTGCAGACGTGCACCTGCATCATGCAACCAAGGCCAGCAACAGTCTCAAGGCGTGTGAGGGTAGCTTCGTGGCGGTATGGGACATAATGGGGTAGAGATTGGTCGGTGCGTCTTGCTAGTTAGCTCAGCTCGTGGCACGGTGGGGACTGCTAGGTCTTGTGGGTTTTGCCCATGGCTGTCATGGTTGGGTGGTGAGTCAGGCGTGCACCGCCTTCACGTTCTATGGCTTTGTTTTGCAGGTTTCGAGTCGTGTTTCAGGATTGCTCTACGAGAGGAGATCCGTGGGGATTTGGCATACACTTTGGCAGTTGCATGTCCTCACATCCCTACATGCCTCTTGAACCCAAGAACCTCTTATTTCCCACTCACCAGGTTTGAGAATCATTAACCAACACTGAAAATTGATCCCTTGAAACAAGATAGTGATTGTCACACTGCTCTTGACTCCCTAAGGTAAGCTGTTGTTTTCCGACAGACCAACTTTTTTGACACTGAAGTTATTCATGCAGCAAATGGATCCATGCTGCTTGGGCACTTTTCAAGTTGTTGATACATAATGAAGGAACACAAGATGTGTTATTATTGTGTTGGCACATTGATTTATCGAGACAGTCGCTTATAGTGTACCAGGGTGACATGCATCTTTCATATCCATATTTACGTTGAGATCTTTCTCCGTATATGCACTACTCACTAGCTGTTTTAGAATATGCTTAGGGTTTTAAGGATTTGCAAGTCAATGAATGAATCTCTGGCTTATTTATGTGCCTGATCCATAAACACCCGAAATAGGTTTGCAGAATTGCCATTGAGAGGAATTGATTTGACTCATTAAACACAAAAAAGTTATTAAGTGCTTAGAGGCATCCATAGATTCTTTCCTTCATTATTGGGTGAGTCAGGTTTCCAGATCTGGGTAATGATAATTTTTTTGATTCAAATCTGTAGAGTAGTGCAGTGATGAAGTTGCATTGAGGTCTGTGTGGCACCAATTGAGCAAATTCAGATGGGTGCTTGTGCATGTTGTACAGCTCACTAGTTGCGGCCCTCACATGTATTTTACAAATGGTTTAAGTAACTGCAAAAATCTTTGTGAGCCTGGATCCAATAACAGAGTTCAAAGCAGTATTCTCTTGTGCCTGGGATGCATATTCTTCCTGAATTAGTTGCTCCTGGTTATGTGCAAGTTATTTTTTCAAAAGTTTGAATGGGCCTTCACAAAGGCGGGTATTGTGTTCTCTCATGCCTTGTAGCTCCAACATATTTTTGAATGGGCCATGGTTCACCTTATTTTGCTTGATGAATATTTTAATCATAAGAACATTGAGTTCTTTGCACACCCCCCAACCCCCCCTCCCCCCCCTCCCCCCCCTTTCCCCCCGCTGGGCCCAACCACCGGCCCACCCCTATCCTTCCATTAGTTACTGAAAATGCAGCTGAACTGGACCCATATGAGCCACTCAGGAGGGATGGAGCCATCGATGTCGAGGGTGAGTCTGCTAGGCTTCTCTCCTGAGCCTTTGGCAGGAGCCGTCTGAAGGTGATCCACTCTCAAAGATACTAGGCCCGTTTCTCCCTCAACGATGCGCCCCGTGAGACGTGAGGACGGTGTCGTGACGTGTGCGGTCTAGCCGGGAAAGTACGAAACGTCTAGCTGTGAGAGTGAATGTCAAAATCCAACAAGGAATTTCACGCACAAGATTTCCCAAGGAGTATTGAACATCATTATTTCCAATGACAAATACATGTGTCCACTTGCCTCAATACATCCTTGAATTCATCCAGATGATTGCACAGAATTGCATGAAATCCTTTGAACCATTCACATGTGAGCATAGCAAAGCTTTCTAATTTTTCCAATATACATGTGATCAGTTTCATCCTTTACATCCAGTGCCATCAAGACCATTATATCATGATGCTCTTTTTCACCTGAAAACTTGCCTTAATATTCTAACATTTCACAAGCAAAAGATAGAATACGGCATAGCTATTTCATGTACATAATTTCCAAATCTCAGTCAAGCAGAAACAAGGCCATCTTCCGTGATTTTACAAAACTCCAAGTTCCCCAAAATTCTATCATGTTCACAAGCTTTTTCCCATATATTCCAATTTTTTTAAGGGCTTATATGTCATGCCCTTTTTCTAAGGTAAATAAAGTAGTTTTAAGATTAAACTTATCTGAATGATTCAGCGAGTGAGCACTTCGATTTATTTATTTTTGGTAATCCATAAGGGTCGCTTCGGCGCCGATAACATGATGGAGGAAGAAATGGCGAAACTGTCGCCTCTGTGCTGGCTGTAAACTTTGATTTTCCAAAAAGCACGTCATCATATAGCACTCAATTTTTCCTTCATTTCTAGCACCTAAAAGCCATGTGCAGAAGATAGGGTCTTCAAATGAAATCCACTGGTCGCCAGCGACACTGTTCCTTAACTCTGCAAAAATTTCCTTCTACTCTGGTTTCGCCGTGAGCCTCCGGTGCCTTTTGCATCTTTCCCGCGGTGAACTCGGCGCCCCCCCCCACCACCTTTGTCCAGCTGTACATACCATTTAAAAAAAAAGCTGCGCATTTCGCTTCCACGCTTTCTAGAAAAATCTCAAATATGTTTTGTTTTTAACTTTAGCACTAAGGTTACAAAGCATAACCTTAGCATTAAGGTTAAAGCTCTCAATGCACCTATTTTAATTCCCCAACATTCAATAAGTTTCTCGACACTGCAATGTCCATTGAGTCTCCATTACTTTTTGATGCCTCCATAGTGTATAAATCATCATATTGGCCATGTGATTTATAGACTCCCTAATAATTCATTCAAGTATTTTCCCATATCTTCATAAATACATCCCTTTGTGCATTGGCATACCCTCATGTTTGCATTCCCATAGGATTCACTGATTTGACCCAATCGATACCATTTAGCAGAACCATCACCCTCCACACTCATATACAAAAACTCCTAGTTTTGACTCAGCCTCAGCTTGTCTTACTGAACCTTATATACAATATGAACATATGCACATGTCATCATATAATGACTCGTCATGGCACATAACCTCATGCATCTGGATGTGTATTTGACGGCCTCACATGCACGGTTTCACATCATAGGCAAAAGCTTTTCCATGTTTTACAAGCATCTCCTCAAAGCATTCCCTTTCAACTGGCAACAGAAAATCCTTCTCACCAATCTTCAGCTCTTTCAGAGTTTCTTGAGTAAATTTATGCCCAATTTTCTTCGGATCTCTAAGATTTGGCTGCATAGAAGCTTCATCTATCTTCTCCTTGCTTCCTGGTGGCAAGGGCAAGGCAACTGGTTTCACCTTCTTTGCAACCGTTTTGTACTTTGTATCCACATGAGCATCCATCTCACAATTCATGTTTTTACATTCCACCCCCTCAAATTCCTGGATTATATCATACATCTCCACAGATGACACCTTTATCATTTCATTTCCACCCTGTAAGCATGCTCTTCTCATATCAAAAAGCACATCCATAGTATCTATAAATGACACCTCATCAAGCACCCCTGAAATAAACTCATTCTTCTCCAAAAGACCACACTGCTCAAAACTTTTTTGTTCATTTTGTATATGTTTTTGCATGCCACGCTTTAAATCCTTGCTTTTTACAAAAACCAGTGACCCATAGCTGGAGAATCCCTGAAAATTTGCTGAAAAACTATTTACATTGATTGAGTCCTGCGAGAACTCATTTCCCCTTGTACCATTGGAATCCCGCTTTACAATGGCACCTGGCCAAAATCCCTCATCTCCCTGTAATTCATAAACTCTCTGTTTATCTTCGGGAGCGACTGTGCCCTAAGAGACTCACGATTCCTTTCATGATTAATGCAAACTGTCAAAAACTGAACAGCTTTTTTGAAATCTTTACTCCTTATTCTTGCATAAGCTGAACCATCATCCAAAACCTTTGTTTCCATCCTTACAGCTGTAATGTAGGGTTGCCCTAGAATGAGGGGATACGATGACATCTCCTGAACAAAGAAATTCTGATCATCCTTCACATCCCCTATAGTTACCCTTACATTTGGACATGCTGCATAAAGCTCACCAGATGAATTATTAGCTGCTTTAATCATCCACCCATGATCCACATCCATTGGCTACTTACATTTGTTGTAGAGATTTTTAGCCATAAGATTTATTTCAGACCCATGATCAATTAGAGCGACATATGGCTCTTCCAAATCACCTATCTTGACAATGGTTTCAGTGGTTGCTCTTGCCCAATGGCTCCTGGAGTAATGACTCTTTGTAAGAACTTCTTTTTCATCATCCTCTTCCACAAAGCGCACTTGTCGTGCCCCATCTGCAGAGTGATTACATTCCACCACATTTTCTCTCTCTTCCTTTTTCTGTACCTGTACTCCATGAGTCTTGGAAGTGCTTGCCTCCCCTTGTGATGGAATAGATTCAATTATGGACTGCCTTTTTCTTCGTATAATATCAATTATCTCATCATGAAATTCTTTCTTTGCAATTCCCAAGACTTCCCCTAGTGTGAATTCCACCCTGCTGTTTAGAATCCTTTCTTCAAGTACCTTTTTGAGATCTGTTGCAACTTCAATATCAGATTGAAGCTTGTAGAGTGGACTTTTCCCTTTACCCTTCTCCTTCATTTTTGCTGGCACTTCTTCCATTGAAACATCATGTGGAGGTCTGCTATGCTGTGGAGGCATATGTGATGGCCCAGGATCCTTCTTTTCACTTCCACGTGTAACTCTTTTTGATGGCCCTCCTTCCTCATTTTCCCTTTTTCGCTTCTCCTCTACCTGTGCCTCATTATTTTGGCATTTGGCAATATAGGCATGAATGGATAAAGAATCCACAGGCTCCTCCCAGCCAGTCTCAAGACGTATACAATCACCTGCCTCATGCAAAGCTTGTTTTGACACTTTCTTTGATGCAATTAATTCCATTGTTGATGGCCAAAAATTCTCATTCTCATAATCCTCATCATTCTCAAATCCCTGCTTTAGTTGACCAACCTTTAATCCATAGGTTGCTGCCTCAACCATAGAAATGGCATGACTAGCAGCCATATCCTCTACCAGCTTTTTCATCCATCCTTTCCCAAAGTTTGTACTCAATGGAAGACCAGTCTCTGTAAGATGGATTTTCCCATCTTTGAAGAACACAAGTTGATTTTTAAGAGCTTCTTTATAGCTGGTACAATCCTTCTTTGCATGCTCTGGGTCATCACACCATATGCATCTATATGTAAACCCTTCTTTGCTTTGAGGCCTTTGCATAGAAGCCTGCCCCAATGGTAGACCCTTTTCTTCAATCCTGGACATCTTCAATTTTAAATCACGCATACCCTTGATAAGCTCATCCATCGGCCCATCTATCTTAGAAATTGTAGCAGCTGGCTTGGATAAATTCTCAGGGGTAACAGCAGCTATGGGGGTTGCAGAGCCCATCACCATTTTATCCCTCCTCCGCTGCCGCTTTGCTAACATAGTGACTGCATCCTCAACATCATTCCAATCACTCTTTAATCCCTGCTCTGTATTCTTATCCTCAAGGAGGATTTCCAATTTCTCCTGGAGATCTTTCCCAGCTGCTTGCAAGAAGAGCTCTGTCTTTTCTCTGTCCAAAGTTGCACGCTCTATTCTTGACAACTGGGCATAACGCTTCTCAAACTCCCTTAGCAATTCTGTGGCAGAAATTCCCATTTTAGGTTTTGTGACCCATTCCAAGAAAGTTCGTTTAGTCACTCGCTCAGAATCCTCCATGAAGTATTCATCCTTTAAAGCAAGCTTGAATTCTTCCCAATTTCTGCCACCCTGTGCTGTCTGCAATCCTTTTATGCGCTCTCTTATTTCAGGAACGCATACCAACTCGAAACTTCGAACCATATCCTCCTCAGTCACCCTGTTTAGCTCCATCTCCTTTATATAATTGCGCAGATACTTTGTAATGTCCTTCCCATCAAATTGATCCACCTTTTTCACAATTGATTGTAAGGCTTTGGTCGTGGAAATCTGTCCCCTCTCAGCAGCTTGTTGCTGTTGCATGTACATGGAAAACATTTGGAACATGTGCATAACTCCGGGGTCAAAATGAACCCCCTGGCCCTCAGAATTCTCAGCCATAGCTTCCCTGTATATTTCACCACACTCTCACCCCAGCAGTTTCACGTCGGGTTCACCAAAGCTGTCGTGACGTGTGCGGTCTAGCCGGGAAAGTACGAAACTTCTAGCTGTGAGAGTGAATGTCAAAATCCAACAAGGAATTTCACGCACAAGATTTCCCAAGGAGTATTGAACATCATTATTTCCAATGACAAATACATGTGTCCACTTGCCTCAATACATCCTTGAATTCATCCAGATGATTGCACAGAATTGCATGAAATCCTTTGAACCATTCACATGTGAGCATAGCAAAGCTTTCTAATTTTTCCAATATACATGTGATCAGTTTCATCCTTTACATCCAGTGCCATCAAGACCATTATATCATGATGCTCTTTTTCACCTGAAAACTTGCCTTAATATTCTAACATTTCACAAGCAAAAGATAGAATACGGCATAGCTATTTCATGTACATAATTTCCAAATCTCAGTCAAGCAGAAACAAGGCCATCTTCCGTGATTTTACAAAACTCCAAGTTCCCCAAAATTCTATCATGTTCACAAGCTTTTTCCCATATATTCCAATTTTTTTAAGGGCTTATATGTCATGCCCTTTTTCTAAGGTAAATAAAGTAGTTTTAAGATTAAACTTATCTGAATGATTCAGCGAGTGAGCACTTCGATTTATTTATTTTTGGTAATCCATAAGGGTCGCTTCGGCGCCGATAACATGATGGAGGAAGAAATGGCGAAACTGTCGCCTCTGTGCTGGCTGTAAACTTTGATTTTCCAAAAAGCACGTCACCATATAGCACTCTATTTTTCCTTCATTTCTAGCACCTAAAAGCCATGTGCAGAAGATAGGGTCTTCAAATGAAATCCACTGGTCGCCAGCGACATTGTTCCTTAACTCTGCAAAAATTTCCTTCTACTCTGGTTTCGCCGTGAGCCTCCGGTGCCTTTTGCATCTTTCCCGCGGTGAACTCGGCGCCCCCCCCCCACCACCTTTGTCCAGCTGTACATACCATTTAAAAAAAAAGCTGCGCATTTCGCTTCCACGCTTTCTAGAAAAATCTCAAATATGTTTTGTTTTTAACCTTAGCACTAAGGTTACAAAGCATAACCTTAGCATTAAGGTTAAAGCTCTCAATGCACCTATTTTAATTCCCCAACATTCAATAAGTTTCTCGACACTGCAATGTCCATTGAGTCTCCATTACTTTTTGATGCCTCCATAGTGTATAAATCATCATATTGGCCATGTGATTTATAGACTCCCCAATTATTCATTCAAGTATTTTCCCATATCTTCATAAATACATCCCTTTGTGCATTGGCATACCCTCATGTTTGCATTCCCATAGGATTCACTGATTTGACCCAATCGATACCATTTAGCAGAACCATCACCCTCCACACTCATATACAAAAACTCCTAGTTTTGACTCAGCCTCAGCTTGTCTTACTGAACCTTATATACAATATGAACATATGCACATGTCATCATATAATGACTCGTCATGGCACATAACCTCATGCATCTGGATGTGTATTTGACGGCCTCACATGCACGGTTTCACATCATAGACATGCCATGGCACGACAACGGGAGCCTAGCATGTGGCCACAAGGAAGCGTCATCAAGGGGTTCCAAACCAGCGGTGGCTGTTGAAGTCTTTCCTCGTCTAGGACTGCGCAGGCGCACCCCCTGGGGGGACTAGTATAGAGGAGAATGAATGTGGTCCCAGGCTCGGAAGAGGCTGGCCACGAATCAATCCTCAAAGGTTGGGACAAGGCCGCGGGCCCTCATCTCTGTGAAGATCCATGGGGGACTAGGGACCGCCAAGAAGTGGGGTGCGGGCAGAGATGCGGGCCATGAGAAAGTCCTTCCAAGATTACCACTTGAGAGGAGTCTGTTGATGATTAGCTTGTGTGGAAGGGCTCTGCTCTGCATAGAAGCATCAATAATGCCTAGTCTTCCTCTTTGGCAAGGCTGAATGATGACTCTCCATGCCACCTTGGCCCGTGCCAGCCTGCCATCATCAAGTAGTCGGCGAGTGAGGATGTAGAGGGAAGTACCAAATGCATGTGTGAATGTGACAAAAGATATGCAATAAATGACACGAGAAGGCAAATCAAAATAGCAAATCTTAGAGCCATGATGATAGTGCATGAGCGGCTCTCCTAAGATCACAATCAGAAATGCTATCAAAATGATGTCAATGATGATTTGAATTTGCACCATGGCGATCAAATGAAGGATAAAAGTAGTAGTCCATGGTCGAGTGTGAACACTACCCAAAGTGTACGTCCCAGAACACAATGCACAACATGTGTGAACACACCTCTCAAACACAAGGCGTATGTGGCGTGTGAACCACGATATGTGAACAAGCCCAAATAATACTCAACACAAGTTAACGTGTATTCCACATGAAAGAATCCCAAATGTGTGAACAACCACCAATAACACTCAAAGTGTGTGAACACACCTCATCAAGCTCAACGTGTGTAGAAGCTTCACCTTTAGGGTTGAGTTAAGAAAACTAGAGTGGACAAGGTAATATGAGGAGCTAATGTTGAATGGGCAAAAGATTTTAATGGCCACAAGGTTTAGAAAATAATGAAGGCTTGACTGGGCAAGTGCGCAAAAGATAGGGTAAGGGAGGTGTGAAAAGTAGGGAAAAAAAACCCTAAAAAGAAGTGGGTTCCTTCTCTCTTTTACTCACGTTGGTGGACAAGATTTTAACTTTCTCCTCTTCGTCAAGTGCTGGCGGCTGAAAGCTCAACAAGAGCTTTTGATGCTTCTCCTGTAATGGCTAAGAGCTGAGAGCCAAACTCAATCAAGCCTCTTCTCTCTTAAAAAAAAAAAGGTAATAATGTTGATGCACGCTGCGCTTTTTTTTTTTTCGCATGTGAATGCCCAGTGCTGTCCGTGTGCTCTCCTCTACGTATTGTCTCGACACTCAGTCACGAACAACAAAGCACTGAGACATTGAATAAAAAGAAGGCGATGAAGTCATTTTATTTTTTAGTATAGGAGGCCTCAAAGACAACACTATCTTAGGCCTTAGTGACAATGTTATCTGAGGCTTCGTCTCTGCCAAACTCGCCAACTGCAAATGCTTGCATGGCTGCCCACCTTGTGCTGTAGAGAGAGAAATGAAATGTTATATTAACGTCTTCGAAAGGCCATAATGACCTATGAGACCAAAAGTTACATCATGGTGGATCTGATACAATGTCTGGATAAAAAAACCCAGAAAATGAAAAATAAGAGAGAGAGAGAGAGAGAGAGAGAGAGAGAGAGAGAGAGAGAGAGAGAGAGATTTTATTAACGTCTTCCAAAAGACCGAACTCGGCCTATGAGACAAATCGGAGTACCTGTATGGGGTATCCTCTGTCATCCCAACAAAATGAAAAAGTACTGAATAAAAAAGCTGAATCTGGGTGTGCAGGGGATGGAGCTCTATTACTAGGAGAATGCAAAGCTATATGCATGGAGTATACAATCATGATATGCAACCTAGCTAGCTCCATCCTGTACCATACTGGGGGTATAAAATGGTATACATCAGTGAAGGGGGTGTCCACAACTCCCTGAAGAACATGCCTGGGTGTGCTCTGAAGCGAGCCAGTCGCTCCGCACCCTCTCTGTGAAACTGAGCTCTGATCTCTGTCATCTCTCTCTGGTATAGGCGTGGTGTCCGAAAGCCAGGTGTCCTCTGTCTCCTGCGGGCTCTAAGTGTCTCTGCTCTCTGGAGAGTAATTCCCTGCCGTGTAGGGGCTGGGAGGGGTATGGATCTCTGAAAAAATGTAGTAATCTGTGTCTGTCGCCCCCCCTCTGGAGCTGTCTGAGCCTGTAATAATGTCTCTCTGTGGCGCTGTATGTTTAGAATGTATCTCCCCAGTATGCGCTGGTCTGCTGTCTCAAAGATCTGGCGTAGGGAATGTGGCTCTCTGAATAAAATGGAATATCTCTCTCTGATGGCTGTATATGCTCTGCATCTGCATACATAATGCTCCTCACTCTCCACCTCCTCTCTGCACAATCTGCATACCCTCTCCTCTCGGGGGATCCGTGCTGCTCTGCCAGTCTCAATCTCCAATCGGTGTGATGAAACTCTGAGCTGACCAATAGCCACTCGGGAGCCGTGTGGTAAAAAGCTCTCCATGTATCTAGGCCTCTCTATAAATCCATCATCAGTGATACTCATGAAGTGATCTCTGTAGTATAGCATCTTCGGTGGAAGAGGCTGTGTAGGCGATATCCATGTCTCTCGTGTATAGAGCTGCCATAGATCCTATCTCAATACTCTGTTCCTCTCACTATGAGAGAGACGGATATGTGGTGCATCCCTGTCATACTGGAATGGTGGTAGATGATCCATGTCTAGGCCATGCTGTGAGAACCAATGTGTGACCTGTGCATACCATGATCCTCTGTCTCCTGCCTCAGCCAACTGTCTAGATGCCTGAAAAGCTCTGTATGATAATCTGTCCTGTGGCATCTCTCTGAATCTGTCTAGCAGGCATATAGTCTGAAATATGGCCTCTACCATCATAGGAGGCGCAGCAAACTCTGCTCGGATAATGTCATGAGGTACTGACGGTTTGCTGCGTATCATGCGTGCCATCATGAGGGCCTGTGGTCTCTCTATCTGTGTCCACCAATGAGTAGCAAGGCCTGGCGCCCATACTGCTGCTCCATACATCAATGCCGGTGTGACTAATGTGTCAAATAGCCACCCCTTCGTCCGGGGCTCCTGAAAATGCGCCTGGTGGCACTGTCTCTCTAGCATAGCCAATGCTGCATATCCCCGTGTCAATCTAGCTCTGGCTGCTGAACCCATGGTAAAGCGTGTGGCTGCTGCAGAGAAGGTAACCCCTAGGTACACGTATGATGTCACCACCTCCACCTGGCATCCTGCGAGAGTGAATGTCAGCTGACTCCTGCCCTGTCTCGATGTATGAAAGACCATAACCTTGGTTTTCCCAAGGTTCACAGTAAGACCCCTCTGTGTGCAGAAATCATGGAGTGCATGTAGATGCTGCTGTAGACCACCTGGGGACTCAGACACCAATACAATATCATCAGCATAGAGCATAATATGTACTGAGGTACCTGCTAAATCAACTCCATCTCCGCCTCCCCGTGTAATGAAGTCAGCCACCTCATCAATGTATAACCCAAATAGCGTGGGGGAAAGTGGGCATCCTTGCTTCACACCAATGGTGCTAGCAATAGTCTCGGACATACCTCCTGGACATCTGACTCGCCCAAAAACCTGCTCATATAATGCATAGATGCCCCATGTCATATCTGCTGGTATGCCAAGAGACTGTAGGCGCTGAAAGAGCCTCTCTCGTGGTACTGTGTCAAATGCCTTGCGGAAATCCACAAAGCAGCAATAGAGCTTTCTCTTCCTCACTCTGGCCTGATCAATCATACATCTCAAAGTGAATACATGGTCAGTGGTAGAGAAAGCTCTCCTGAAGCCTGCCTGCCCTGATGAGCGTAAACCTGCTCGCTCAGCATATAAGCTAAGCTCCTGCTCCAGCACTGCACCATAGAGTTTGGCTAGCACGTGGCCAACCATAACCGTCCTGTAGTTGCTCGGATCGAGCATATCCCCTGTTTTGTGAATCGGCACAATGGTGTGCATCGTCCACTCCGCAGGCAAACCCTCTGCTAGTGCCCTGTTAAACAGGTGTGCAAGAAAAGGAGCTAAAGAATCTACTGCATATATGAGATGCTCACCCTGCAGGCCCATATGGTCGGCGGCCCGTCCATGCTGTAGGCGGCGGATAGCTTCCTGTACCATCGAGTGGGTAAAGAAGCTAGCTGTGGTAGGTCGAGGCTCCTGTGGCTGAGGTATAGGTGGCTTCTGTGGGGCATGGTATAGACCCTCTGCATATGTGTGCCATGTCTGTGGGTCTGCAATAGGTGTCGGGGTCCGGGGCTCTCTGAAGTGCCGCCATGAGACAGGGCTATCTCTACTCATGAAGAAATGAAAGATCTCTAGCTCCTGTATCTCTGCAAAGGCCCGCCTTTTGCGGCGAGTAAGTCTCCTCATCTCTCTCCTCGACTCCTGCTCTGTGATGGCTTCCAAGGCTCTCTGTATGCGGAGTCGTGAGTATAGGGCTCTGCACTCGTCATCATACCATCTGTTCTGGGGCATAGTCCCAGGTCTCGCAGGCTCTCCTGAGTGTACACGATGTGGGAAGCTCTGTAATGCAGCCGTGTGTAGGAGTGATGCGAGCTGGGCTGTAATGGTATCCATAGATGCCAGGGGATCCATGAGTAGGAGCCCATCCTCTACTCTGCCAGTGTATATGTCTGCCATGTCATGTGTGAAGTAGATGGTAGTGTGTGGCGTCGGTATATGGGGGGCTGGTGATACTGGTGATCCGGCTAGTGAAAATGCCAAGTATGTATGATCTGCCCCAATAGGACGAGGTGGAATGGAGAATGAGGTGACAACCTGTGATGCCTCCAAAGACCCCATAATGTAGTCTACCACCGTGCCTCCGGTCCGTGTATGACCCCCATGTGGGAAGCATGTCAGCCCTCCTGATCCCGGCCACTGTAGCATCCCGTTATAAATAACGAGACGATGCCTGGCTCCCAACTCTAGTAAGTGGTCCCCATAATGCCCTCTGTCTGGTCCAGTGTCCTCTGATGCCCGACTAGCCCCTATCTCCTCTGGATCCACAGGGTGGAGGATCTCCATGTCATCATAGTCATACACCTCACACTGTCTGCTCTGTGTGTGGGCATTGAAGTCGCCCGTAAGAAATACTTCCCCTAGTGTAGAATAATGCATAATCTCCTCTGACAGACAAGTGTATGGCGAGGCTCCTATCTCCTCCTCCTGTGGCATGTCCTCTGTAATGACGTAGGAGGATCCTGATGGAGAAAAGTAACATAGAGCTATGTATATAACCCTGTCCTGTGAGAGCTGTAAGCTGATCCACATGTATCTGGCCTCTGGATCCTGTGCTACCACTCTCAGTCTCCCCTGTAGCTCCCGTCTGAATAGGACTGCTACTCCCCCCGACCCTCTCGAGGTACCCTGGCGTGTGGTCCTCCTGTATGCTGACTCCCACTGGAATCCCTCTACTCGAGGTAGCCCTCTCTCTGGGCTCTGATGTGTCTCTGTCAGAAGTATGATGTCTCTCCCCACCATAACATGCTCCAGTCGTCCAGGCTGCACCCATAGTGAACCATTACAGTTCCATACTGCTATGTGTATCTCTGTTAGTGGCCTGGTCTGTGTCCCATAGGCCCCAAACCGCTAATCCATGGGCCGGCCATCAATGATGACCCGACCATCTCGATAGAAGGCCTTCTTGCCTTCTCTCCTCGCGTGTAAGACTCGTGGCATGCAAGTTCTCCTATGCTCAAGCTGCATCCTCGTGAGATCATCATCCAAGAAAATAGGAGCTCCCTCTAAACCCCGTAGTATGACCCTCTTCCTCATGAAGGTGACCCTCTCCGTCTCTCCTGCAAACTGTAGGATGAGGGCTCGCTTGCGTGTTGAGTCTTTCCCGGCTCTCCATGCTTTGGTGAAGGGGAGAGGGTGCTCTTCCTTGTAGCCGAGCTTCATGCATAGAAGCTGTCCATCTTTCTCGGGAGTGGAGTCGGGTGTCTCGGCTATACCTGTGACTCGAATGTTGAGGCGGCGGGCATGCCTCATCTTCTCCTCCTCAATGGTGGTGTGAATGATTTGGTTTTCTTCCCTTTGAGTCTCCTCCCTCACTTCTTTACGGATGTTCTTCTTCACCACCTCGACCCATCCTGACTGCTTGGCTTCGAGCTTTCCCTCCATGTCCTTTGTGATCTCCTTGGAGATCTCTTCTTTGATGGCCGTGAGAGTGTTGTCATTGATCTCCCCTTCTTCCTTCTCAGCATTCTTGATGGCTACCATTTCCACTTTCAATGCACTCACCTCCTCCTTGAGTGCCGTGTTCTCTTGTTCGAGGTTCGTGACCCGTGCTTCGAGAGCTATGATGTGCTTGTGTAGTTTGTTTTCCACCTCATTGAGGTTGGAATCGGATGTCTTCTTGTTCTCCTTGATTAATGCCTTCATTGCCATCTCTAGGGCCTCGAGTTTCTCTTGGAGACTCGGGGCCATTCCTCCAAATCACTCTGCAGTCCTTCCCACAGGCAGGGAGGAGAGAGAGAGAGAGAGAGAGTTATGTTACTGCCTTGGGGGCCTGAGCAAGGGTGCGTGGGGGAAGGCGGCTCAGTGGGAAAGGCGGGCAGAGAGGCAGCGAACTGGCGAACTGGGGGGAAAGCGGGCAGAGAGGCGGGCAAAGTGGCGAACTGGGGGGAAAGCGGGCAGAGAGGCAGCGAGGGGCACAGTGGCGAATTGGAGAGAGAGAGAGAGAGAGAGAGAGAGAGAGAGAGAGAGAGTGACTCTGAGTGACTTGGGCAATGATTGCAGCACTACCAGAGAAGACCAGCACGACTAGCCCATGAGTGCTCGCCGCCAAAGAGAAAGGCGGCTCAGTGGGGAAAAGGCGGGCAGAGAGGCAGCGAACTGGCGAACTGGGGGGAAAGCGGGCAGAGAGGCGGGCAAAGTGGCGAACTGGGGGGAAAGCGGGCAGAGAGGCAGCGAGGGGCACAGTGGCGAATTGGAGAGAGAGAGAGAGAGAGAGAGAGAGAGAGAGAGAGACTCTGAGTGACTTGGGCAATGATTGCAGCACTACCAGAGAAGACCAGCACGACTAGCCCATGAGTGCTCGCCGCCAAAGAGAGAGAGAGAGAGAGAGAGAGAGAGAGCGAGCGAGCGTCTACTAAAGACCCAATGGGCCTATGAGACCAAAGTGATACAATAATGTCCATGGCATATCTCATCATGGAATGGAAAATAAAACAAGAACAAAACATAGACATAGCTATCTCATTGGGGTGATACAAAACTGTCCATGGAAACTCATCATGGAATACTAAGAACATAGAAACATGAGAGCAACATCAGCTTCGAGTAGATGGTATACCACTCTCCAAAATAGCAAGCATGGGGCTAATAAGTATGAACAAGAGGTCTCCCTCAGCTGCTATGTCATGTGGAAAGGTAGCTCGATGGCGGTGGAGCATGTCCTGGATTTGGAGTTGATGAGGTGATCGTGGCCGACGTCGGGGGGGGGGGGGGGGTCGAGGGCGTCGGGCATGCTATAGTGCATAGGCTCAGTCCGAGGTAACTACTCTTGGGCAAGGTAGGTCTAGAGAAGCTCGTGGAGGGTCCACAAAATCCACTATGTCAGTTTCCTCCACCTCCTGGGTCCGAAAGAAACTGGTGATGGTTGGCTGGCGAGGGAGGGGGCGGGCTGAGTGTAATGTGAGATGGGGGATGGTGGTTGGTGGAGGGACGGGTGGTGTGCAGGTAAGAGTGAAAGAGAGGTAGGCATGGTCAACCGCAAAAGGGGGTGGCGGAATAGAGAAGTCGGGGAGAAGGTGTGCCAAAGACGGAGATCCCATAAGGTAGTCCACAATGCTAGTGCCTCCTGAGTCAGGGAAGGAGGTGAGGGCACCGGAGGAGGGCCATCGAGATGTCCCGTTATAGATAACGAGACCATGTGCAGCTCACAGCTCTAAGAAATATCTCCCATACAGTGTGACCTCCTCACGTGATGTCTAGCTCCTATAGTCTGATAGGGTCGTCTAGATCGAGTAGTGGGACCTGTTGACTTTCCGTCCTGGCGTTGAAATCCCCGAGCAGGAGGACTTCCCCTAGATGTGAGAACTCCATGATATCCCTATATAATGGTAAATATGGTGACTGGCCATGCTGTGCGGTGTAAGGGGAGTGGCGTGGTGCAAAATAATAGAGCAATGTGGATGACTCTGTCACTGCTTAGCTGTAAGTACGGTGATTGGCGATGCTGTGCAGCATAAGGGGAGTGGCGTGGTGCAAAATAACACAGAGCAATGTGGATGACTCTGTCACTGCTCACGCACCCAAAGATATCGTGCATCCTCGTCTTTCCGGACGATGCTGAGAATCTGTCGGAGATGGGATCTAAAAAGGACAGCTACCCCCTCAGAGCCACGCACTCCTCCTGATGTGCGGGTCTCGCCTCGAAAAGCTGACTCCCACTCATACCTGGCTATGTATGGTAAGCCCCTCTCAGGGCTCTGATGAGTCTCTATATAAAAAATGACATCGTGAGAATCTCACTCAAGCCTGCTTGATTTGACCACAGTATGCCATTGCAGTTCCATACTGCCAACCTCAGGTGTTTGGTCTCATAGACCCCGTATCCCTATTTGGAACGGCGCTGAGAGAGAGAGAGAAATGAAATGAAATGAAATGTTATATTAACGTCTTCAAAAGGCCATAATGACCTATGAGACCAAAAAGTTACATCATGGTGGATCTGATACAATGTCTGGATAAAAAACCAGAGAGAGAGAGAGAGAGAGAGAGAGAGAGAGAGAGAGAGAGAGAGAGAGAGAGAGAGAGAAATGAAATGTTATATTAACGTCTTCAAAAGGCCAAAGTGACCTATGAGACCAAAGTTACAACCATGTGACATATGATACACTGTCTAGAAAAGAAAAGAGATAGCCCCACAATACATCAGTAGGGGGGAAGCTAATGCTACTAGTCAAAATGGGGTACATGAGTACATGGATACATGAATACATGAATATGGGGGAGTACAAAAGTGGCAGTGAGTACAACAGTATATGGCTGGAGTCGTAATCATCCTAGGAGCTCTAGCATGGGTCTCTGCCGGATGGCCTGGATATTTGCCATAGTGAGATGCCTTGTCGGACGAGCCCGATGCCTCGCAATGATGCTCTGAATCCTCCGGTGTAGGCACCGTCTCCGATGTGAGGATCCGCGAACCCTCGGGCATCTAGATCTGCCCAACTGGATAGCTCTCTCAACTAGAGTCCCACGGGGTGCCCACTGCTGGGCTGTCGGCTGTGTGTCCTCCCGGGTAGTCCCTCTATAGAAGTTAGTAATCTATCTCTGTGTGGACTCCCTGCCAGTCGGGCGTCTGCTCTTGATAATGGACTCTCTGAGCCTGTGGATCTCCTGGAGATAAAAACCCAAGCATCGTTGATCACAATAGTCCATGACTCTAGCGAGTGGTCCAAATCCCTCTCTGAAAAGGCAATGGTAGCGCCCTCGAATCTCATAATATGTTTTGCAGCGACGACAGATGTATTGCTCCTCCGTCTTTGGCTCTATCCAACAAATCTGACAAATCCTGTCCCCTGGAGGTATGCCTCTAAATTTGCCTGTCTCTATCTCTAACTGATGTGAAGAGGTGCTAATCTGCCCAATGGCGCACCTCAATCCATGAGACAGATGGGTATCCATGTAGCTTGGTCTAAGTATAAAGCCATCCTCAGTGGTGCGGAGAATAGAAAGCCATCTTCGTCCCCAACTCCTGTGAGGGCTCTAGCCATGTCCTTCTAGTGTCCAACTGAATGAGGTCTTGTCTAATGACTCTACTAATCTCAGAATGTGTCAAGGTGAGAGAGGGTGCCTCCAGAGAGTACTGGAAGGGTGAAAGTCTGTCTAAACTGAACCCGTGGAGCTCAAACCAGGATGCTATTTGCGCATACCAACATGAAGTGTCTCCCTCCATGGCTAGCTGATGAGAGGACTCTAAAGCAAGTCGTGCATACCGGTGTCGGGGAAGCTCCCAGGTGCTATGAATGAAGGACACTGATCTGGCAAGAGCCTCGACTACGATCGGTGGTGCTCCCATCTCGGCTCTCATAATCTCATGGGGTACCGAGGCCTTAGCCCGAATCATCATGGAGATCATGGACACAAGTGGTCTCTCCATCGATCTCCATCCATCGTATGTGCGTCCTGATCGACTGTGACGATCTAGGTTAGGCCCTTAGATCTGTACTCCATATAGCATAGCCGATGTGACCAGCGTGTCAAAAAGCCACAGCTTAGTGCGTGGCTCCTGAAACTGTACCTGTGAGCACATCCTCTCTAGTCCTCCTAGTGCTGCATATCCTCTAGTCAATCTGGCCTTTGCTGCCCCCCTCATGGAAAATGTGGGCCCAGTGAACACCACTCCAAGATATGTGTATGAGTCGAGAGAGAGAGAGAGAGAGAGAGAGAGAGAGAGAGAGAGAGAGAGAAAGCGTCTACTAAAGACCCAATGGGCCTATGAGACCAAAGTGATACAATAATGTCCATGGCATTATCTCAACATGGAATGGAAAATAAAACATAAACATAATAGCTATCTCACTGGGGTGATACAAAACTGTCCATGGAAACTCATCATGGAATACTAAGAACATAAAAACATGAGAGCAACATCAGCTCCGAGTAGATGGCATAACACTCTCCAAAATATCAAGCATGGGGCTAATGAATATGGCTGAGAGGTCTCCCTCAGCTATGTCACGTGGAAAGGTAGCTCGATCGCTTCATTACATATACCAAGTTTAAGATTCATGGTGCCTAGGGCTGCCCATAGCAAGTAATGCACAACATGATTGCGAGTAAAGATAATTAAAACTTGAATAATATAATTCTATGCAATATTAAAGTGCTCACAAAGGCACATTAATCATGTCTTTGCATTAGAGTTGATCCAAGTTTATCCTTTTATAGCTCTCATGGGGCCACAAGCTATGTGCACCCTTGTGACATCCATTTGTCAATAAATTCCCACACTCCATGTGCTATCTTTTTTACCATTGACTTCACCTTTTACAAGTAACCATACAAATCAACCTTTGAGTTAAGACCGTTAGTCTCCCTTACTTTCTAATGTGCATGCTCTCTCCCTTGCTCTACTCATGTTGTACCCTCACCCATTGCTATTTCAATAGGTGGGTTGAGAATGGGTGGGTCTTTGGGTCTCAAGGAGGTGGGGGAGGAGGGAGAAGGTCTTGCCAAGTTGGTGAGATATGAGGAGGGCTGGTCTTTGAGGCCTTTGGCTAGATCCATCATCTTGCTCATTGTGCATTGGCTAGATCCATCATCTTTAGAACATGCAGCGGAAGCTCCTATATGGAACTGATCTCTGTGCGCGTGTGGCCATCTGAGCCTCAATCCAAGGGCTATTTGGTGTGCGCTTTTGTAGGCGCTGAAGGGAGGCTAGGCTCCGACGAGATTCCTCAATCCAAGGGCTATTTGGTGTGCGCTTTTGTAGGCGCTGAAGGGAGGCTAGGCTCCGACGAGATTCCTCTCCTACTCTCTAAACTCTGATGGTTTGGTCTAAGCTACCTCTTGGAGAATGGTGCTGATCTAGAGACGCTATAAATGGGACCAAATTGTCACCGACTTTAAGAGGTGGTTCTTACCTCCTCAATATCTTGAGTGGCTTGAGGATGAGTTCAAGGGATTGTGCTAGAGCACTCTTAGGGTTAAGCAAGGTTTCCCACTCTCACCTACACTCTTCGGTCTATTCATTGATGTGATTGCAGTATTTGTGGACAATTTCGGAGGTAGAGGCTCACCATTGGCCCAGGGCTTACCATCTGAAAGGGCAGTGGATCATCGTATTGATCTAGTCCCTGGTGCTCAACCTGCTAGCATTCGACATTTCAGGATGAGCTAGGCTGAGGAAGATAAGTTGGTCAAATAACTCGCAGATTATTTGAGGATGGGCCCGATCCGTCCAAGTAAATTACCTCGGGGTGTGCCTGTGTTACTTAGGAGAAAGAAGGATAACACCTGGCGAATGTGTGTCGATTACAAGAGATTGAACAAAGTGACAGTTAAGAACCGCTATCCTCTCCCTAGATCAGATGACTTGATTGACCGTTTAGTCGGAGCGAAGTATTCCACAAAGATCAATTTACGTACTAGCTACCACCAGATACGTATTCATGAAAGGCACGTCAAAAGAACCCCCTTTCGGACTAGGTATGGCCATTACGAGTTTCTCGTATTATCTTTGGGTTGACTAATACTCTAGCCACTTTCCAGCAAATGATGAACGATCTTTTTCGTAAACATTTGGGAAAGTTCTTAGTTGTGTTCCTGGATGATATTTTAGTATACAATCGTACTCTTGAGGATCATTTTAGCCACCTCAAGATTGCCTTGACTATTTTAAGACATAATCGACTGTATGCTAAATTAGTAAATGTGAGTTTTTTATGACAGAAATCATTTACTTGGGACACAAAATCACACGAGACTGGTTGAGCATTGACTATGAATGAGTCCATAAGGTTTTGGCTTAGCTGATACCGTAGATGGTAAGACAACCTTGTTCTTTTCTTGCTTTTGTCGTTTTTCTTCCGAAGTCTGTGCGAGAGTACTCTCAACTCACACTACCGATGGCCGACTTGTTGAAAGGTCGTTGACGTAAGTTGAATCAGTCTCTCTCTTTATTTTGGTCCATATTGGCAGAGGATCGAAGACGGGAGCTCATTGATTGACCAAGACTCAGTGACTAAGCAACTTACCATTCACGCTGCGGGAGGCCAGTGGATGATTCGGAATGGTTTACTGTTCCGTACTGACAAAATTTGTGTACCACATGTCCCGGACATTAGGTCCAAGATTCTTAAGGAGTGTGACTACGCCCCTTCTTCTGGACACCTTGGGGTACACAGGACATTAGCTTTAGTGAGACACACTTTCTATTGGCCAAAGATGAAAGGGTATGTAGAAGATTATGTCCTTAAGTGTCAGATTTGTCAAGCAAATAAAGCTGAACGCTTTAGACAGGTTGGGATGTTGTATCCTTTGCAAATCCCAGGTAGTAAGTGGGAAAGTATTTCCATGGATTTTATTACCGGATTGCCAAGAACACGTCAAGGCCATGATTCTATTTGGGTTGTGATAGACCACTTGACAAAGATGGCTAGGTTTATACCTACACGGAAGACTGTTATAGCTACGCAATTAGCAATGCAGTTTATCGAGCGATTGTTTAGATTGTACGGTTTACCTTAGGATGTCATGTGCACGGAGTGTATGTACCATGTGCAACATGTACTTTTTTGCAAGACATTTAAGAAATGCTACAAGTTGCGAAGGAATCTATTAGAAGCGCTCAAGACAGAGACAGATTTTATTCTAATAGATATCGTTCATCGAGAGAATTTTCTGAAGGAATGATGGTGTATTTGCAAGTTCCGAAAGATTCTGAGACTTTACGGACAAACCGATCTCCAAAATTATCCCTTAGATACTGCGGACCATTTTGGGTTAAATGTTGGATTGGTTCAGTTGCATATGCAAAGAGTGTCATTTCTCTAATTTCTTAAATTTTTATAAATGGAGAGTATTATTTCTCTTATTGCTCTCATTAATGAGTGGAAATTTTTTAATTTTTCTACTTAGTGTGAGTGGAACTTCTCTATTTTATGAGTGGGATGGCTTCTCTAATGTTTACACATGGAGTGTGTTGGCTCTAAATCTATATTAGGGGATGGTTCTCTCCGATTAATACTATCAATTGAGCCCAAATTTGTTAACTTTGTTGTAGTATGTCAAGAGTAATGCTTATCTCTTGGTGGAAATACTGGTAAAAATATTGGCATACGTCATGCTCCTGATCTCCATTTTCTATAAAATATATGTGAAAGATCACTTCAAGCTTATCTAGTTATATTTTTATCAAGTTTGTGATTATGTCATATCAAAAGAAGTAATGGTCCACTAAATTGGACTTGTCTTCTCATGTGAAAGTTCATCCTGTATTTCATGTTAGTAGACTTACGGAAGTACTGGGTGGAGCAAACCAGTTAGGTACTCTTCAAGAAATCATAGATATCGAGGATATGACATTTGTTCTACACGAACTAGAAAAGATTCTTGGATTTCGTGAAAGACGTTTGCGGCATGCACTACTCACAGAATACAAGATCAAGTGGACGGATCGTGTTGAGGAGGACGCTACATGGGAGACATTGACTACCCTTCAGAGGGACTACCCTGGGTTTTTACTGAGCTCAGGAGTGAGCTCTTAGAGGAAGGGGAGTATGTCATGTGCACAGAGTGTATCTACTTGGGAGTATGTCATGTGCACAGAGTGTATCTACTGTGTGTAGCACGCACACAAGACTAGCTTCGAGGCTTGGGGTAGCTTGGAGCTAGGCAGGCTGATTGGCGGGCGCCCAAGTGGGGATGCCTTGATGGGTGGGCACCTAAGTGTGGACGCCTGGTGACCGGCCAAGAGCCTATAAAAGGGTGGCCAAGGTCAGTCGGTTGGTCAAAGTCTTGCGAGTCTTTGCGAGAGCTTTGTGGTCAAGAGCCTAGAACTAGTGCAGATATGCACCTGCTTCATGCAACCGAGGCGGGCAGCAATCTCAAGGCCCGCGAGGGTAGCTCCGTGGCGGTATGGGACGTCATGGAGTAGAGATTGGTCGGTGCGTCTTGCTAGTTAGCTCAGCTCGTGGCTCGGTGGGGATAGCCAAGTCTTTTGGGTTTTGCCCACAGCTATCATGGTTGGGTGGTGAGTCAGGCTTGTACCCTTGGGGATTTGACAGCTTCTCTGACAGGACCGTTTCCGCTTGCGTTGGATTGTCTCGTGTGGTAGCAGCGTACTGCTTTGGGAGGGCGTCGGCAATGTCTTCACGCGGACCATAGGTGTCTGTAAAACTCGTCCCGTTTATGAGGTACGTAGAATACGGTACGGTACAAAGCTATGCAAGCAAAAGAAATGCGAAACTTTTTTTTAAAAAAGATGGCTGTTCTTTTTTTGGTGGCTTTTTTATGGCTGTTTGGGCAATGGGGGCTTTCCACCTTGCCACCTTCTCTCGACTTTGCATCTCTAAATGTGTACAAATATCTATTTTTCAAGTGTTTTTTAAACTGGACCGTACCTCTATCGAACTTATTTTTTTGAACTAAAAAGTCCCTTACCGGTACCGTTTTTCCGTACCTTCGTCTCGATTCGTACCTTTGTACCTAAAACTATGGCGTGGACGTCTGCCACCCACCCCTATCCCCATCCTTGGGAGTAGGGTGCTGGGGTTCTATCTCGCCGAAGGGGGGAGGTGGTGCTGGGGCAATCGGTCCACTCTCTCCACTTTGTGGGGGTGTGGGCGGTTGAAGGGGCTGGACCGGCGTGTGGAGCTTGCGTAGAATGGTGATGAGGGCATGCTCTTGCGAGGTGACCCATTTGACGGCAAATGAAGCACTAGCTAGGAAGGCCTAAGTACTCCACCGGCTGAAGGATGGGGCACCCCCGGAGGCATCGAGGGGAGATGACGTGCGGTACAGTCTCCAGTGAGGAAATGCTGATGCGAAGTGAAGGGATCCCGGTCAACTTTGAGGGAGCTGCCGCCGGATCCCAACATCGTTCTCGCAATGACAGGAAGAAGTGGAAGGTACTGCATCCTTGGAAAACAGACCATGATCGGGAATCTGGATACACCAACATGAGGGTCGAAGGTGGGATCAAAGCCGTGCTGCCAGCGCGCATACAAGTGTTGAGGTTTTGAGGGAAGCTAGATGCGAAGAGCTGGAAGTCCGCTTCGGGGACAAGGTAGGGGGTGGGGGACTGCGGTCGGGGATGATGGAGTGCGGCTGCCATGGAGTCCTCTTGGAAGGGTGGAGACCAAAGAAAGCTGAACGAGGCCAATGCACCAAAATCCGCAGGGAACTTGAAGGGTGAATAGGTGAAGAAGGGGGCATACTAAAGGTCAGAGAAGGGGGGCTAGTGGTCAGAAGGTGCAGGGTGGGGGGGGCCCGCGAAAAAGGGAGGCACCGAAATAGGGAAGTGATGGAGAAGGAAGAGGTTGGGGGGGGGGGGGGTGGTGGGGATCTCAGACGACCCGCGAACGGAGTGCCTGCTTGTTTGAAGAACATTAAGTTTAGGATGTTATTGTTTGGTTTTGTTCGTTTTGTGGGTCTAATCTGCAAACTGCTGTATTCCTGGACATTGTCTTTCTCTCTGGCATGCTGATTACTTTTATCTTGCTATTTTACAGAAATCTTTTGTGTGCTGACCCCCTACATTTTACATAAAATCTCTTCAGTATGTTGATCCCTCAATGCTGCTATATATATTCTTTTACCCTGCAGGGATTTGGTCAGTTGTTCGAATTATATTTCCACTGTATTTTTAAGCTTTATGGTCACCGCGATGCTTTCAGTGGTGCTAGAGGGCAAGTTGAAAACTCCAACTGTAAGTTTCCTTTGAGATCTTTTGCTTTCTGATGTTACAATTTCAATAATCAGATGCTTTTTGGTCAGAGTATGAGGCATGAATTTGTGCTGGAGCATACGGCTAAGATGGCTAACCACAAGTTTCTCTGATCTGCATCAAAAGAAAGTGTTTTCACGTTTGCTGTGTATTTAGGACGTAATGTTTCTGTAGTATATATAATTGTGTAGGGCAGCAGAGTGTGAAACACAATCAATTTCATTAGGGCAGCTGCATGCGGTTTGCAATTGCCACATTAATTACCTGTTTTGTGGCTTGTAGTGCTGACAGCTCGATTACGAGCAGCTTTGGTCCGGATATCTCAAGGGTTGGAAGATCAACGCTCTAAGAATGCTATGGCTGCAAACAATCAACCACCCTATCCTACTTCAAGCAGTCCATTGAACCTCTCTGATGTTGCTCAGATGGGTCTAAATCAGGGATCTTCAAGCACCTTTTTGTCTGCTGTGAACATGTATGGCCTGAAGGTATGTACTTATTAACTTTCCATTTTTCTCATCAGGTGGCACTTTACTTATTTATTTGTCCATGGAATTCAATCTAGTATTGTACATTCCTTTTTTGTGGACCTATATTGCCACAGGCTAGATGACAAGGCCTTGCAGCTGAAATCTGCCTTGCCATCGTTAAAAAGGATGGTGGTGTCTCACATTGTTAACTTTTCGGTTACACCTTATGATATTTAAAACATACTGAATTCTTAGTGTCGAGGAAAAACGGTAATGCAGGGCACACAAATATTTTCCGGTAAAGGTGCTGGGCCTTTTTTGATACACCACTAGTGGTTTGTGATTTAAAACCATATGGACAAAGCTTGAAATTGTAACACTGCCTGCCAAAGGGGTCTGACCCTTTCAAATATTTCCCAATGAAGGTTCTGGCCTTTTCGAATGGTTGGGGGTTCTCATTGCTAACTTTTTTTGATACACCACTAGTGGTTTGTGATTTAAAACCATATGGACAAAGCTTGAAATTGTAACACACGCCCACCTGCCTGCTCACCAAAGGGATCTCACCCTTTCAAATATTTCCCAAAAAAGGTTCTGGGCAGGTGGTCGGGACATACCCCAGGGCTATATTGCTTGCCCACATCAATCCAAATTAATGGGAGGCTTACATGAGAGTTAGGCCACAAGTTACAACCTCTCTAGAGGAACTGATCCGGCCATGAGCTAGATGGGCAATCACTTTGATCCACACGAGGTCCCATCACCTTGCGGTTGAGGCTGGAGCTTTGGGGAGCAGACATAAGAAAACGGACTATGCCCCCTATGTGACGTGCAGGTGATAGAGACTGAGCAGCACACATTTCTTGTTTGCTCAACTTACGCTCACATTCGATGACAATTTTATAGTAAAACAGACTATGCAGCCTGTGTGACATGCAGGTGTTAAAGGCTCAGCAGCACAGATTTCTTGTTTGCTCAGAGGGAAACACTAAAAATCTTATAAACAGACTGGTTAATGCCTAAAAAGGCTCCTAATCCTAGCTAAATAGAAGTATTTCCAGGTCTGTGCATGTGTGCCAAGCTTGATGACTGGAATCCAATTGACCTTGGATCATTGACATCATCCCTTTACCGCATGTGGACTCCATCCTTGGCATCCTGCTTCCAAAACTTGATGCACTCTTGACCACTTGGATCCTTTCTTGAAAACCTTTTGCAGCAACCTTGGATTGCTCCAATCTCTAATGCTCTGTTATGTGTTGAGAAATGTGCGTCTGTTCTTCTTGTCCCCTCCTTGAGCTGGACACTCGTACCTTTCTTGGGCTGAGAGCATGATCCCTTATTGAAAACCTGCAACCCCTTGTTCCTCTGCTCATCCTTCTACCATGGTGGCCCATTGAGCATCTAGGCGAACCCACAATACCCACCGCAGGGCTCTATACCTCATGGCTGCCCAAAATATGGCTCCACTGGGATACCTAAAGATGATGGTGCAGAACCTCTTGGTTGCGTTTTCCTGTCTTGGACCAAAACCAGCCACCTTTTTACTGTGTGTTTTCCAAATCTTCACCAATTCAGCACCTCTGGGATCATCCATGCCACCACTTGGTCCCACCACCACAAGGTCAAGACACTGGCGAGGGTTTCATCCTTGCAAGATGAAGCAAGGGTGGGTGGGACAATACCCTAAGATCATCCAGGATCTCATACCAATGTCACATGCAGAAGAATTGCTTGTATTAAGAACTTTGCAAAACACAATTGATAAATAGAGAGAGATGTTGATGCAATAGTCTTTTTTGTATATATGTATCATTATGTACATAGATCCTAGCCAACATGGCCTCCAAAAGGAAACACCTAAGCCTATTACCTACCCCACAAACCAGGGATCTTATGATCACACAATGAATTTCACTTACCTATTCATAGGCTCATGGAACTGCCCCTATATCTACCCGATTGCTATCGGCTAGGTTCTTGGACAACAAAACACCAAAAATCCCATAAACACATTGGCTAATGCCTAAAAAGGCTCCTAATCGTAGCTAAATTAGTCTCAGTCCTTTCTTTGGATCTCATACCAGTTTGCTCTCTCATATAAGTGTTTGTAAGGGGCCTTTTATCTTTGAGACCATGCAAAGACATCCAAGAGCTATGTAATTGGTTCTCTTTATTAATAATAATTTTCATTTTTTCCAAAAAAGTGGGGCTGCCAATATTTTGAGAGTTATTGTTAGGAATGAGACAAATGCTTTGATCCTTGAACGTAAATGAATCCTCTTACAAAATATTTGCACATCAATATGTTTATCAACATCAATTGAATCTTAGATGAGGATTGGACAAGGAAGATCTAGTGGTTTACAAAATCAGGATTAATCGGCCACGTACAGAAGACTGAAGATCACCTACACAACATGTCAGACATTTGGGATATCTTGCGGGGTGGAATCTTTCACTTCGCGATGCTACAGATTGGGTGTTGCAAAAACTTATGATTAAATTGGAATATTGGAAGCTCTCTACTTGGCCACTTCATGTGAGATTGAGAATAGTTCAATCAATTTTGATGGCATACATTCAGTTTTTCCTCCCTCTTCTAGCATGGTCTAAAAACCAAATCTCTGGTTTCATGACAAAAAGCATTGAACTTTTTTGGCAAAACTCTTGATATAAGAAGGCCTTGCGACTCCTCAAGTATGAGTTCATATACTTACCGAAAATGCATGGAGGGCTTAATATTCTGAATATCCATTATCATGTTTTGGCATGCAAAGCCACTCTGCTTACAATTTTTATTGCGCAGACAACCTTGGACACTTATGGTTGCAGCTCTTTGCATTGATGTGAATATAGATGCATTTGGGAAATGGCAGCTAACTCACTGGGAACTTTTATTTGGCTATGTGGAGGGTAGAATTGATCGATGCCCTCTTGTCTCTCATCTCCTTGCAAAGTGGAAGCTTGTTTTGCAATATATTCAGTGGTCGGGTAGACCTCCTGAGATTGGCAACAGTATGAGACATGAAAATATCTTTTGGTGCCGTGCATTCCCTACTCCGTCGACTCTCCGTTTCCCTAGGCAAGCTCCTGTCTTTCTACGAAAGGCATTTGGGTTTGGCAAGATGTTGATGCTGAAGGAAATGTTTTGTCCTTTCCTCGAGCTGAAAGCCGTTGGCACTTGGGTATGCACTACAGACCTTTATGGCGTATGTTGCAGGAACAATTGCAGCCTTTTACTCCTTTTATGGTTGTTCTGGATGGTGAAAGAACGGAGTCACATCCATGAGGGCCAAAGCCTGTAAAACAGCCTATATATTGCATAAATCCAGAAATTTCAACAAGCTTTAGGACTGTTTTGCTGAAAAACAGCCATCCGGGGTGTGCAAGATGGTGTAGAGTAGTGAGAATCATCTTCCCCAAGCTGGATATGGCTATGGTGGGTTTAGAAATGAAGAGATGGTGAAAAATCAGAGTTTTCAGCCTCCAAAAACCAGCTTGAAGCTCAAACTCGTCCAAGACATAACTCTCTCGTATTCAAATAAGCAAGAAAATGCTACAATGCCATGTGTAGAGTTGAATTGACAAGTGTTAGGACACTTGTCTCACTTTTATCCTCATATCTGCCACATGTCCCAAATCCAAAGGCCAAAAATTCCACAATCTTCAGCTCTAAGAATATCCCAGATAATAGCTTAGTTCACAATGGCGATTTGGCAATACTCGATCTCTGTCAAATTTCAGATGTAATGATCGAACAAAACCATCGGAGATTACCAAAAATAGCAACTTTTCCTAAAATTTAGGAGATAATCTCTTTGTGTTTCACCACATATGAAATACATGTAAGCACCACGTAGAAACCTATTTCATTGCTCAATCTCTCCCAAATCCTCAAGAGTAGACTGCTGTGAATCGCCTGCGAGCCCCGCTTCTCCCCCCCCCCCCGCTGCTTCTCGCCATCGCGCCCCCCTCTCCCCCCCGCCAGTCCGCCTGCATTGCGCCTTCTCTCCCCCGCCTTCTGCCTCACGTCCTCCCCCGCCTTCACTCCCCCGCCTCCCTCCTCTTTTCCGCCTTCTTTCCCCCCCGCCTTCTCTTCCTTCGCCACCTTCCACGCTGCCGGCCCAGCCATTCCCCCCGCCGCTTGCTTGCTTCCTTCCCCCGTCATCTTTTCCTCCGCTTCTCTAACCCCCTTCGCCTCCTTCTCCCCCCGCCTCTCTTCTCTCCCCCGCCTCCTCTCCCCCCTCCGCCTTCTCTCTCCTCCCTTCCGTCTCCCCCCTCCGCCTTCTCTCTCCTCCCTTCCTTCTCCCCCTCCTCTCGCCCCTCCGCCGTCTCTCTCCTCCCTTCCGCCTCTCTTCCCTCCCCGCCATAGCCCCCCCCCCCCCCCCCCCCCCCCCCCCCCCCCCCGCTCCCGCTCCCGCTATCCTGTAGCCATCCGCCTCCTTTTTTCCTCGCAGGGCTGTGTCCCTCCCGTTGGTGACCCCGGTTTCTGGCTTTTTCCCTTTGGAGGACTCCATGGAAGCCGCTCCGACTAACCCTGCCGATTCCGGTCTCCGTCTGGAGTTCACAGCTGAAGATCTTCAGTTGTTTGTTTCCACAGTTTCCGCTCTTGAGGCCTCCTCCTTGGTCTGCAAGATAGTGGGTAGCCGTCCGATGCGGAGAGAGCTTCGCGACCTTCTGCAAGGCAGCCTTGTTGGCGTGCCCGCCAAGATCGTCAGCGTAGATTTTTTGGGACGTGGCTACTACCAGGTGGATTTCGAGTCCCCACAGGCAGCTCAGATGGTGCTGGCTCGGAGCCCCATTGCCCTCCGCTCATCCCGGGCGTTCCTGGCGCGATGGACTCATGGTTTCGACCCCGCTTCTGACCCGCTAGCAGGCGCGACAGGTTTCCCCGTCACTATCTGCTTTCCTGGACTCCGTAGGGAGTACTTGCCCCTCTTGTCATCCATTGGCAAGGCGTTCGGGCAGGTGGTGGAGACGCCTCAGACAGCGGCTTCAGTGATTGCTCGGGCAGCAGGACTCCCGGCCATTCGGGTTGTGGTTCCGTCACCGGAGTCACTCCCGAAGACGATCCTTCTCCCTTGTCTTTCTGGAGGTCATATGATACAGCGCGTGGAGTATTCGGGCCTCCCCGGCCAGTGTTACACATGTCGGGAGATGGGCCATCTCGCACGCGCCTGTCCCCGCAAGGGGACTCATCCTTCACGCTATGCCGCCTCTGGACCCCCTGCAGGAGTCCCGAGGGGTGGCCATCCACTTCAGAGACCGGACATCCCTGGCTCGCCACAGCAGGCGCCATCATCTGACGAGCAGGCCCCGGCGGAGGATGCCGCGCAGTCCCAGGAGGCTGGCGGATGGCAGGAGGTTCGCCGGCGGAAACGCCCGGCCTGCAGGGACCGTCGCAGACGCCAGCAGGCAGCACAGGCTGGCGGACAGGCGACTCCGGGTGGCGTAAAGGCACCTACCCGCACTTATGCTCCTGTCAGGGTTAGGCGGCCAGCAGGTCCCACCCCGATGGACGAGGATTCAGACTCAATGCCCGTTGAGGCCGCTGGTGGAGCCTCCCACGTGGAGACCCCGCTCCCGCCTCCCCCCGCGGGGGGCCCCGCCCCCTCCTTGGAGCAGATTCCTGAGGATCCCGGGCCGCACTCTTCGCCCCCCGGCTCCCCTTCCCCCCACCCGGAGAGCACTCCTTCCACCCTCCCCTCTCCCCCCCCAGCCCCCCCCTCCCTTCTCCCCCGGCGGCCCCCCCTGACACCTATCCTCTGGCAGATGCCTCTCCATCCTCTCCTCGCTCTCCCCCCTCCTCGCCGCGAGCCCCCATCCCTCCCTCGGCCTCTCCAGGATACTTCGCCAGACCACCCACTGCCCCGGGGCAGCGCAGCTGGGTAGGCCAGAGCTCAGTCCAGCGGCTGTTCCACCGCCACTCCGGGCCGGTGGAGATGGCGATCCTTGCTTCGCCCGCCACAGAGTTCTCTCCAGCCTCCCCTGGGGGGCCCCCGCGAGTGATGGGGCTACCAGTGGATTACGGTTTTTTCAGGTGCCTCCAGCTGGATGCTGGCCCTTTCGAGACACTGGTCGCGCCCTTGCGAGTTTGCGTGGTGTGCCATCCCTCTCGTTCTCCCTCTGTGGTGAGCAGCATGGTGGCTTTCTCCTTTCCTCTCAGTGTTGCCCCAGACACAGCTTGGGATTGCAACTCTGTAGAGGAAGTTTTGCGTGATCAGATACTGGAGTTTTCCCACCACTTCAGTGACTTGGGGCTCACGGACCTATTGCAGACCCGATTACACTCAGCCCGCATGAGCTTGTTTGGTATAGGAGACTGGCGGGCGGATCCGGTCCACACCTCAGTTGAGGCGGTGCTTCTGATTCTCCTGCATGCCGCCCCGAGGGTGCAGCCTACCTTTAGATACATATATGCTGAGGATTGGTCTCACGCCTATGCCCTGGACAGGGCGAAGGCGGAGTGGGGCTGGACACAGAGACAGGTCACCCTCTTTTTGGAGAGACTCCGCACCCGGACAGACAGTGATTATTCTCCCTCCAAGCCGGCGCCCAAGACTCACAGAGTGGAGGGTAGATCATCTGGGCCGGCTGAGAGGGGTGAGCCAGTGGAGGCTGCTTCACTTGCCATAGCTCATCCATGAGGATCCTCTCATGGAACATCCAGGGTCTCGGTGGACATCGCTGCTACATTGGTCGGGGCAGACTTCGTCAGGAGATCCAGAGGGCTCTCGTTGGAGGACCCATAGATATCCTTTTCATCCAGGAGCACCACCTTTCTGCCGGGCGTACCCGCACCTGCGGGAAGATCTTGCCAGGCAGGAGTCACACTTTTTGGTCACCGGCATATGGCTCCCAGGGGAACCAGGGTGGAGTATGCATCTCAGTCAGCGAGCAGCTTCTATCCGAGGTTGTGGACTCTGGCATTCTGGTCCAGGGTCGTGCGCAGTGGATCATCCTTCGGGTTGGGGAAGACCGCATTGGCTTCCTCAACTTCTACGCCCCTAATGGGGCGACCGGGAGAGCCGAGTTCTGGAGCACCATTAGGCAGTCCCTCCCCTTGGCAGACCACTGGTGCCTCGGAGGGGATTGCAACATGCTGGAGGATGCAGAGGACAGGATGGGGGGCAGCCAGGAGACCATTCATGGGCCGGAGCTCGCTGCCTGGGAGGAACTAGTGTTACAGGTGAGAGGCTAGGATCCGTGGACTCTCCCGGAGTTTGGCAGGTTGCAGGGGAGTCTATCTTTCTCGCGCTCGGATAGACGGGCCACAGGAGTTAACCTTTCCCGCATCGACAGGTTTTACATTGATGAGTGGGCCTGTGATAGAGGTGGCACAGTGGGCATACTTGCAGGCTCCTCGTTTTCAGACCACTTTCCAGTGCTTCTCCAGATCGAGGACCCCACGAGAGGAGAGCAGGGCCAGAGCGTCCGGATTCCAGATTGTCTCATAGAGGAGCCCGAGATTGCGATCAGAGTTGAGCAGGTCTGGCCGGAGCTGCAGTTCAGGAGAGGATCGGCAGCCAGCGATCTTGCCAGTGGCTTGCAGGAGATCAGCCAGATGCTCAGACAGGCTGCCTTGGACCGGCTGGAGGCCTTCAAAGAGCAGGAGAGGAGCCTACGGAGGAGTCTAGCGTCCCTCCAGAGACTCCAGGAGAGGGATCCTACGAGCCCTTGGATCTCAGAGCAGATGGAGTCAGCTCGCACTGAGATCAGATCCATCGAGGAGAGGAGGGTGGAGTTCTGATTCCATGCTCGGGCGTCTTTTTGGACACAGGCTGGAGACAGAGTGACTCGAGATTTCTTTGAGGCGACAGGGCCTCGCTTTAGACGAGAGGGTCTCAGGCGTCTTCGGCAGGCTGATGGCCAGGTTGTGGTGGATCCCCCCAGGGTTCGGGCTATAGCCACAGATTTTTACAGGGATCTTCTCTCTGCTGAGCCAGCAGATGACAGGGTGAGAGAGGCTCGGGAGAAGTCTGGAGCTTCACGAGACCGGTTGTGCCGGCCCATTTGCACCACTCCCTTCTCTCCCCCTTCTCGGATACGGAACTGGAGGAGGCTCTTCAGGCATTACCTCGGGGCAAATGCCCTGGAGAGGACGGTCTTTCTGTGGCTTTCTTCCAGAGGTACTGGGGCCTCTTACATAGGGGCTTCAGAGTGGCATTCCAGGAGATTATGGAGCCAGGAGTCATGCCGGACAGCATGGCAGAGGGGTTGATCCACTTGATCCCCAAAGAGGGAGGAGACAGACTGGAGATTAGACAGTGGCGACCGATCACCTTGCTAGGCACGGCCTACAAGGTCCTAGCTAAGGCGATCAGCAGGCGGCTTCAGCCTCACCTTCCGGACATCATCCACTCCACGCAGACAGGCTTCATCCAGGATAGGAGCATTCTGGATAACATTTTCTCTTTCTGGGAGGCTACGGCTCTGGCTAGATTTCGACAGGAGGATCTGGCAGTGCTCCTTCTCGACTTCGAGAAGGCATATGATCGGGTGGACTGGGCCTTCTTGGAAGGCACTATGGAGAGGATGGGCTTCCCCCCTCAGTGGATCCGTGGGGTCTCTGCACTCTACACATCGGCTCATAGCCAGGTACTGATACAGGGCGTGCGCGGAGAGAGGTTCCAGCTCTCGCGCTCGGTGCGGCAAGGGTGCCCCTTGGCGCCCTTTCTTTTTCTTTTTGTGGCGGAGGCCATGAGCACTTTTTTGACGGCACAGGATACAGGTTTGCGGGGCCTCCAGCTTCCCATCCGCACCTCGGAGGAGCTCCTAGACTCGGAGTTTGCGGATGACACTGCTGTCTATCTTCAGGGGGGTGAGGAGAACCTCCGCCGCTTCGCCTTAGCCATGGACAGGTTTTGCAGAGCTTCGGGCGCTTTGATCAACTGGCACAAGTCGTTTGGGTTGTGGGTCAGCTCTATGCCCCCCCCGACTTGGAGGCCAGTTGACGGTTTTCAGTGGCTGCCCCCCGGCACTACAGTGCGTTATTTGGGATGCTATGTGGGCATTGACATATCTCCGGAGCAGCAGATAGCCCCCCTTCTTCTGAGCATTCGGAAGAAGCTTCTGTATTGGAGTACCGCTCGTTTATCTCTGGCTGGCCGAGTAGTTGTGGCCAACCAGGTTCTGCTCGCTACTATGTGGTACATCACTTCTTGCTGGGCCTTCTCTCGGGCGTGCATTGGCCAGGTGCAGAGGCTCATCAGGAACTTTCTTTGGTCCGGTGGCGACGGGCGGCCCGCCAGGGCCAAGGTGGCATGGGCGGTGATCACTCAGCCGAGGGAGAGAGGCGGCCTGGGCATTGTTGATCCTATTTGCCAAAGCCGAGCATTGCTTGGCAAGCTGGTAGTTCGTGGCCTCCTGCCAGGCGCTGAGCCGTGGAAGGAGTTTCTTGTTTCCAGGATGCTCAGCCGCACCCCTTCTCTTAGCGGCCCCTGGACCCCCAGCATCAGGTGGATCTTTACAGAGCAGCGATCCAGAGGAGTGGGCCTTGGCTTCGAGGAGCGTTTTGCAGCTAGCCTTCTGAGGGCCTGGTCGCATCTGAGGCCGTCACTCTTCCAGACTCCCCCGGGCACCGATGAGGAGCGCCTGAGGCAGCCTTTGATCTGGAACCCCTTGATTCGTCTCCCCAGTGGCCATATGGTTGGATCGCGGTCTCACGTGTCGTGGGGCCCGCTGAGCTCTGGCCCAGCCCAGTCCCTAGACGACTGGATAGGTTTTCAGCAGCTGCCTCTAGAGGCTCAGGGGAGGAGACTCAGTGGGATGAGGGGCAGAGAGTTGATGAGACAGGACATTGAGGCGGCCATCCCCCGGGAGTGGCGGACCCCAGTACAGGACCCTCCACCTCCACAGTGGATGGGTGTCTTTACTCGGCATGAGATCCTTCTAGCGGTCTGCGGCACAGCGGAGAGAGTCGCCCCACTCACTTTCGAGGTGGGAGAGGGTGGCCAGCTTCAGAGGACACGACTAGATTTGGATGGGTTCCAGGGATGTATTCTTCAGAGGATGCGGGTGGTCGGCTTTCATCAGAGACAGTGGCATGTAGACCCCTCACCGGCCTCGATAGGGGAGGACTGTTCTTGGAGATTATGGGCTTGGGACAGCAGGCCTCTTATTCGCCTTCAGTGGGATCCAGGTGAGTGGTTTTGGCGAGATCCCTACTTGGCCCCTACCAGCCCAGGCATTCCCTTTTTTCAGTACACAGCGAGGCTGGGGCGGCGGATTCAGAGACACAGGATAGCGAGCACCCCGGCGGCGGCCGAGCATTGGCGGCGACAGGGGCTCTCCCCTGCCTTTCTTAGGGACTTCTGGCAGCGCCTTTGGACCAGCTTCCGGCCCCGGAAGGTGACGCTGTTTCTCTGGCTCACAGCGCATAGAGGACTGGCTGTGGGGGCTTGGCTAGCTTTCGGCAGTCACCCAGGGTCCTGCCCTCGGTGCGGCCATGCACAGGAGTCGCAGCGGCACTGCTTATGGGATTGCCCACAGGCACAGCAGGTCTGGCAGCGCGCTCTCAGGATGGTTTTTGCAGGCTCACCAGGTGAGATGCTGGTGACGTGGGGTGCGGTGGCTTGGGCCACGGACAGCGGCCCGGCCCTTGGATATGAGGACGTCCCTGGCAGTGTGACCATCCAGGTCTCTGACAGGGTGATGGTGGTGGTTCCGACGCCAGATTTCTCTTCGGCAGCCCCTCAGGAGGGGGTCGGGCACAGATGGGAGTTGATCAGCAGCATGACGGCTTGGCACATTTGGAGAGCCCGATGCAGGGAGGCCATTGACCGCCAGGCGACTCCACCGGCGGAGGTCATACAGGCCCTCTGGGTGGACATCATTCATACCTTGAGAGGACACTGGGGGAAACTCCAGGGCGACTCGGACCGCATGAGAGGGCGCCGCAAGGCTTTCCTCCGCACTCGGCAGCCTGGCCCTTTCCTCACCGCGAGGGGCGAGGATGTCACTTGGCACTACAGGCCTCCAGTTTGGCTTTTCTCACCTCCCACATGTACTATTAGGTAGCCCCCCCCCCAGAGAGCGGCCAGCCACGGGGGTGGAGCTCAGGAGTTCACTGTGTTTTTATCCTTCCTTGCGAGGTGAGCTTTGTAGCCTTATGGCGTTTTCTCATTAACTAATAGAAGGATCTTTTTTCCGGGAAAAAAAAAAATCCTCAAGAGTTCGCCATACATACTTTCCATTTGACACTTCAGCTCCAAAGTTGTGTGTCCAAGAAACCATCCGGAGTGCCTGGACCATGCTACGAACACTTGGTCCTCTATATTGGATAATCTCCCATTCCCAAAGCTTGTACATTCTTGATCTTTTGGGTATCCAGAGCCCATCCACACACATGAATTGTGGAGATGGCCAAAATGGTGACCAGTGGATTACTCTTTGCAGCCTTTTGATCATGCTCCTATATGGCTGAGTTTGTACTTCGACATGTCACTAGCTGATTGATAGTTATTAGCTAAGAGATTATTGCTGATTAACAACAGTTATTTGACTCATTAGTATTTTAGAGACATGGTTGCAGATGTGGTCCTTGCTTTGATAGCTGAAATTTATGAAGATATGGATATTGCTTGGTACCATTTTGTATCCCGTATGCAAGGGGTGATTACAGATTATGGTAAATGGTATATGATTGAGGAGAGAACAAATTCAGGAGGCAGCTGAAGAATCAATTGCAAACACTTGAAGAAATTAGCCATGTCCATTCCTTATCTCCTCAGGAAGGAAGAGGATCAGATATGTTATGCCAAGCATTAGCTTGAATTGAATAATCATAGAAAGCTACAAAAATGGCAAGTCAAGTCTAGACAAAATTCTATTTTGGATAAGGGCTGCTCCTCAAAAGCTTTCTTTAAAAACTTACATGTAACCATACCAAAACAATGCATCTCACGAGTGCAAAAGGATAATGGAGAGTGGACGCAAAATGTACTGCAGTTAGAGCACGAATGTGTGACTCACTCCAAAAAGTTTTTGCATCACCTCTTGATGAAACCCTTTCTATGACTTGTGCTTGTACAGAAGTGCTTGAGAATGTCAAAGAAATAGTGGATGTTCAGGAAGCCTTTGAATTAGAAAGCCTATTTACATCTGTGGAGATACACAATGCTCTCAAGGCTTTAGGCAAATGGAAATCTCCTTGGTGGGATGGGTTGGCAGTATAATTCTTTTTGCAATTCTAGGACCTGCTTAAGGATCTATTATTACTTATGATCAATCAATCCTGGTAGCAAGGTGTTACGCTAGTATCTTGAAAAGAATGATTAGTGAGGTAGTACCGAAGAAGCAATTTGTCGGTCTTTGAGATTGGCATCCGATTACTCTTATGCTTGTTATTTATAAGATCATCACTAAAATAATCACCTTGAGAGTAAAAAAGATATTGCACAAAGGATTACATCAAGCCGAATAAGGTTTTGTACCCAGAAGACAAAATCACAAATAACATTTGTAACGTTTATGTGGGTATTGAGTATGCCAAATACTCGAAACAGGATGTACTATTGTTGTAGATAGATGTAGCAAAGACTTTTGGTACAACTCACTAGGATTTCATAGCTGCAGCGATGACAAAACTTGGTTTTGGGCCTAAAATGCAATGAGTCATTTATTGGCTTTACCAAGACAGTACGCCGCGTTGTATATTAGGCAAAGGATTGTCATGTCTTTGGATATTAGGTAAATCAGCTAGGTAGGGTTGCCCTTTGAGTGCATTACTATATGCAATTGCCACTCACCCTTTGCTTCTATATACGGACAATCTCATGGATCAAGGACTTCGGCACGGTTTTCAATTGCCTGATGGCAGTAATTTAGTGGCGCAATCTTATGCTGATGATTCCTTTTCTTCCCTAAAAACACTCCGCAAGATTTGCAAACCCTTATGACAACTCTTCAATTGTTTGGGGAAGTTGCAGGATTGTTCATTAATTTCCGCAAATCCAAATTATTCACACTTACGACATTGGATTGGCACAATTTATTATGGCTTGGACAGATTTTTCCACAGTTAGACTTGTTTGCTCAATGTTTTTGATCTTTAAGAAGCTTCCTTCTCTCTGGAGGGCTTCTTTCTTTGTACAATGAAGTAATAGAACAAAGCTTTTACCAAAAAAAGTGTGTTTGTGTGTGTGTGTGTGTGTGTCCCTCCCAACAAAGGCAGGGGATTTCTCTGTCTATCAGTGACAGCGTGCATTGCACGATGAATGTGGAGAAGCAGCCCATTGTCTTGGCAATAAGGGGCCAAGCTTAAAGAGAAGTTCTTTTCTTGTTTTAAGGTAGCATGCGACATGTCTCACATGACAGAAAGAGAAATGAAAGGAGGAATGGTTTTCTTTGTGCAATCTTAATGGATTAGATGGCATACACTGCCTTCTAATCAATATTATCGTACAATGTATTTTACATGTTTTCATGGGATTTAGCTGTGGTCAATGAGACGGTGACTCTAGCCTTTTCATGTCTGCTGATGGTGTTTCCATTGCAAAAAACAATCTCAAATGAGCATTTTCTAGTATATATGCAAGCTTGGTCCCCTATAACATAATACACGTTTTCTTCTTTAGACAGAAACATGCCCCTTAGTTTTTATCATGTTATGGTCTAATTCTTTTGTACTCTCTGCCTAGTTGTCATTTGTATTAATATTTTCAACACTTTCTATTTGTCTACTGCAGGAACGTTATGTAGCAGTCGAGTCATTGTCCTGTGTTGCCCAGATGTTGAAAAGATCACGATCTCACCTACAGACAGTGCTAACACAAGATGCATTGGCTTCGCTGGACTATTTCTACAGCCGGACAGTAAGCACAGACCCCCTCAAATCAAGAGAATGTATTCTGAATAAAACCTATGAGAACTGAATCATAAGAGTTTTAATGTCAATTGGAGTCCATGTGAGAAGCTTAGTGAGTAGGAACTATTTGTTTCTGAATGATCATCTACTCTACCAGCCAGGAGATAGAAAGTAGGTGCAATCGAATGCTAATGAAGCTGTTCACTAAGGTAGCCACAAAATACTTTCAACCCATTTCACCACATCCAAGCAAGGGCACTTCTCCTTTATCCCCAATATATCTGCTCTCATTTATTAGACATCTTAAGTGGATGGCTAGGTGAAACTATTGACTTAAAAACCAAAGAAAACCTCTCCGTTTTTGAAAGAATTATCAGGATGAAACATTCACAAAGCACAACAAGACTTCTCATTTCCCCCCAAATTTTCCCTGCTGGTCCAGGAGAAAAATTCATCTCCATTAGACAACCGGGGTTGGAGCTTCTTTAGCACTATGAGCAAACTATGCATATGTAATTGGCAGTGTGCATTGTTGAGGAACCCTTACTGATTTTGCTGATTATTTGGAAAGGCAGGCTCCAAGTGAATGAAAAACCAAGTCTCTATCTTACTTTCATGATGTAGTCCTTCATATTATAATCAATACGATTATACAAGCATAGCTGTGAATTGAACTATCAAGCCTCAGTTTGTTATGGTGGACTGTGTGACTAACTCCTTTACTCTATCAGGCTGTATAGACATAGAATCATAGGGTGGTAGGATTATCTTGAAGGACCCTATGATTAGGTTTTTGCTGAGGCTTCTTGTGGTGTTGTTGGGCATTGCCTTGCAAGGTGGACCATATGATGGTTGGCAATCATTGCCCTTGTGAGCCCTGTATATGCAGCCTTTTGCTGGCAAGAGCCATCTAGACGTAGGATGTTAATGTACTGTGAATGTGCCTCTAGACTGGGTACAATCACACAAAGTGATGAGATGTGAGGTCGCACATGCATTTAAATGTTGTTGTTGTGGTCCTAGGCACCTCAACTGCGTGTCTCAGATGTCCGACATGAACATGCCTGCCATGCTACAGTTCTCTGATGTGGATGTGCAATGATGAAGTGGCACTATGCCACACTCTTAAAAATAAATGCACAACCTCCTAGGCAGCCCGCGAGGGCTTCTGGTCTCCTTATTTCTTTGACAGTGGGATCTTATGAAATGCGGCTTTAAAGCTGCCTTCAATGAGATTATGATCACGGGAGCCATGCCGGAGACGTTCTCAGAGGGATTGATCTATTTGATTCCCGAGGAGGGTGGTGGCAGATTGGAGATTCGGTTGTGGAGACCACCCTCCTAGGGACCGCCTACAAAATTCTAGCCATGGCCATCAGCGGCGATTGGAGCCTTTCCTCTCCCATTTGATCCATGGTATGCAGGCGGGTTTCGTTCAAGATTGGAGCATCCTGTACAACATCTTCACTTTCTGGGAGGCGGCCGCTTTAGCCAGGTTGAGGGAGCAGGATCTTGTTGTTCTCCTCCTTGATTTTGAGAAAACCTATGAGAGAGTGGACTCGGGCTTTCTGGAGGGGATGATGTGTGGGATGGGATTTCTTGAGGAGTGGGTCCGAGGTGTTTCTGGGCTCTACTCAGCTTCACACAGCCAAGTTTTCATTCAGAGAGCCAGAGGTGATAGACTTTCGCTTTCTTGTCCGCTTTCTTGTTTGGTCCTTTCAAGCTGTTCACCACTGGCACCTTATCTATTTTTGTTTATAGTTGAGGCCATGAGTAGTTTTCTCTCTGCTCAGGGGACAGGACAGGACCAATTGGATCGACTCAACTTGAGTTCCAATTGCAGTGGCGGCTGGGATTAGTTGGTGTAAGGTGTGACCAGGATACATTTGTAGTCCCGCTTTGTACACGGGTTGCAATCCCGATTGAAACCTTCTGTTCCTTTCCACCTCGGTGAGATGCATAAATGGAGACACCAATCCTCCAGGCATTTCCGGGCATGTACACACAGGCACAAGTCCCAACGGAAAGCCAAGTCCACAGTATCATATGAGTGGCATCAATCCTTGGCATATGCATGTGTCATGGACGCTAGTCCAATGTACATACATAATGAGAAAGCACGGGTGGACCAATTTGGGGGGCCAAATGGTGACAGGTTGACCCTTGTCGCACCAGCGGTTGCGATCGCCAACAGTCTGCCATTCCTGGTCTCGCTCCTCCTGGGGGTGAGGCCTCCCCTCAAGAGGGGGAGAGGGGGGCTGTCTCGGTGGGGAGGACGAGGTGGTTGGAGACATGGCCATTGAGCCGCCGGTGGATACAACTCCACCAGCTGTAGTAAATGCGAGTTGTCGAAGCAGGGAATCGCCAAAGTGGTGGGAAGGTTTTGTGGGGAGGCTACAATACAAGTATCCAGAGCATGGGGAGTTTGTCCGCGTTAGCAACTGTCTGCCGCAGATGCGTTTTTTTTTTTTTTGGGGGGGGGGGGGGGACTCAAGCACCTGGCCCAATGTACGGCCGATAGTTGCTAGATGCACCAAGTACGCCTTGGGGAGACCGGGAAAGCAAATGGTGACTGTGAAGCCGGTGACTTTGGCCAAAGGGTCTGTAGACTTTGGCTGAAGGGTCTGTATCTGGAGAGAAATAGTGGCACCAGTTGGAGAAGAAAGTGTGTGCCTCCTGAATTATAATTGGGTCCACATTAGGGTACTTTCTACCAAGGCTGTGGAGGCAAAATTGATCCTGATGTAGCCGTTGGCCAAGAACTGGATGTTGGTAATCCATCCTTGGTCTCCCCAATGAGACCTGCCTATAAGAGGTCTTGGAGTTGCCCAATTGCAGACAAGTGTGGTAGCTTCCAAGAGAGAACCCAAGAGGCTAAGAGTGGAGGTTCGCTTCAGAGAAAAAGCAGTTGGGGGAGGCCTCGGACAGGGATGAGGGAGTGGCTGCCATGAAGTCCTCCGAAGGCGAGAGTCCAGGGGCGGTTCGAACTAGGAAAAGAGCAATAATTCTGAGACTAGGCAGAACTGAGATCAATGGGGGCAGGGAGGGAGGGGCTCAAGCACCTCGGCCAATGTACGGCCGATAGTCGGTAGGTGCGCCAAGTACTCCTTGGGGAGCCCGGGGAAGCAAATGGTGACTGTGAAGCCGGTGACTCTGGCCAAAGGGTCTGTATCTGGAGAGAAATAGTGGCGCCATTTGGTGAAGAAAGCGTGTGCATCCCGAATTATAATCGGGCTCCACATTAGGGTACTTTCTACCAAGCCTGTGTAGTCGAACTCGATCCTGATGTAGCCGTTGCCAAAGAGCTGGATGTTGGTGATCCGTCTCTAGTCTCCCCAATGAGGCCTGCCTCTAAGAGGTCTCGGAGTTGCCCACTTGCTGGCCGGTTGATGACCAGTTTGTGGACAAGCGTGGTAGCTTCCAATGAGTGAACTGAAGAGGCTAAGAGTTGGAAGCCCGCTTCAGGAAAAATGTAGTTGGGGGCAGCCTTGAATGGGGATGAGTGAGTGGCTGACATGGAGTCCTGCGAAGGGGGAAGTCCAGGGGCGGCTCCAACTAGGAAAAGAGCAATAAATGTGAGACTAGGCAGAACTGAGATCTGCGCGTGGAGAGGGATGAGTGAGGCGGAGGACAAGGGCAGGAGAGCTGGCAGGGAGGCGTGGGCGCAGGTGGGGGAGCGAGCGATAGGGGGCGGAAGCTCAAGGGTGAAGGCAGGGGTTGGGGAAGGGGGTGGTGGTGGAAGGACTTGCAGGTTAGGGTCTGGTGTAGGTGGGCTTACACAGGTTCAGGCAGGAGCTCACAACTAATAAGTGATTCTCACACACAAAAGTCTCCCCTGTGTACACTGATTCCCACTTATATCCAGCTGCCTCCACTCATATCCAGCTACATGTGGTAACCATAGTTTTCAGGCGTTTCAGAAATGCCCTGTACGAAACACGTTTCAGAATCGTTTCATACGTTTTTTTATTTTCCAGAAACGTTCCTAAAGCGTTTAATACAGTAAAGGGGTCAAAAAAGCCCTAATTTGGCTTGGTATATACAAAAAATGCAATTTTGTGCATACCAACATGCAAAAACATTGAAAAGTGGTGGCAAAAGCATTGAAATTAACGTAAAACACCATGTGAGTGCATATAACATGATTTGTGGTCCACTGTCCAGGGTCTATGGCAAATTCCAATGCATGCTACATACTGCATCATAGAATAAAGCATCACAAATGGAATAAACTCTCCCCCCAAAAAAACCTCAAGAGGCAAAAAAGGGCTCAAAAAAGACGTTTTGTACATTTGAAACGTTTCTTACACGTTTTCTACAGTTTCAAAAGGTAAGAAACACGTTTCTATGCAACTATGGTGGTAATCCTCTTTTAGGGCTCTGATGTCTCTAAATTGAAGATAATATCTCTCCTGGTAAAAGTCTTTGCAAAGCCTCCAGGAGCTGACCATTCTGTGCCAATGCAATTCCAAGTGGCCATCTTCAGTCCTGTGATGGTGTCATAGATCTCGTCCTGTTTTGTAGGGCGTCTATCTGTTATGATGAGCTGACCATCACGTATAGACAGCCCATTGCCCTGTTTTGCGTGCCTGCTGATGAACTTGTATCATGATGGGTGTATGTGACAATGGTAATCCATTCAGTTACCTCTGTGGGACGTGACATGTAACCAAAATAATAGTGACAACCAAAGGCAAACACTACGAATTTACAGTGTTGATGGGGAGTCAAATCATAATTGTAGATGCTTAGAGCACCACAAGATTCCTAGAGTGTCTGCACGAGTTAGGGGTTTGTCCCAGGTGCAATCATGTGCTATCTCGTAGGAATAAATTTATGCAACTCTGGATCAGCGCTGTTTGTCTTTACTTGGCAGTGGGTCTTGAGAGTCATTATATCACTTGAGCTTCATTTTTTATCTTTACTATAGTAGGTGGCTTTAGAGGTGTTGTGGTTTATGTCTACTTTTGAGCTTAGACCTTCAGTGACTATCATTTGAGCAGCATTATTTATCTTTACTGCCTTAGGTGGCCTTAGAGCTGATGTGGAAGAAGTCCCGAACAGGTGCACATGGAAGGTATCCTGGGAACCTAGATCCTGCAATATCTATAAAGCGAAGCCACTAACTATGCTTCTTGCTATTCAGTGCATTTTGGAAGAAAAAAGTGAGGAGGGCCTTTGACTGATGAGTGACCTCTCTTGGAGTCAGCACTTTCTGTGGCATTCACTTCACCTGGAGGAGGAAGAGGCCCATCTATCTCTGATTGGGGTACTGAAGTCTGAATGATCTTGGATAAAATAGTTCAGCAGGGAGGGAGGGAGCGGAGATAGAAGAATTGATTCATTTATGATTCATGAGCTTATGCTTAGCTTTCTTGCATAGTCTTTAATTTGTTAACAACCTTTTGTTGTATATTTTTTCATTGGTTCCAATATTCAAGGATAAAAAGTAATTTATTCCCCTGTTGGAAACATTTCAGGTGGATGTTGTTGCAGATCTGCGCGAGCATGTTTACCGAACAGTTGCAAGATTGCTCTTAAATGTTGGTGGGTAAGTCAGTCAAAGTTTTAGCTTGTCTATTTGCATTCTGTGGCTCAGAAACAAAGAATATCTTCTGTAAATTCTAACTTTATTAGGAAGAAAAGTAGAGTCCTTAAATGTATATAATGTCAGAACCAGGAAGAAACTTGAACTGGTATGCATCATGTTTGAAGAGGCTCGAGACTTCCAGTAACGATGTATTAGGAAGGATGTTTCAGGGAATGGTAAACTGAGTGTTGTTTTCAGATGTTAGAGTCACGGGGGAGGCAAACTTTGTGGTTGTGGCACTTATAGGAGAGGACAGGAGAGTGGCAGATCAGCTTTATGGCCTTGATCATTGAGAGGAGAGGATAGGAAATGTTGACAGATCAGTTGAAGGATATTAAAATTCCCAATCTTTCATTCAGGCCAATTCAGCAGCTCTCTGCCGACCCCTGACAATAACATTGGAAGGCAGTGACAGCTCTCACATGGGTAAAGGCTTGTTCCTAAGTTGAAGTAGGAGAGGCATATGCCTAAGTTGGTGCAGAAGGGGCTTGTTCGTGACTGGGACAAGAGAGGCTTGTTCTTGAGTTGGAACAAGAGAATTCCATAGTTAAAATTCATCATTCTATCAAAATGTAAGGATTCTTGACGTGGAAATATTACACAAAGCGTTGTAAGATGGGGGATTTTGATGATATCAGTTTCTGTTATTTTTGTTGTATTATGCATGTTGCCATCAAATGAAGGTGTGTGACACGAGTGGCTAATTGGATTTGTTATTATGTGCACTCGAAAATTGTCTTATGGGGTTTGCAGGGGGTAAGTATTAATCCTAACCCTACATGTATTATTATTGTGTGTGTTTTCCAACATTAGTTTTTGTAGATACATTACTAATAAAAGCAGTGAGCACACTTAAGTGAATTTTTACGTTGAGAAGCAAGGTGGAAGTATTTAAATAGGAAAATGGTGAGAAGGAAGTGATCATCTGGTTGAGCATCGATCTCTTAGGGTCCCTATGGTTATGTACTGATCCCAAGGCAAGAGCATCAGCTGTATGTCAGCTATACGGAAACCCGCTGCAACAACATCAGCTGTACGTAGCGCTGCTAATTGTACACCAACCGTAGGGACATTGGCAGAAGCAGCACAGCATACAGATCATACGACAGTAGCAACAGATGTACGAACAACAGCAACTGTTGTATGGATTATACAACAGCTTTTGAAGGTTTTTGTTGAGTACCTTGGGCTTTGGGCGGGAGGCATTGTTAGTTGCTATGGGAAAAGAAGGGTTACGAAGGTCTTTGCATAGTACTCCGGCTACTTGCAGCAGGCACTCTACGTGATAGCTGAGGAAAAGGTGTGCTCTTGGACTTGAATTGGGTTCGCAGGGACTTGCACCTGGCTGCGTCATGTAGTTGCTTCCCCTCCTGAGATGCTTACTCCTAAATGAAGTTAGGGAACCGATGTTTCAAAGTAGCCTCTATCTACCAAGTTGAGTCCTCCGCCTTACCTTTCCACTTTCCCCCCCCCTACTGGATGCAGCCGAGGAAGCACCGTGTGGGGTTTTGAATCCGTGACCTCCTGGTCCTAGACAAACACCTCTTCCACTTGAACTATCATTGCATTGGCATTTCCACTTAATTTTATATTCAAGGATCAGCTTATTTCCAAGATGCCTCTTTGTGAAGAGCTCTGGCTCAAGTGAAACAAAAAGCAAGTCCTCAACCTGTACAAGTTCCTAAGGAGGAACAACATTATCCTCAGCCCCCAGTTTCTCCTTGAGTCTACTCACTTGGAAAACTGGATGAACTGTTCTAACTTATAGGCCACCTCACCAATTTTTTTCAAAATGTGGTTAAGGTCCATAGTACCTAGGGAATAACTTCCCAACCTTCCTTGACCGCAACGTCTCATAACTGTTCTGTTGGGTACTCTCAAATACAATAGCATTCCCTCGGGTAACTCCCTCGATGAATGTTTTCTATTAGCATAAAACGGTACTCCAACGTGAAATGAGCACTTTTGGTAGCATCCCATGCATTGACTAGCATCTCTTGCATGTCAACTAAGAAATCTCTAGCCGTATCAATCTTAATACCTTTGAGTCCCATAGTTACTGGAGATCTAGGTTGATATTCATACATCAACATAAATGGATTGTAACCAATAGGCGCTATTGTAGGCAAACTCGACCATAGGGATGTACCTTTTCCAATCAGATGGTCGCTTGGAGACATGCATGAAGCATATCCTCCAAAACCTATACTTTATTTCCATATTAGAATCTTGCATAAGTTCTACCCACTGTGCTTTTCCCCCCCTGAACTCAGGTCTATCAAAAATACACTTGATCAACTCATGATTGGTCAAAACAACAAATTTTCAATGCGTGAATCACCTCATATAATTCTTTCTCTGGAGTATGCCATTTGACCTACTAAAGCAGTGTTTCCATCTCGACTTTGTGTGGTCTCTTCATCTGTTGGCTGTCCTGAGATCATAAGATTGAGGTGAGGAATAGTCATAGCAATACACTGCAGGATGCCATTTGGTATGCTTAAATTTATGAGGAGACGATGGCTAGCCAGACTTACATGAATGTCTCCTCGAAGCCTCAAAGCACAGGTACCTCCGAACTGGGCTCCCATTGTAGACAAAAGTTTAAAATTGGGAAGGCTTCACATAACCAAAACTTAGACTTCAGGTGAACCCAATCTGCAGAAAGACAAGGACTGGCAAAACCTGGGATTGACATGCGTCTTAGTTACCGATATTTATCCAAGATCATGTAGTTCGTATATATATTTTTTAAACTATGAATCTAGGTAGGGTTGACGTTCTTCAAGCAAAAGAATGGTTTTACAGCCATGATGTCCATGTAGATTGGAAGGGCCATACATTGTAATGGATGATGCTCCAGTTTGTCTTAAGGGTGATTTTGCAGTCCCACGCTCTACTCTTGTAAGTTCAGCATAACTTCATAATATAATTAAAAATTCAAGTTAGCGTGTACTTGATCCCCTTCCATCTGATGTTAATTGTGAATACAATATGGTTAAGGTAGATACTTAAAAGACATAAGCTTTAGAAAGCATCTAAGGCAAGATTCGTTGATGTTTTTCCTACTGAATTGCCTCATGGGTCTCCCTCGCGATCCATTGATAGATCATAAGATTGACCCAATTTCAAGGTCGCAGCATGTGAGTCTAACACCTTGTAGGACGAGCCAACTAGAACAGGATGAGATTGCTTGAAAGTTGTCAGAATATCTTAGGATGGGACTGATTAACAAAAGTAAATCTCTCTGGATAGCTTGTGTGCTTCTGAAGCACAAGAAGAAAGGGAGTTGGTGGATATGAGTGCATTATAAAAAGTTGAATAAAGTTACGATAAAGGTTAAGTATCCCCTACCTAGAGCAGATGATTTGATAGATAGGTTGTAGGGTGCCGCCTATATTACAAAGATTGACCTTGGTATTGGTTATCACGAGATACACATAGCTGAGAAAGATGTCTTTAAGACAAGCTTCTGTACACGGTATGGCCATTAGAGTTTTTCGTATTACCTTTTGGACTCTCGAATGCTCTTGCTACGTTTCAGCATATAATGAATGATCTCTTCTGAGATTGTTTGGGGAGATTCGTTGTGATTTGGTTTATAGTCATACTCTTGAGGAGCACATCTCTGGTTCGCCTAAGACGAGAACTACTATATATGCTAAACTCTCTAAGTGTAAGTTCTTTTGCAAGAAACTCATATATGGATGATATGAACTGATCAAGGTGTTGGATTGGCTAGTTCCTCGGAATGTGCGGCAATTTCGGACATTTTTGGGATTCATTGTCTTTCTTTGTAAGTCAATGAGACATTATTCACAAGTGGCTGTTCCTTTCACGAACCTCCTCAAAGGACAAGGACAAAAGTTCAATTGTCCTTACTCGAGAGACTTGACAAGGCTTTCCGTACTCTCAAGCTAAAGCTGAACGAATCATTTGTTTTGGCCTTACCCGATCCTGGCGAATCATTCATGGTTGAGACTGATGTGAGTGATTATGCCATATGGTGCTTTGTTCCAGGAGGGCCAACCTATGAATTTTGATACCCATGTAGTGTGCAGGCTTTCTCCTTTAGCTTTTGTCACACACTACAATAGATAGGCCTAGTATACTCCTTTTTAATAAGAATTTTTACTTAAAAAAATCAAATGCCGCCTTTTTTAGATATGCTCTAGGAAAACAGCTCCCCTTCTCAACGCTTTCTCATAAACAGCCCCACATGCTTTTTTTAAAAAATAGCCTGCTTCTTTTTCTTAAAAAAGGTGCCCCCTTTTTGCTTGTAATCTGGCCACCTTGCTTTTTTGTGCATGCAGCCCTACACGCGTCCTGCTTGTTGACCTACCAGCCATGCCTTGCCCTCCCCTGCCCTGCCCTGAAGTACCACCGCCACGTTAGCAGCTGTATGACATATACGGCTGATGTACTGCTAGTACACTCTGCTATATAGCTTGCGAAGGTGTTGTGCGCACCTGTGTAAGCATGGTGACTTGCCCTAGGGCGCCATACAATCTTGGCAAGGCAAAGACCCTATGATGCAACCATGGTTGTTTCTAGAACTGGTACACACCAATTCATACCGTACGATATTTTTTTTCCCCTTGAGAAAGAGATCCCAAATGCTCAACAAAAATAGAAATCTTGCTCAACAATTAAAGACGGAAGATCCGAAATGCCCGCAATACTTCGCAACTTTCGTGTCCACTGAGCATTCCATATGGGGTTGCTGAGAGACCCAAAAAATTTGGCAAGGTAGACTGGTAGTGTACACTTGATCGGTAGGATGAGGAGCGAATCTTGCTACATCACTTGGATATCCCTGGTATAGGTAGGTTAGACAGTCAGATCCTCAAGTTATGTACGAGGGAGAAGATTTGGACAGGGCCATTTTGATGTGCAGAGGAGTCCCTAAACCTATCACCCTAGATGCATTGCTAGTATTTGTGCAAGGACGGTCCCTTAGTCATAAACAGTACACTGGGAGACCTTTGGCATCACATTACCCATGCAGGCTCTCTTTTGGAGACAGTTGGGAAATCCAACTGGGAGAGACACATCTCCATGTTCTGGTTCCTCAAGCACTATAGACCCCCCCCCCCCCCCCCCCCCCCCCCCCTTCTCCCTCACATTCAAGCTTGAAGCTCCATAGTTTGTAAGTGTTCAAAAAAAAACCCGTATTTTATTGTACGATATCTTGTGTTTAGGTTAGCTCTAACACCAATTGTAATAGTCCTCCCGTAGGATCACCTAAATCACATGCTAAACACAAGATTAGAACAAACAAATAGAAGAGTGCAAGCAAGCTCACCACCTAACCACGACCCGTGTCCGCAAAACCGCCTTGAGCTAGGGGCTAAGGCTCACTCCCACATATACATGCCAAATCGACATCCCATACCACGAGAGCCTGCCCATACAGGCCCTTAGCAAGACTTTGTGATTTGCCATGTCCATGACAGGAGTATGACAACTCTTGGTCGAGGCACAAACCAACTGTCAACAAGAATGATAATAACCCATACCTCAGCTATATAGTTACTACTACTGCTATAAATAACCATCCAGTCATAATATTTAGTATACATGGATTTATTAATTATGAACCTTAGCCACCTATGTCAGCCTGCTTTTCCTGATCTCAGGGCTCCCTTAACCCTGTCAAATAAGACCCTAATCTTGAGGATTTGTATTAGGTAGGTAACACTTCCCCTTCTTACACTGTTTTCAGTTCCTTCCCTACCTCCCCAAACCCCCCCCACCCAACAACACAATTCCCCACTGCTCCTTTCTCCCTCTTTTGTTGCCTTTGCCTCTCCGTCCTTCCTGGCCTTCGCAATTCGTTGTGTTCTTTTGTCGTTGTGGGTCTCCTTTGGCTCCACCCCTCAATAGGACTCCATGGCAAGTGCTCCGTCATGCCAACCCGAGGCCTCCCTCAATTGTCCACTTTCGAATGCAAAACTCTAGCTCTTGGGACACCTGCTCAGCCCACAGAGACCTCGGATTGGCAGCGTGGACAGGGGCGCCGTAGAGGGAGACAGCCAGCAGCATGCCCAGAGACCGCCGCAGCAGCAGTCACAGCCTCAGCATCACTGGGTTCCAGTGAGGAACAGCTTTGCTCCCCTCCGGGAGGAGACCCCAGCGCAGACTGAGGATTAGGAGATGCCAGCACCCCCCCTTCGCCCCCACCCCACCCACCCCTCCCGCCTCGCTTCCACCTTCGCCTCCTCCCGTTCCCGCTCCCGCTTTTTCAGCGGCTCCTTCCCCACCCCCTTCTCCCCCCCCTCCTCCCCCTCCGCTCGCCTCAGCTCCCCGAGAGGCACTGGCAGTACCCTGGCACTCACCTGCAGTCCGACGGGCACTGAGCAGCGACCTTGCTCGAGCACCGCAGAGGAGACCTACCATGCCGATTCGTGCTTCACGGATATCCTCTATCCGCAGTCGGCTGAGTAGTCTCGACACTAGACAGCGCTCGGAGGCTTTCGACTACTCCTTCACACGCCTTTTTGGAGCGGAGGGCCCCCATGAGCCAGCACCCATCAGAGTTCATGTGGTGATAGCTCCGGCCCGCAGGGAGGAGGCACTTGATTCAGCGGTGGCCTTCTCCTTCCCTCTTTGCAGCACTAGCGACCGAGAGTGGACTTTGGATCTCGCTCTTAGTATTTTGAAGACTCGGGCAGTTGAGTTTTCTCACCATGTGAGCGATTTGGAGATGACAGACATGATAGTCCGACTCTGGGAGTTGGCACATTTCTTTGATACCGGGAGTGCGGATGCCTCCGGGATTCGACATTTGGTGGTTCGCATAGTGGCAGACCTAGCACGAGACCCTGGCTTTGTATGCATACATGAGGTTTCTCTCTCCGAGTGGGAGGCAGTCGCTATGGGACACAGCCACTGGCGCCTGGTCCGAGACTCTTGCAGCACACCGGGTGGGCAGATTTGTAGCCGCTCGGATGGGGATTACTCTCCATCCAAGCCGCTTGCGAAGGCCCGCCGTATGGCTGAGACAGCCTCCACCTCAGGAGGTCATCCATGAGGATCATCTCATGGAATGTACAGGGCCTTGGCGGCGCACACTATGTACGTTATCGTGGTTGCTTGAGGCAGGAGCTTCAGAGATGCCTGGTTGGGGGCAGTATTGATATTCTGATGATGCAGGAGCACCATTTGAGTGAGAGCAGGATTCGGAGATATGGTTCGGTGATGCCTGATAGATGGGACACATTTTGGTCTGCAGGTTTTGGCCCCTTGGGTGGGCAGGGAGGAGTATGTATGGTCATTGCGGATGTATAGCGGCAGGCCATGTATTCTGCCTCCTTAAGGCTTAGTCCTGACTCCTGACTCTTGAGTCATGACTCATTTGAGTCCGTCCATGTATTCTGCCTCCTTAAGGCTTAGTCCTGACTCCTGACTCTTGAGTCATGACTCATTTTGTATCTACTTAATTATTAATATGACTCAAAAGCTTACCATTTTAGTGTAAATTTGTGCTCATTTTGATGTACTTCCAAAGTAGAATAAGTGTAGAGTAGAAATTTTTTTTTTAAAAAGTATTTTTTGAGTGCCGTTCCCTCCCCCGTCCCTGTTCCCTACTTATGGCCGTCCCCGTGCCCGTCCCCGTCCCCCGTCCCTTGTGACTATGCCCGCGGTACGCATAGAGCATGGTCATATGCTGGGTTCTCGGCCTCGTCTAGCCTGGGGACCATTGGCGGGAGGCCCAGCACGCAGCTTTGGAGATTGGCAGGCCTTTTGCAATCTCTTGGAGGAGATCCAGGCGGAGAGGCTGAGTCACTTCAGAGGGGGGCTGATTATGAGGGATGACATTCAGGAGGCACTGACTGAGGAGTGGTTCACGCCTTTCGAGCCAGCGGCCCCACAATGGGAGCCAAGACACAGTTGGAGAACCTGATTGCTGTCAGAGCTTGCACTGAGGATGGTAGATGCCTCTACTATGAGATACAGGATGAGGGCAGACTTCAGAGAGTGGAGGCGGAGTCGCCTTTGGTTGCAGAGTGTATCTTTCAGAGGTTACGGGTAGTGGCCGCCGCTTCTCGGAAGTGGCATATTGATCCAGACCCTGCAGATGTGGACTTTGATTGGCGCATATGGGCATATGCTACGCGCCCCTTGGCCCGGCTCCAGTGGGACCCTGGCGAGTACGAGTGGCATGATCCTTATGCGTCCCCCGAGGCCCCAGAGATCACCTTTTTCCAGTACACTGGTCGGTTGGGAAGGCATATTTTGACTGCGAGGAGGATGGTCTCTCCAGCTGCATCGGAGCATTGGCGGCTACAGGGACTCTCACAGGAGTTCCTGGAGGATTTTTGGACCAGGCTCTGGGCTAGCTGACAGGCACGCAGGATCTCAACTTTCCAGTGGGGCTGGTTGCCCACAGGGGCTCTGCAGTTTTCACCTGGCTTGTCTACAGTGGCCTTCCGTCGGCCTACGTCCGATGCGGCCACCCATTGGAGACACAGAGACATTGCCTATGGGACTGTCCACAGGCGCAATAGATTTGGCTGAGGATGTTGCACATTTTGGCCCCCCTCTCTCCAGAGGGCATGTATATGTGGGGAGTCGCTGCTTGGTCGACTTCGTCAGGGCCTGCTCTGGGATACGAGACGGAGCAGGACAGCCAGGCCATCAGATTCATTAGGGGCCAGCCTCGCCTTGTTCCTTCACTGGATTTCTCGTCTGCCGGCCGGCTGGACACAGGAGGGATTTACGATGGGAGCTCCTCAGCAGCCTCACCATATGGTTCACCTGGAGAGCCCGTTGTTTCACGGCCTTTGAGGCATATCCATCACCATATGATGCTTCTACAAAAGCATCAACCTACCAAAATTTACGTGCCTGCATGCCATAACTCTACCCCTTGCATGGCAATAGTAGTGGTAGTCACCATACATGCATCATGCATCTTATTGTCATACCTGTGAAGATGATATAGCCCATGGTATAATGTCCCAGAAGTGATTATCACATAGTCCTTCTCATGGTCTCCAACTATGCATTTGTCATCCTCAAAAGTGACAGCAAGTCCTCGACTAGCAAAAGAGGAAACAGAGAAGAGATCCTTGTTTATCCTTGAAAAATACACACATCAGGAAGACAGATCTGACCCATCTGCTACTGTGAGCACAACTGTAAATGGAAGGGTACTTGTAAAAGGAAAATCCTATCAATCATGAAATCTGAAATTACATATAAGCATACACTGCACAGTACACCACACTAGGGGCCAGAAGATGGGCTGAACCCCCCCCCCACCCCTTATGGTTAGATTACCAAAAAGGAGTCTGCTTCCAATACAACTTTGCGGGTGCCTTGGGTTTCACAAGGTGTTTCTTCCAATACAATATGAAAACGGATCAAAACAATTCTCAAGCTTTGAGTTGGACACTCCTCAGAAACCAAGAGCATTCCTGGCTTAAAGCACATGCAGGACAACCATGGACAGCCCATAGCACTCCCGCATCCGCCCGGGACAGCTCTTCTTCATTCTCTTTCACCTGTTAGGTTCACAGAGTAGGTCGACCAGCCTTTTAAGGCTGATACAACAGTCAACCAGCCCTCAGAAACCCTAAAACAGGTCATACAACAGTAGTCTATGCTCCAGAAAGCCACCAATCAGAAGATACCTGCTTGTACCTCAAAAACGACCAGCCTTCTAGCCTCTTGGACAGTCGACCAGCCTCTGTATATGACTGTTATCAGCCCGCCAAAGACTACAGCAGCTTGAATACCAGTTGACCAGCCTCTCCTGTGGCTGTTTACAGCTTGCCAACATTAATGGTCGACCAGCCCTCAGCCACCCCACAAGGCAGGTGCCTACCCCAAAACTGGAGTTTTTCTCCCATAATAGGGTTTCCCTGCTGAAAATAGCCCACACGCGTGCTTTTCTAGTCCAGAAGGGGGCACCTACCATCAGTTGGTTCAAATCTAGCCCGATGCCCACCTTATGGCTACCACATGTATTAAAATAGTCTTGCCCAGTGTGAATACCTTATAAATTGTCCGGCCACTTATAAGTGTGTGAATGTGCACCCATAATTATTAGTATATGAAACCATAAAGCTATAAATTGGGTTTTTGGTTACACTTAACACCTGCAAAACACATGTAGACCACTTGTCAGTCCTAAACAGGTGTGCACATACACGTCCACCATAAGGTGCCCAGGCATCCCCGACCCCATGGACAACGAAGGCAGAAATCTCAAGCATTGTCCAGGCAAATAACACAAGTCACCCAAAGATAAAATCAAAGTCATGCATACACGAGTGCAGCGAGACTGGAAGAAACACCCATATGCTCAATCGTATCCGATAAAATGTCCAGGTCTCATGATCCTTCCGGAATCTTCCCAAAACATAAATACAAAAGATCTCCAAGATAGCTAGTCCTAGGGAATTACATCATGTCAGGCTCCATGAGCCATACATGTACAACGTGTCAGCCCCCACAAGCCACACATGTATTGTCATGTCAGGCCACAGTAGCCATACATGTACTGTCATGTCAGGCTCCATATGCCACACAGACACACCATGTCAGGCTACACCAGCCATACATGTATGTCATGTCAGGCTCCACATGCCACACATGAACAATAGAAAAATAGAAGTTGTAAGAAATTTTGTGACATTCCCTCCAGCTTTTAAGGAGATGACCGCACAACTGAAAAGCTTCCAAGTAGGCCTGTAGAAGCACCGGATAATCTGCAAAATAATCCTCGTCCACCCATTTTGCATCCATAGCCGAATAGTTTTTAAACTTCACAAGATACCTACGCACTAGCTTGCCACCTAAGTGCTTGCGCTCTTTATGAAAAACTATCTGCTCCGCTTGCAATACCTTGTCAAGTTCATCTACCTCCTTTGGAACCATAATAAATTTTTGTTCCAAAAGTGGTTCCAAAGGAGGTGGTCCCACATAGGGTTGCAAAAAACTGACATGAAACGCATTATGTATTTTCCAGTAATCGGGCAATACCAATCTATAAGCCACTTCATTTATCTTCTACAAGATCTGGAATGGCCCATAATACCTGTTTGAAAGCTCAGGAAACTTGCCTTCCTTCCCTGGCCACTTCCGAAGATGGGCTTTCTCAAACTTAAGTAATATCCAATCACCTTCCTTGAAAATAACCTCTCGCCTATGCTTGTCAGCTGTCTTTTTCTGCTTAGCTTGAGACCGTTCTATGGCTGTCCGAACCTGTGCAAACGCAATATCCAAATCCCGGACATACTCATCTGCTACAAAGATTTCATCTTTTGTTCGTAAGATAGATGGAAGCACCACCTTTCCATAGACTATCTCAAACGGAGCCTTATTTGATGAAGAATGCATTGTGTTATTGTATGCAAACTCAACCATTGGAAAATACTTTTCCCAATCTGACTTCTGCTCAAATACATAATACTCAAGCAAGTCAAGGTATAGCTGAATTTGCCATGTCACTCAGACCATCCGTTTGAGGATGATAGGCTAATGAAAAACTCAGCTTTGTGCCCATATTATCAAAGAATGCCCGCTAAAATAAACTGGTAGTCCAAGGATCTCTATCCCCCATAATAGATTTGGACATGCCATGATGTTTGAAAAAAAACAACTTTGCCATGTGCTCTGGCTTTATTGTTTTCCTCACAGGAATAAAGTGTGCCTGTTTGCTAAAATGATCTATAATAGTCCATATAGCATCATTTCCATGTGCAGATTTCGGCAAATCCATAGCAATGCTTTCCCATGTTTCCCGTGGAATGGGTAAGGGTTGAAGCAAACCAGGTGTCGTGTGTGTGTCAAACTTCACGTTCTAACACACTATGCACTCTCGCACATAAGCTTCAATATCCCTGCATAGAGCTAGCTAAAAGAAATATCTTTCCAAAGCCTATGTAGTAGCCAGAATACCATGATGACCAGCAGATTGCGGAGCATGACACTCATCCATAACCTTTTGATGTAATTCACACACTACACAAATACGGTTCTACATCATCAGAAATCCATCTCTAATCGATTAAGATGGGACAGCAGTACCATTATTTAAATCAACCCAAATAAGCTGAAAATCTTTGTCCAAAGCATACATATCTTGCATCACTGACAAGTCTTGATGATAGGCGGTAGTTACGGCATGCACTTGAGGCTTGCGTGACAAAGCATCCACCACCAATTTCTTCTTACCCAGGGTATGCAAAATTTGAAAATGGAACATGGACAAGAAGTTTGTCCACCTTAGATGCTATGTAAGTGCCATAAACTCTGGTGATCTGTCTTTACCATAAATTTAGTCCCCAAAAGATAATGCTTCCATGTTTGAAGGGCATGAATAACTGCCAACAACTCTTTCTCATAAACCTGCAAATACAATTCCGCATGTTGTCGGTGGCGGCTTTCAAAAGCCACTGCATGTCCCTCTTGATTTAAAACGGCCCGTAAACAATCTCCACATGCATCACACTCAACCACAAAAGGTTTATGCAAATCTGGAATCATAAGAACTGGCCCTGGGATGATGGCATCCTTCAATTTCTTAAAAGCTGTCTTTTCGAGATCCGACCAACGGAATGCCACTTTCTTCTTCGTTAGATCATGTAACGGCGAAGCCAAGAAAGCAAAATGTTGAATAAATCGACGGTAATAAGAGCATAAACCAATAAAGCTCCTAACTTGATGCACATTCTGCAGTTATGGCTAATCCTTGATAGCTTGAATTTTTGGGATCCATGCGTACTCCATCTTTGGAGACAATATGTTCCAAATAGTGAATTTCTGAGAGAAAGAATTCATTCTTCTTTCAATTGATGAAAAGCTTATGTTTCCTTAGCTCTTCAAAAACAATGGCGAGATGCTCTTTATGCTCAACCTCACTCTTTGAAAAGATAATAATATCATCAAAGAAAGTTCTTGTGAACTTGCGGCGGTGAGGTCTAAAAATTCTATCCATCATTCTATTGAAAGTGGCGGGGGCATTTGTAAGTCCAAATGGCATGACTAAATACTCATATAGTCCAAATGATGTTCGAAAAGCCATTTTGTGTACATCTTGAGGTACCACTCGAATCTGATGGTAACGACTCTTAAGATCCATGTGACTGAAACAAGCTGCGCCCTCAAGTTTATCAAGAATATCATCGATTCAAGGAATCGGAAACGTGTTCTTGATTGTAATCTTATTAAGGGCCCTGTAATAATCAACACACATTCTGTATGTCCCATCCTTTTTCTGCACAAGTAAAACTGGAGAACAATATGGTGAAGAACTAGGTGTTATTAACCTCTTCTCAAGCAAATCATTCACTTGAGTCGTGATTTCCTCCTGTTGGGCAGCACTCACCCTATAAGGAGGTCGGTTAGGAGGAGAGCTCCCAGGGATTATGTCAATACAATGATCCTCCGGCCTCTCTAGGGGTAACTGCCGAGGTAGCGAATCAGCAAAACAATCAGCATATTCACTTAAGAAATCAATCTTATCTTGATATACGGGATTTACAGCATCATGCTCAACATTATCACGTACAAAAACCAAGTAAGAACAAGCTGATTTCTTTATTGCCTTTGAAATAGATATATGGCTTACAACAGGTATGGTACTCCCAGTGGTACCCGCATCAATACAAACTTCCCTACCCCTATGAGTAAACATAATTTTCTTTTCTTTGTGCAAAATCTTGGGATCCAAATGGTAATGCCAAGGCATCCCAAGTATCACATCACATCCCGTAAGTGGTGCCACGAGGAAGTCGTCATGATCCAAATATCCCTGTATCTATATGCGAAGCTTTCCAATGATGGGAGTGACCTTAACTTCCTTGCCCTCAAAGGTGGCATCTGCATGAAAATCCATGCCGAATTCCTTTGGCTTTAGCCCAAGAGCAGTAGCCATCTATATGGATATAAAGTTATTTGTTGAGGCATTATAAAAAAGGAATAAAGCTGTTTGGTCCTGTAACTTGCCCCAAGCTTTCTAAAGATCCTACTCTTTGGTTCATGTGCAGTGTTACTCTGAACATCGGGTATAACATTGACACTCGGTTTGGCATCCTGCACATTATTCTTTTTGAGATTCTGGGGGCATTGAGCTTTCATGTGATCCTTGCTCCCACATGTGACGCACTTCCCCTCTCTCATGCAATAAAAAATATGCTGTCTGGACAGCTTAGGATCATCCTTTTTACCCCCCGGTTTCTTTTTCGAGCCCCCTTTTGCATCCTTGGACTCATTAGGCATAAACTTAGGTGGCTGTCCACCCTTTTTCTGCTCATTTTCAGCTCATAATTTTTCCTTGTATGAGCTGAGTTCTTGTCTTTTTGAAGCTCCCTTACCATGCAACTCCTCAGAAATAGTGGCTGAATATATGAGCTTCTGTAAAGGTTGTGGGGATACACTGCAAGGCTCTTCTGAATGATTCTTTGCAGCCGTGACTCAAACTTTCTTTTCTTCTCGTCTTCACTAATCGTCATGAAAGGTGTGACCTTGAGAAGAATCCATCAAAACTTTGAAACATAAGAGGAAACAGATTCGCCTTCATCCTGTGTTAATCAATCCCATTCCTTATGTACATCCTTTTCGAAGTTAGGAGGAAGGAACTGATCATAGAATTGCTCTTTGAAAGCACCCCATGTACGAGCAGCCATCCTGTCCAAAAGCTTTGCCATCCACCAATCACTTGCAGTCTCTTTAAGATGCATACCCACATGCCTAAGCATAGATTTTTCAGTAAATTCCTCGGTGCAAAAGGCTATTTCAAATTGCCTTATGAAAGCAAGTGGCTTGGTGGTATCCAACTTTCCATTGTAGGTCTTGAATTTGATGTCCTTGTTCCCTGACTTGAACTCTTTGGCCTTCTTGTTGTGACGAGCATCCCGACGTTCTAAAACATCATCTTGCTCGTCACGTCTGCGATGGCGACGGTGCCCAGATCTAGGGCTGATTTCCCGTGCAACATCCTCCACTCTGGATGGAACTCTAGGAGCATGTACATACCTAGAAGTTGGAGATACCACCGACAATGCATGGAGATCTTTTGCATCTCTCAAATGAACTGAAAACCCCTCATCATCCCCTCGAGCTGCATGTCGGTGTACACCATCTCCTCGGGCTGCATGCCCCCTTATATCTGTTGCATGGGCTGCATGCCCCCTCAAAACACTTGCTCGGGCTGCATGTCCTCTTACATCACTTGCTCGGGCTGCATGCCCTTTTACATCACTGGAGCGGGCTGCATGCCCTCTCACAATATCATTAGAATTCCCTTCACAGGATGGCCTGCAAGGTTGCCGTGTGAAGACCCACTTGCCCTCATCATCGGACACAACATCACCACGGCTTTTCAAATAAGCAATAGCCAACTCTCGAGGTTTGTCAATTTCCATCTGCTAGACAATTGCATCCAAAGTGACCACATCAGCCTCGGCATGAGACTTTGATTCAATGACGCTCTATACATCTGGGATTCTTCGCAAAGCACGGGGCTCTTCAAGCTCAGTCATCAAGGCATCCATATCCGGCTGATCTTCAGCCCTAGCAGACAACGGTGGATCGTTATCTGCGAAAGGCCCAACATGATCCCTATCTCTATCCTCTTCCCGCATGTGGCGATTATGGGTGATAGAGTCCTCCGCAGAATGATTTGACTGGTTGGCCATAATGTATCTTCCAGCTTTTCAGAAAGAGAGAACTTTTCGTGCCCCGGAATCGCTTGGTAACAGCTCCCCATGTATGATACCGAATAGACTACAAGGGTGCAACAATGCCCCTACACAGACAGAAGAGCTACAAAGTCTTTCCACACGCTCATTGCCGCTTAAACCAAAAGTAACCTCTTTCAAGGCGCAACAATAAGACGAGGGCTACTTCAGAATCCCAACCTTCTCTCATGGATAATGCAGCCATATCCAGCATCATATTAGGCACAACTGTGTACAAAGCCAAGCCCTGATACCAATGTAAACGGAAGGGCAATTGTACATGGAAAATCCTATCAATCATGAAATCTGAAAATACATATAAGCATGCTAGATATAAAAGTGATAACAACACTGCACAATACACCACACTAGGGGCCAGAAGATGGGCTGACCCCCCCCCCCCCCCCCTCTCTTTACATTACCAAAAAGAAGTCTACTTCCAATACAACTTTGCCGATGCCTAGGGTTCACCACTGGCTGCACCTATTTCTCCCAATCAATACAATATGAAAACAGATTAAAACAATTCACAAGCTCTGAGTTGGACACTCCTCAGAAACCAAGAGCATTCCTGGCATAAAGCACATGCAGAACAACCATGGACAGCCCATAGCACTCCCGCATCAGCCCGGGACAGCTCATCTTCATTCTCTTTCACCTGTTAGGTTCACTGTGTAGGTCGACCAGCCTCTTAAGGCTGTTACAACAGTCAACCAGCCCTCAGAAACCCTAAAACAGGTCGTACAACAGTAGTCTATGCTCCAGAAAGCCACCAATCAGCAGATACCCACTTGTACCTCAAAAACGACCAACCTTCTAGCCTCCCAGACAGTTGACCAGCCTCTGTATATGATGTTATCAGCCCGCCAAAGACTACAGCAGCTTGAATACCAGTCGACCACCTCTCCTTTGGCTGTTTACAGCTTGCCAACATTAATAGAAGCCTGCATGATGATTGGACAGCCACCGTCTTCCACCTGGATGAGATTTCACACGGGAAAATCCACCAAATCTGTTCTCAAACAGGTCGACCAGCCCTCAGCCACCCCACAAGGCAGGTGCCTACCCCAAAACTGGAGTTTTTCTCCCATAATAGGGCTTCCCTGCTGAAAATAGCCCACACGTGTGCTTTTCTGGTCCAAAAGGGGGCGCCTACCATCAGTTGGTTCAAATCTAGCCTGGTGCCCACCTTATGGCTGCCACATGTATTAAAATAGTCCTGCCCAATGTGAATACCTTATAAATTGTCCGGCCACTTACAAGTATGTGTGAACTTGCACCCATAATTATTAGTATATGAAACCATAAAGCTATAAATTTGGTTTTTGGGTACACTTACCACCTGCAAAACACATGTAGACCACCTGTCAATCCCAAACAGGTGTGCACATACACGCAACAGCTGACGGAGAGTCAACGGAGGACGTCTTGCGTAGCACGGTCGGTCGAGGTCTTGACCAGCTTGCAGTTAGATTTAAATGGTGAGCTTCCGGTATGATAAATGAGGGACCAAGGAGCCGCCTATGAGTGAAGCGCTAGGTGACCTGCGAAGGATCCTAGAGGGTGTTGACCATACGGTGCTCGGGCTATAGGTCACCGAAGATACCCACGTGTGCGTCGAGGAAGAAAATGCGTCGAGGAAGAAAATGCGTCGAGGAAGAAAATGGAACAAGGAGTTAGCGTTGTTTTTTGAACTTGGGTATGGATCTGATGGATTGACCTTGATGGTCCTCAAGGTCACCGAAGATACCCACGCGTGCGTCGAGGAAGAAAATGGAACAAGAAGTTAGAGTTGTTTTCTGAACTCGGGCATGGATCTGATTGATTGACCTTGATGGTCCTCAAGGTCACCGAAGATACCCATGCGTGCGTCAAGGAAGAAAATGGAACAAGGAGTTAGAGTTGTTTTCTGAACTCGGGCATGGTACTGATTGATTGACCTTGATGGTCCTCAACGGATGAGTCCATGGCTCTTTTATATGGATCTGTTGGTTGATCTTGCTGATCTTCAACGGAGACGGAGATCAAGAGAGGGAGGAAGAAGAAGACTGAAAAAAAGATGAGGGGAATTATACCAGCAGATGTCGTTGAAGAAACACAGAGGATTGAGGCGGAGCTATCTCAAGAAATAAGGTCGTACCAAGAAGTACTAGGGCAACAGGAAGCAAGTATCAGCTTGGCAACACCTCAAGAGAGGACGGAAGTACAACACCTAACTCCTCAAAGTCCGGCACAATTGATCTTCAAGATCTGTCTCCCCTAAAGAATTCCACAATGTCAGACACACCTACGAGGTTGCAGCGTGAACTAGAAGCATTGCCAGTAGCAAAGCCCCAAGGACTCAAATAAACTACATCGCTCCCAATGCAACTCACAGAAGTGCCATTGGCGTCTTTGGTCCCATGGACAACGCAGGCAGAAATCTCAAGCATTGTCCAGGCAAACAATACAAGTCATCCAAAGATAAAATCAAAGTCATGCATACACATGAGTGTAACCAGACCGGAAGAAACACCCATTTGCTCAGTTGTATCCGATAAAATGTCCAAGGCTCATGATCCTTTCGGAACCTTCCCAGAACATAAATACAAAAGATCTCCAGGATAGCTAGTCCCAGGTAATTACATCATGTCAGGCTCCATGAGCCATATATGTACAACGTGGCAGGCCCCACAAGCCACACATGTACTATGATGCCAGGCTACACCAGCCATACATGTACTGTCATGTCAGGCTCCATATGTCACGCAAACACACCATATGCCAAACAGTAGAGAGCCATTTACTTGTTGAAGGGAAGATGCTTTAATGCAGAAGCGAGAACCATGTGAATGTGAAGTCTCCGAAAATTGCGAAAGCCAAAGTACATGGTAATATGGATTGCAGGTAGAGTATAGGTGATTATGCAAGGCGTGGGCACGACTCAAAGGTCAAATCATTAGACAAGTTCATTTCTATATCTTTTTATTTGTCTCGACATACCGTTTACACATGAATAGCATGTAACATCTTTTTGGTCTCATAGACGCTTCGTGTCATGGAAAACTGAAACAAAACTGGGAACCTAGTAACTGAAGCTAAGTGCTAGGTAAATGCACAGAAGAAACGGGGGAGCATGCTACAAAGCATACAAGAATGATCATAATGCACTATATCCTGAGGGATAGAGTGCATTATGATCATTCTTGTATGCTTTGTTCTGTGCATTTACTTAGCACTTAGCTTCAGTTACTAGGTTTCCAGTTTCAGTTTCAGTTTTGTTTTAGTTTTCCATGACGATGATATTCCATGGATACTCGTAATCATCTTTTGTCTCATAGGCCTATTGTAAGACGTAAATATAACTTTCTTTCTTTTCTTTCTTTCTAGTAGATGTTATTATAAACTCTCTTATTATAATCTCTCTCTCTCAGCGCTGTTGTGCTGACCTGCTTGCTTACACTGCGCACCCCTGCTGGCAGCGCTGCTGTGCTGACCTGCTTCTGTGCTGTACACAAGCGCACTTCCACTGCGTGTTCCGCCTTCCCTTTTCCCACCTGCCCTTGCTCAGGCCCCCAAGGCAGCAACTAGGGGAAATAACACAATGAACCTACAAGAGCTAGAGGCATACATCATGACAGTGGAGGACAACATCAAGAAATTACTTGGCGAACAAAAGAAGGTGCTGGACAGGGTCCCGAACCAACATGAAAAACAGTTGGAACGCGTCCGCAAGGAGATACAAGGAAAGAACAACAGGATTAAAGAACTGGCAGCCCAAGTGAACCACCAGGAAGAGGTGATTCATTTTTGAAAGAGACCCAGCTGCAACAAACAGGAATGCCAGAAGCCGCCCCAATGATAGGGGAACTCCGGGCAGAAATGGAAGCCCTAATGGCTACGGTCAACGACCACACAGTGGAGGAAGGGGAACTGAATATTCAGGAGGGTTTAAGGACTGACTTGGAGTAGTTGAAAGCTGCGAGTGATAAGCTGCGGGAAGAACTGCAGACCACGAAGAAAGATTGGGAGGAGGTGGTGAAGAAGCACAAACCCCCACAGAGCATCATACATGAGACTCTCGAGGAGGAGAAACGCAAGAAGGATAGGGCCCTCCATGTGCGAGTACGGGGGCTAGAGGCGGGGGCTTCCCCAAAGGAGGATGCCATGACACTTTGCCAGATGCTAGGAGTGGAGGGGATCGCACCCCCCCCCCCCTCTTTGCAGACACATGGAGGACAGGAAAGGATATGACATGAGAGCGACCCCTCATCATTAGATTCCCTGATGCCATCAGCAGACAGGCCTTCTTAGACAGGCGGGCTGCCCTCAAGGGCACACAGGTGTACATGGGAGATGATCTCACTCCAGCACATGTGGCACACTGGCGTGAGGTGATAAGGACTCGCGGGGTCTATGAGACCAAACACCTGGGGTTGGCAGTATGGAACTGCAATGGCATGCTGTGGTCGAATCCAGGAGGCATGAGCGAGATTCTCACAGGCAGGGATGTCATTTTTTTTTTTTTCCAGAGACTCATCAGAGCCCTGAGAGGGGCTTACCATACATAGCCGGGTATGAGTGGGAGTCAGCTTTTCGAGGTGAGACCCACACATCAGGAGGAGTACGTGGCTCTAGGGGGGTAGCTGTCCTTTTTAGATCCCATTTCCGACAGATTCTCAACATCGTCCGAAAGGACGAGGATGCACGATATCTTTGGGTGCGGCTACAGCTTAGCAGTGACAAAGTCATCCACATTGCTGTGTGTTATTTTGCACCACGCCACTCCCGTTACGCTGCACAGCGTGGCCAATCACCGTACTTACCATTATATGAGGAGATCATGGGGTTCTCACAGTTGGGGGAAGTCCTACTCGGGGATTTCAACGCATGGACGGGAAGTCAGCAGGTCCCACTACTCGATCTAGACGACCCTATCAGACTACAGGAGCTGGACATCACTGACACAGGGCTGCAGCGATCATCACAGGACCGTGAGGAGGTCACAATGTCCGAGAGATATTTCTTAGAGCTGGGAGCTGCACATGGTCTCGTTATCTATAACGCGATGTCCCAATGGCCCTCCTCCAGCGCCCTCACCTCCTTCCCTCGCTCAGGAGGTACTAGCACTGTGGACTACCTTATGGGATCTCCGGCTTTGGCACACCTTATCCCCAACTTCTCCATTCGGCCACCCCCTTTTGAAGCTGACCATGCCTACCTCTCTTTCACTCTTACCTGCACACCACCCGTCCCTCCACCACCTTCCCCCATCTCACATCACACTTAGGTCCTCTTTGATCACAAGCTTGACCTTGTTTACTCCAACCACATCTACCGCCAAGTCCAAGATGTGGAACCTACTGTCCCACTATCCACCCTCACAACACAACTCACCACCATACTCCACACATCGGCCACAGCTTCTTTCATCTGCAGAGCAGGCGGCAATCTACCGCCAAGCCACCTTGCGGTTCCATGCCCCAGAACTGTTGGTATGATGACGAATGTCGGGCCACACGCTCCCGTCTTACGCATGAGGTACGGATTGGGCAAATCACGAAGCGCCAAGCGCAACGGATTTCTCAACGGCTCACCCAACGCAAGAAACAGGAGTTCTATGCTCAGAAAGAGGATGAGTTATACCGACTTTTCTTAGGGCGGAACTGCAAAGAGGCATGGAGGAAACTCTGAGAACATCGTCCTCCCACACCTATCACCTGCCCAGACACATGGCACTCCTATGCACGCTCCCTCTATCATATCCCCCATCCCCCATCAGCCACACCACCAGACCCTCGCCCCACCACCTCCACCTTCTTCACAAAGGGCATGGTCCTCAAGGCCATTCGTAGACTACGCAATGGGCGAGCCCAAGATCACGAGGGACTCACTGCCGAGTACATCTCGCATGCCCATGATACCCTAGCGCCCCTACTAGCCTACATGTTCAATAGAGCCCTTTGTGAAGGATTTCCACACTCTTGGTCCACCAACAGCATCACCCCCATCCTCAAAGCTGGAGATCCACTTGATCCTAATAACTACAGGACGATGACGATTGGCCACACATTGGCCAAACTCTATGGATCAGTGCTAGAGGCGGAGGTCAGTTCATTTGGAGAGAGCCAGGGATGTAGAGCCTCAGGTCAGGGTGGCTTTCGGAGGAGCTACTCTACAATTTCGGATGTAGAGCACGACTCCAGAGGATTTACTGCTGCTTTGTGGATTTCCGCAAAGCTTTTGATACTGTACCCCGAGCCCGCCTCTTACATCGTCTACAGGAGATCGGAGTCCCATCTGACATGGTTTGGAGCATCATCGCCCTCTATGAGTCCGTCAATGGACGAGTGAGAGCCCCAGAAGGTACATCACAGGAGATTTCCAGCACTAGTGGGGTGAAACAGGGATGCCTTCTATCACCTACTCTTTTCGGCCTCTACATTGACGAGATCTCGAGCTTCATTGATGGATTAGGCGGGGCTGGTCCCACACTCGCAGGCATATTGATCCCCATACTACTTTATGCAAATGACATCGTCCTCCTCTCAGACTCAGCCGAAGGGCTTCAAAGACGGTTGGATGCCGGGTCCAGCCTGGTTTCGCTCGCTCGCTGAAGCTCCCGCCCCCCTCCCTGCTCGCGCTACCTGCACACCTGCGCCCCCCCGCCTACCTGCCTGCTCGCCCCCTCGCGCCCCCCCTTGCCCCCCCCCGCCTACCTTCGCTACTGCGCCCCCCTCCCTCGCTGCACTGCCCGCCGCCGCCCCTCGCCTTCGCGCCCCCCCCCTCTTCTCGCGCACCTCCCCTCTGCAGCGCCCCGACCCCCCCCCTCCACAGCTCTTTCTCCCCCCCACCCCTCTTGCGCGCAGCTCCCGCCCCCACCCCCCCCCCCCCAAGGCTACTCCTTCGCCACTTCGCCCCCCCCTCCCTGTTCTTGCTGATTTTCGCCCCCAGGGGGTTTTTCCTTTTTTCTCCGGCCTTCGTCTTCCCCCTCTCTGTGTGCAGCTCGGTTCTTGCAGGATCTCCGCTCTCGCCTCGCCTTCACCATAGCTTCAGACTCTGATGGAGGCTCCTCCCGCCCCGCCTCAGAGGGACTCCCCCGCAGCCCCCTCGCCCGCCCCTGAGGACACCCCCATCAGGCTCTCTCTTTCGCCGGAAGAGGAAGCGAGCCTCACCGCAGAGGTGGAACGCCTCCAGGCTCATTCCACCATCTGCCGTATAGTCGGCACTCGCCCCAGCAGAGGGGAGATCCGGGATCTTCTCCAGGCCCGCCTTCTTGCAGATGTGGGCAAGATCCTGGACGTACAGCTACTGGGCCGTGGACATTACCAGATCGAGTTCGAGACCGCCCAGAGCGTGGCCAAGGTCCTAGCCATGAGTCCCCTTGACATCAGGGGTGCTCGGGCTTTCTTCAGACCTTGGCAGCACGGCTTTGACCCAACAGCGGCTGAGCAGGGAGAGCGCCTTTTCCATGTTACAGTTTGCTTCCCTAGACTCTGCCGGGAGTATCTTCCGCTCCTCTCTAGGCTAGGAGCATTGGTGGGCTCGGTACTAGAGACTGGCCCCACAGCAGCTTCAGTGGTGGCCAGAGCAGCTGGGCTACCATCGGTTAGAGTTTTGGTGTCTGACATCTCCTCCCTTCCTAAGGTCATTCAGCTACCTAGGATAGGGGGGGGATGGATTGATCAGAGAGTGGAGTTTTCGGGGCTCCCGAACCAGTGCTTCATTTGCAGGCAGGTCGGTCATCTGGCCAAGGCCTGCCCTCGCAGGAGACCCCAACCCTCACCACAGCAGCAGGCCCCTGATGGCCCGCCCACAAATGCGGCTCGGCAGGCTGCCTCCGGGACACCTGCTCAGGCCACAGAGACCTCGGAGTGGTAGCCTGGACAGGGGCGCCGTCGAGGGAGACAGCCACAGCAGCACGCCCAGAGACCGCTGCAGCAACAGCCACAGTCTCAGCATCACTGGGTTCCCGTGAGGAACAGCTTTGCTCCCCTCCTGGAGGAGACCCCTGCGACGATGACTGAGGACCAGGAGATGCCAGCACCTCCTCCTTCACCCCCCCCCACCCCCGTCCCCTCCCACCGCCTCGCTTCCACCTTCGCCTCCTCCCGTCCCCGCTCCGGTTTCGGCAGCGGCTCCCTCTCCACCCCCCTCGCCCCCCCCTCCTCCGCCCCCGCCCGCCTCACCTTCCCGGGAGGCCCTGGCAGTTCCCTAGCATTCACCTCCAGTCCGGAGGGCGCTGAGCACCGACCTCGCTTGAGCACCACCGAGGAGACCTACCATGCCGATTCGGGCTTCCCGGATATCATCTATCCGCAGTCGGCTGAGTCGCCTTGGCATGAGACAGCGCTCGGAGGCTTTTGATTACGCCTTCACACGGCTTTTTGGAGCAGAGGGCCCCCATGAGCCAGCACCCATCCGAGTTCATGTAGTGATACCTCCGGCCCGCGGGGAGGAGACACTTGATTCAGCGGTGGCCTTCTCGTTCCCTCTATGTGGCCCATGTGACCGGGAGTGGACTCTAGAGCTCGCTCTTAGCACTTTGAAGACTCAGGCAGTTGAGTTTTCTCATCATGTGAGCGATCTGGAGGTGATAGATGTGATAGGCCGACTATGGGAGTTGGCTCATTTTTTCTTGGATCCCGGGAGTGTGGATGCCTCAGGGATTCGTCATTTGGTCATTCGCATAGTGGCAGACTTAGCACGCGACCCTGGATATGTATGTATACACGAGGTTGCTCTGTCAGAGCGGGAGGCAGTCGCCATGGGCCACAGCCACTGGCGCCTGATCCGTGATTCTTGCAGTACACCGGGTGGGCAGATTCGCAACCGCTCGGATGGGGAATACTCTCCATCCAAGCCGCTTGCGAAGGCCCGCCGTACGGCTGAGACAACATCCACCTCAGCAGGCCATCCATGAGGATCATCTCATGGAATGTACAGGGCCTTGGCGGAGCACATTTTATACGCTATCGTGGATGCTTGAGGCAGGAGCTTCAGAGCTGCCTGGTTGGTGGCAGCATTGATATTTTGATGATGCAGGAGCACCACTTGGGTGAGAGCAGGATACGGAGATATGGTTCGGTGATGCCTGGTAGATGGGACACCTTTTGGTCTGCAGGGTTTGGTCCTTTGGGTGGACAGGGAGGAGTATGCATGGTCATTGCAGATGTATGGCGGCAGGCCATTGTGGATCGTGGGATCATTGTGCCTGTAGAGCACAGTATGTCATTCTGAGGATACATGATGAGCTATTGGGCATGCTCAACGTCTATGCGCCCAACCATGCTAGTGCCAGAGCAGAGTTCTGGACCCAGGTTACGGATGCATTGCCAGAGACCGCACATTGGTGTGTCGGGGGAGACTTCAACATGCTTGAAGACCGGGCCGATAGGGTGGGAGGCGGTCATGTTACAGTGCACGGCACGGAGCTTGCAGCTTGGGACCAGTTTTGCATGTCACTGAGGATCACTGATGCATGGTAGCATGGGGCCTTCTCCCGCTCTCAGGACAGTCTTAGTTTCTCTCGGTCGGATCGCCGGCAGGGAGGGACTAATCTATCATGGATTGATCGCTTTTATGTGGGCGACTGGTTAGGGGAGCGAGGGGGCTCCGTCAGCATTCTCGCTGGCACCTCATTTTCAGATCATGCGCCAGTTATCTTGACATTGGAGGAGAGGACACGGGAGCCCAGCTTGCAGTTGAGGATCCCAAAGAGGGTACTTACAGATCCCAGTCTCGCTGAGGACATTGAGAGGATATGGCATGATAGTCAGTGCTCTGACCAGGATGCAGCAGGCTAGTGTGCCCAGGGACTCATCAAGCTTAGCTCTTTTTTGCACGCTGCAGCTTTGACACGGCTGGGAGAGATTCGCGAGCGGGAGCATCGGCTGAGACGCAGCCTTGCTTCGCTTCAGCGCCTTCAGGAGCAGCAGCCTGCATGTGGGTGGGTGGCGTCCCAGCTGAGCCAGGCACGCCAGGAGGTTAGAGAGGCAGAGGAGCAGAGACATGAGTTTTATTATCGTCGTCAGGCCTCTCAATGGACGCAGCTTGGTGATAGAGTGACTGGGGAGTTTTTTGAGATCACTGGACCCCGCCATGCTCGGGCAGGAGTCCGTCAGCTGGGTAGGCCGGATGGATCGGTAGCTACTGAGCCCGAGGAGATCAGAGCCATTGCCATTGCATTCTATAGAGACCTGCTTTCAGCGGAGCCAGCCACTGAGGATCGGGATGCTTGCAGACAGACTGTGTGGCCCATGTGCAGAGGAGGGTCACAGATCGTATGCGTACAGTTCTTGGTGCGCCTCTTTCAGAGATTGAGCTTGCCGAGGCCTTGAGGGTCCTGCCGCGACATAGTTGCCCAGGAGAGGACGGACTGACGCCGGCCTTTTTTATGCGCTATTGGGACCTTTTGGGGCCAGGCCTCCGCAGGGGCTTTCAGTATGTTTTGGACACGGGGGTGATGCCACAGAGCTTTTCAGAGGGCTTTATCTTTCTTATCCCCAAGGGGGAGGGAGTATCAGATGATATTCGGCATTGGAGACCTATTACGATCCTCAACACTGTCTACAAGGTGTTAGCCAAGGCCTTGAGTTTGAGGATCCAGCCCTTCCTGGGGGAGTTGATTCATGCTACCCAGACAAGATTCGTCAAGGAGCGCAGTATCCTTGACAACATCTTTACTTTTTGGGAGGCGACGGCCCGAGCTAGATTTCTTGGAGAGGATTTGGTCGTGATGCTTCTCGATTTTGAGAAGGCATACGATAGAGTAGATTGGGGTTTCTTAGAGGGCACCATGCTTCGCCTGGGCTTCGAGCCAGGCTGGATTAGAGGGGTGGCGGCTCTGTATTCCACAGCTCGTAGCCAGGTGTTGATTGCAGGAGGACGGGGGGCGAGTTTTGAGCTGACCAGATCAGTCCGTCAAGGGTGTCCCCTCGCCCCTTTTCTTTTTCTCTTCTTTGCGGAGGCTATGAGCATGTATTTGACGGCAGAGGAGGTTGGTTTGAGAGGACTCCAGCTCCCAGTCCGGGGGGGAGGACCTGCTCGATGCTGAGTTTGCTGACGATACGGGCTTATTTTTGCATGGCCAAGAGGCCAATCTTCTTCGGGAAGAGCAGTCGCTCCAGGTTTTTAGTGCAGCTTCGGGAGCATTGATCAATTGGCGCAAGACAGTGGCCTTTTGGATCAGCAGCGCTCCCACTCCGGCATGGAGCCCAGACCGCGGTTTTAGATGGATTCCTCCTGGCACAGCAGTGCGGTATTTGGGATGCTAGATTGGACTAGATTTGTCACCTGAGCAGCAGATTGCCCCGCTTCTTTTGAGCATTCGGAAGAAGCTTTTGTATTGGAGTATAGCTCGACTATTCTTGGCTGGGAGGGTGGTGGTGGCAAATCAGGTGCTGTTAGCGACCATGTGGTACATTACGTCTTGCTGGATCTTTTCGAGCTCTTGTATCAGCCAGGTACAGAGGCTGATCAGGAACTTTCTTTGGTCTGGGCGGGACGGTCAGCCAGCCCGGGCAAAGGTTGCATGGGCAGTTATTACACTTCCGCTGGCTCGGGGAGGCTTGGGCATTATAGAAAGATCCAGTCGATCAGAGTAGAGCCTTATTGGGGAAGCTTATTGTTCGGGGGCTGCTTCGAGGCGTAGAGCCGTGGAAAGAGCTTCTTTTGCAGCGGCTGCAGGCTCGGGCTCCCCCTGCAGGGGGCACTTGGGCACCAGAGATTCGCTGGATCTTCATAGAGATGAGGAGGACAGGCCTCAGTAGAGGATGGGAGGACAGATTTGCTTTGAGCATCCTGAGAGCTTGGGAGCTGCTGAGACCGGGGCTCTCTCAGCGACCTCCTTCTTGTGTTGAGGAGCGGGCCAGACAGCCGCTCATCTGGAGCCCAGCGGTTCGCACAGAGCAGGGTCATATGCTGGGTTCTCGGCCTCGTCTAGCCTGGGGACCTTTAGCGGGAGGCCCAGCACGTAGTTTTGGAGACTGGCAGGCCTTCTGCAGTCTCCCAGAGGAGATCCAGGTGGAGAGGCTGAGTCACTTCAGAGGGGGGTTGATTATGAGGGATGATATTCAGGAGGCCCTCACAGAGGAGTGGTTCACGCCTTTCGAGCTAGTGGCCCCACGGTGGATGGGAGTCTTTACACAGTTGGAGATCCTGATTGCTGTCAGAGCTTGCACTGAGGATGGCAGATGCCTCTACTATGAGATTTAGGCTGAGGGCAGACTTCAGAGAGTGGAGGTGGAGTTGCCTTTGGTTGCAGAGTGCACCTTTCAGAGGATACGGGTAGTGGCCGCCGCTTCTCGGAAGTGGCATATTGACCCCGACCCTGCAGATGTGCTCCTGGATTAGCGCACGGGATCCCCCCGTTGGCATTACAGGCCACCTGTTTGGCTGTTCCCACCTCCTATTGTATGATTTAGCCCCTCAGTCCTTTGTACTGATGCTTGTATTTTGCAGCACCTAGGGAGAGTCTCCCGGGCTGCCTTGCTGTATTCACTGCTCTGTTTCTCTTATGAGCAGGAGAGATTTTTGTAGCCCTACGGGCGTTTTTATATAACTAATGAAAGGATCTTTTTTCGGGAAAAAAAAAAAGACGGTTGGATGCCTTACATGACTTTTGCACTCAGTGGGACCTCTCTGTTAACCTTGGTAAAACCAAGGTAATGGTCTTAAATACCTCTCGCCCTGTCACATCCAGATTGAGCTTCACATATAGAGGGGATCCTGTGGAGATTGTCTCATCCTATGTCTACCTTGGTGTCACTTTCAGTGGCCCATGCTTTACCATGCTTCCCGCTGCGCATGCTAGAGTGATGCGGGGATATGCAGCCTTGAGCTTACTTGACCGGCAGTGCTTCCAGGGCACATTTCCAAGAGCCTAGGACGAAGGGCTGGCTTTTTGACACCCTCGTCACACTAGCCTTGATGTATGGAGCAGCTTTCTGGGGGCCAGATTCATCCGATGAAGATTGGCGGCAATTTGAGAGGCCCTAGGTCATGATGTTCTCCCGTATGATCCGCAGCAAACCATCGGTCCCACACCAGATTATCCAGGCAGAGTTTGCTACAGCCCCGATGGTAGTGGAGGCACTCTTCCAGACAGTCCAGTACCTTCATCGCATCAGTCACATGGATCCCCATAGTTACCTGAGGCTTGCCCTGGAGTCCTCCAGACAGCTAGCACATGAGGCGCACTCTGGAGTATGGTATGCACTAGTTTCCACTTGGTTCACAGTATAGGGGCTCTGCATGGACCGCCTACCCCCCCTTCAGTACAGTTTGGACTCCCCTTTTCTCCCGTTGTCTCACAAGGATACCAACCGTGTTATCCAGTCAGATCTTCTCAGCCTCTACATACATTGCACATGGATCACAACCCCGGAGCTCCCCACGAAGATGCACTTTTACAGAAACCACTTCCTCACACTCACTGAGGATGGATTCATCCAGCAGCCGGGCTACTTGAGTGTTCACATGTCCCATGCCATGCAGATTGCGATTGGCCAGATACGGGTTTCTTCCCACCGCCTCAGAGTGGAGACAGGTAGAGCTGAGCGCATCTTCAGAGCCGGGAAGCTCGTATGGACACCCAGAGAGGAGAGGATCTGCCGACTATGCCACACAGAGGTTGAGACGGAAGAGCATAACATATGCCCCTGCCCAGTATACTATGAGATCCGCGGGAGGTTTCACTATCTATTTCGTGAGGGATTCGGTCCACTCTCCAGGATCATTGACTTCCTGGACCATGTCTGGGCCTCTTCGTGCTTGAGCTCTGCAGACACAGGGACACCTTCTTGAGACAGGCCCCAGCCACCCCGCCCCCTACCTCGGCAGCCAACCATCACCAGTTTCTTCTGGACCCAGGAGGTGGAGGACACCGACATAGTGGACCTTGTGGACCCTCCACGAGCTGCTCTGGACCTACCCCGCCCGAGAGGAGTTACCTTGGACCGAGCCTCTGCACTCCAGCGTGCCTGACGCCCCCTCCCCCCCCCCCCTCGGCCACAACCACCTCATCAGCTCCAGATCCAGGACATGCTCCACCGCCATCGAGCTACCTTTCCACGTGACATAGCTGAGGGAGACCTCTCGGCCATACTCGTCAACCCCATGCTTGACATTTTGGAGAGTGGTATACCATGTACTCGGAGCTGATGTTGCTCCCATGTTTTTATGTTCTTAGTATTCCATGACGAGTTTCCATGGACAGTTTTGTATCACCCCAGTGAGATAGCTATATTTATGTTTTCATTCTGTTTTATTTTCCATTCCATGATGAGATATGCCATGGACATTATTGTACCACTTTGGTCTCATAGGCCCATTGGGTCTTTAGTAGACGCTTAATATATCTTTCTTTCTCTCTCTCTCTCTCACACACACACACACACACTCACACCCCTCCTATATCTGGCATGCATATACACTCGACATGAATCTCCTCCTCCTAAGCATGGCACCAGAGTCTTCTATGTAGTTACATTAGGATGGGGAGAGGGAGCAAGTTAGGCTGGCTGGACTACTCTCCTCCTCATAAGCACCATCACCATCCTTGCCATTGGTGGGTATTCGGAGCCTCGTGTGTGTGGAACAGTCCTTGGATGGCTTAGTGTGAACAACCTCTTATTAGCCACTTTTATGTGTGAATGTAATAAGTAGTGATGTCATTTGCCTAGCTCTGTGTGATTGCTTCAGTGAGCAATGTGTCAAACGATAAGGCAATAAGCCTATAAAAGCAATGTACTCTTCGAAGTTTGTACAAAATCTTTAAATTGAATAATCGAGTCGTGCATATGCTCTCTCTCGCCACCTCCACATGGTCTTAGATAGAGAGGCCTCAGATTCTCATGCTCTGACGGATGATCTGCAGCAAACTCTCCGTCCCACATGACATTGTCCGTACGGAGTTTGCTGCACCTCCTATGCTAGTAGAGGCCCTCTTCCAGACGATCCTCTTCATACAGAGGATCAGAGATATGCCATCAAATCGACTCTCACATAGAGCTTTTGAGGCGTCCAATCAGCTTGCAGAGAGTGGAGATAGGAGATCATGGTATTCACAGCAGCTCTCTCACAGTGAGAGGAACAGAGTCCTTCGGCAGGATTTATGGCAGCGATACACTCAAGAGACTTGGATTACACACCCAGTCAGCCTCTACCGCCGAAGATGCTATACTACAAAGATCAGTTTATGCGTATCTCAGCGGATGGATTCATACAGAGACCTGGATACATGGATGTGTACATGCCTCACAGTGCCTGAGTTGTGATTGGCCAGCTCAGAGTGTCATCACACCAGCTTGAGATTGAGGCAGGTAGGGCAGCACGGATCCCAAGAGCAGAGAGGATATGCAGACTATGCCAGGAGGAGGTTGAGAGTGAGGAACATTATGTATGCAGATGCACAGCAGATAGTGTCATTAGAGAGAGATACACCACCATCTTCAGTGGACATCCCTCACTCCGCCAGATCACGGAGTCCGCAGACTAGCGCAGATTTGGCCAGTTCTTGATAGAGACACAGCGCCATAGAGAGACACTGCTACGGACTCATACCACAGGGAGAGGTGGGCGACAGCTCCAGCTCACTGATTTCTTCCAGAGATCTATCCCAGTGCCTACCCTGACACAGGAGGGGGTTACACTTCGGCGCGCTGCGGACCTCCGAGCCAGACGGAGACCGAGAGCACCAGGCTACCAGACACCCAGACTACATCAAAGGGAGATCACAGAGATATGGGCTCGACATCAGCACCATATCCAGGAGCGGCTAGCTCACTTACACTCACACTCAGAGATCATGGTCCGAGGTATTTTTGCCTCGCCATCGCCTATGTATCACATATTACATCCCCATTATGGTAATGGTTGGAGCTAGATAGATCTGCATTGCATTCTTGTATACCCTGAGCATATAGGTTGCATACTGAGCCTCTAGCAGTAGTGCTTCATCCATCACACCCCCCCACTAGCTCAATACTTTCATAGTTTACTTCATGTTCATTTTGTCCTTTTTTTTTTGGACATCGAGAAGACATTGACAGTTGTACATTGATTTGTCTCATAGGTCGAGTTCGGCCTCTAGTAGACGTTAATACGGCTTTCTTTCTTTCTCTCTTTCTCTCTCTACACACTATGAGTATCTTCTATCCACCATAACCTTGGTACTGTAAACCCTAACTCTAAAACATAGTTGTCACGGTACAAAAATACGATACCGTACAGGAATTTTCGGCACGACACCAGATTTATCCAACTGTGAAAACATAGGTAAACACATTACCTGCAACTCCTCAGTCACCAACCACTCTTGTTGCAACACCCTCGGTCACCAACCAAGGTTGAGCGATCACCAACCGCTCCTGTAGAACACCCTCGGTCACCAACCAGGGTAGAGTGATCACCAACCACTCCTATACTTTGATAGAGTGGTCACCAACCCTCTAACAAAGTGCTGTCCCAAACCTGCAAAACAGTAACCAGCCATGGTTTTGGCTCACTGGCCATCCACAGTTTGCACCAGATCACATCCCCAAGCCTGGTACCTGTCTAGGGATATGTTTGTTTAAGTTTCATCACGAGAAACCTCCTGCAAACCTGTAAAAACAGCCAATAATGGCCCTTATAACAGTCAGCCAGCTCCTGTAGAGTCTCTGCTCACTCCGTCCAAGCCCTATTCTCAGCAAAGAAGCCCAAAAACAGTCCCAACAGCCATGCGCAAGCTTCTGGAACCAAATTGATCAGCCTGCAGCCCTGTAGATGCAGTCGGCCTGCCCTGTAGAGAGAGAAATAGCAACCAGCCAGCCCTGGGACCCTTGTGCTTCGCATGTATTCCACCTGTAGCTCATGCGTATGAGTAAACTTGCTGTTTTTCCTGTCCAAACAGCTCCTAACAGCCCACGACTTCCAGATGAGTGCTCTACAAGTCAGGGCTTGCCCACTTTGGCCCTCCCACACCTAGAATAGCAACTCGTGGAGCTTTTTGGCAGTGCCCGGGTGCCCATCGCTCATAATTGGCCTTGGTTCATTAAAAATAGTCCACTTTGATATGAACTCACTTATAAAATTATAAGTGTGTCCGCCCACACTTTAAGTGAATGTGAACCCTGCACCCAATAAACCTTAGTAACATGAAATAATGAATAAATTGGGTCAAGTGTGCACTCTTACCACCTGCAAAACACATAAGGAAACCATATGAGTCCCAAACAGGTGTGCACACGCGTATCCACGGGTTGCCTAGGTGTCCCCAGTGCCCGTGGACATTCACAGGCAAAATACCAAGCAATGTCCAGGCATCAAAAACAAGTCATCCATGCATGTGCAACTCACATACATATACTGGTGCACAAACATAGTGGATGAAACCTCCCAACTTACATCTTGTACATCCAACTAGCCCATTCACAGGCGCCGTCCACACAGAACCAAAAAGTACTCACCAGGGTAACCACCCTTCCATGAGTCGAGAGTCACTCACTAGGGTTACCACCCTTCCATGAGTTCATAAATCATGCTAGGAACTCACACCAGGATACCAATCCTTCCATGGAGCCCTTCCACATGTATTCAATCATGACATCATTCCAGACGTCTGCCAGAGAAGTGGTGACACATTGCTTCAGTGAGGCTGATGTATCATGAGATAAGGCTATAAGCCTATAAAAGCACCTTAATCTTTGAAGCTTGTACAACATCAATCAATTGAATAGTTATTGAGTCGTGCATATGCTCTGTGTTTAGGAATTTGTTCTTTCGTCCCCGTAGTCCTACGACAATGGGTGACTACGGTTGATAACCGCACATAGGCATAAATGGGCTAAAACTAGTAACCGCATGCTTATTATTGTTGTAAGCAAACTCAATCTATGGAAAATACCTTTCCCTCTCTGACTGTCTCTTGGAGGCATATGCCCTTAGCATATCCTCCATAGTCTAGTTTGTCGTCTCTGTTTGACCATTCGACTCGCGATGACCCGAAGATGACATGCTTAAGCATGTTTCCAATTTGGAAAACATTGATTGCCAAAAGTGTGCAATGAATTTGGGTTCCCAGTCATCACTGACAATCTCCTCGGGCAATCCATAAAGCTTATACAATTACAATTTCTGTATGAAGAGCTGAGCCAACTGGTGACTCCACTACTGATGAATAAATAGGGATAAATCTAGGCATCTTCGTCAATCTGTCGTATAGCACTGATTGCTGGGACACATGGAGAGGAGTAACTGTGACACATGGATACACAGTTTAGGCCCACACGTGTCAATTTTCAAAGCAGGCAGCAGGGCTCGATGGGCCATAGGTATGGATGCACTACAGGGGTGACTCGCCATCTGAAAAAGGCATCTTTGGGTTCTTTTGGGCAACTTTGACCGTGAGTACGTTTTTTTGCTAAAAAAAGGGGAGAAGAAGGCTGAAAAGCTGGCGCCTAGCTATTTTGGGGCTGCATGTCGTCTGTTTATGATCTCGTGAGTTGATACTACCATGGAGTCCATAGGTACCTCTCGCCACTCAAGTACACATGACTTCGGCACCTCAGGTACAACCTCAGTATTTGCGATAGCTTGTTCCTATGGCAAGTTCTGGTATTGATTCTAATCTTTACTCTACTTTTTCTCAATACTCATCAATATATGGGCTATGTGTAGCCTCCTTTGCCATCTACACAGCCATCACCTGCTCCTCAACCTCATGCATCTCCTTTTGTGGATTCTATGTACTACACCGTGCCTGATTTACTGAGACAATTGGTGGAGCTACGTTGCCAGTCTCCCCAAGCTACAACTAGTACTCTTCCTCCTCTGTAGGTTTCCTTCCACTTGGAACCTTTTTCTAGTGACCAGTGTGAGGAACTTTACTTGGATAGATGGCTTGTGAAGTGGTCTCCTCTCCCCACCAGTGAGTGGAGATTGGTTTTTGGTGTAGCACCTAGTTGCCTGGGATGTGCAGCAGGTTCTGAGACTATGAAGCATTTTTTATGGGGATGCAGCAATGCACAACACATTTGGGGTTCTATAGCACAACTTATGGGCAAATTGAGTGACCGTGGGCACAGTTGCTTGGCTTTCCCAGTCTGGCCCGCAGCTTTTCTAGGAGGGTAGTGGTACAAACTCTACTATTTTCATTCGTAGAGGTATTGCCCATCATGGTTTATTACAAGATGTTCCTCACTTTGATTATACCCCCCCCAAACAGAGGATTGACACCAGTTAGGAGATTGTTGCTAGTATTACAGCATGGCAGATCTGGAGAGCTAGATGCACGGAGGCTTTAGAGGGTGTCGAGATTTTCGGGTCTCAGTGCATTAGTACTATACAGGGTGATATCATCCATACTCTCATGGCTACTTGGGCTTGTATTCAAGGGTCCTCTCGTTCCGTGCAGGAAAAGCACGTTGTATTTATGCAGGAGTGGGACCATGGCATTTTCTTTTCGTCTAGTCCCACAGGTCTCTCATGGCATCATGATGCTCCTCAGTGGTTGAAATCACCTTACATATTGGGGTGATTCTATTCTATTCCGGCATATAAATGTGATTGTTGTATGGTTTTTTTATACTTGATAGAAGTCTCTTTCTTGAAAAATTAAAGAAAATAAGTGGACTGCATATTTTGATATGTACAAGTACACTGATGCTCAGCGTATTAGTAAGATTCAAATTATGCTTCAGCATACACTTGAGATCTTAGAGGCTTTATCCCTCCATCCGATAGTTGCGGATACATGACCTCCTTTGATGACAAGACGAGCTTCCATTGCAAAGGGGAGATCTTATGGTTGCTTTCGTTCTACTATGGAGGAGGATGGTGTAATTGTATGACCACATCGTCACATGTAGCATCACATTGTAACTACTTTCGCACAGTTTTTTTCTTTTCCATGGTTTAATATTCATCATGGATACATTGTACTACCTTTTTGGCACTCATGCGACACCATTTTCATAGACTAAACTTAATGTGATGTGGCATTTTAAGTGGACATGGAAGTTTTTTTAATGTGATGGGAGCTTTGTAGATAAACTATTAAATGATTTACTCATTGTCCTTGTTTTATATCAATTTATTTGTTGGTCCCACCAACCCACACGTAGCCCCCTAAAAGAGAAGCCCTATGGCAATCGCTAATAAGAGGTTACCTTGAGGCTTGAATAATTACATGCAATTTTCTTGATTTTTCTATGCATTTAGAATACAATAATACACAAATTTAGCATTATTAATAATGTGAAGGCTAGTATTTGACTTGTGGTGATGCCACAAATGAAATTGAAGAGGACAATATTTTGTTTTTTTAATAGATTCGCTTGACTCATATCATCCTTTTGTATGAGCCCTTTTTTTCCCCCGAATTGGCCTTAGGCCCAAGATCCTCCCATAGTTACCATTTTTTCACTGCCTGTAGGTGCTTTTTTTCCACTTGTAGGTGATGCATAGAGGAAGCAGCTGGTGGGGTTTTGAACTGAAGACCTCCTGGTCCTAGACAAACAGCTTCACCACTTGAGCTATCACCTCATTGGCTTTGTATGAGCATTTTGTCATGAAAAACAATTTGAAATCAGTTTTTATTGCACAAATGTCAAAGAAGAATTATGGTGCATTGAGTGTGCTGCTAGATTAGGCAATAACACATTAGGACTTGCAGATCACAGACACCAGACATAACATTGTTTTCTTTCCCTAATTTCAAACCGTGGGCTCCATTATTAGTTGCAATGGTATTGGAAAGGGTTCGTTGGCAATTTGGGATGCAACGTGTCAACCACTGCTCCCAAGCAAAAAAGTGAGAACAGGGTTGCGACCTTGTGAACGGCAAGTTATGACAGCTGAGGGAAATGCTTAGGTTGAAAGCAAGAAAACACTTTTCTGTGCAACAACAGGAAGTCAGTGGAGTTTTGACACGCACATCTGAATCATGCATTTGCTGTTTTTGGTTATTGGACTGCCTTATGTATGCTGAACAGTATGTTTTTTTTTTTTGGGCACCTGAATGTTCTTAGCCCCCAATTTGGCAGATTTCTAACCATGTCTTTTTTAGAGAAAAAATCTTCAGATTCCACATTCAGTGCATCAAAGTTTATACTCATCTTTTGGACCTATAGCTCGTATGTATACCATATTGAAACAAATTTCTGGAATTCATAAAAATTTGCTGAATAGTCTGGTGTTTCTATTTCAGGTATGTTGATCGTATCGGAAACGTAAGGTGGGAGCTGAAAGAGATTGGCACAGAACATAATGGGTAAGTATCCAAGGCCTAACCACTTTCCTAGTTGTAGGTGTCATGTTAGCGAATCACAATGTGTTGCATGGCAGAGGATGGATAGCAGCTGATTTATTATGCATGCAAGCTAGTCAAGAGCTTTTGACGAAGATAACAATGACTTAAAATGACAAACTCACTGATAATTTAATAGCAGTAACTTTGAAGTTTTTTGTGAAATTAGCCTCTGTTGTCACTAGCCCTACCATATGGCAAGCCTACTTTGATATACTACTCAATATATTCTAACAGCCTCCCATTGACATCACGATCCACGTAAATACCCCAACCCACCGAGTATGCCCTTTTTACTTTGGAGTCAGTATCCAAGCTTTTTGAGATACGATGGTGAGATCCTTGCACGGGTCCTAGTCTAGATTTTCAAAGAATTCAGTCTACAGCTTAACCCAAAAGTGGTCAGAGAATATCATCATACTCATTCACGAGGCAGGGAACCCAATAAGTTTACAGAACTATCAGACTATCATGTTTAGCCATCTTATGGCCAAGATAAATGGATGAGCAGTAGAGGCACATCTGAGTGATTGGGCTGAGTGACAGTGCTATGAGCCAAGGGCCAAGCAGGCTTTCAGCGAGCCCACTCCAGTGTACAGTGTGTTCACACTCAAAGACACATTGAGGAGCCAAACAGAGGGGACGAATGCTATTGTAGATTTTTGCAAGGCCTTCAGCAGTGTCTTGGCTCTACTGATTAGCCGGTTGAGACATATAGGGGTGGAGGATGAGATCATATGACGCAGATTCACACACTAAGAATAGGTCGCTTTTTGAGTTTGCATAGGGCAGAGAATGGAACCTCAGTGCAAACCTTGGAAAATACCAAGATTATTGGTTTTCGCACATTTTTGGGAGCGCTGCAGGAAGATACTTTACAGCTCATAGCCAGTATTGGGTATATTAATAGAGTTTATGTACTTAGTGTAGTATTCACGTGCCCAAAATTCCATATGAAACCAGTTCGAGAAGGCCATTATTTGATGCCAGGCATGCTACGAAGTGAGAGGATGCTTCATTGCAATCGGAGAGAGGGGTTTGATTCCTTTAATAGGGCATAAAGTATGAGAAGCAGAGACATTATTTTGATGTAAACCCTAGTCTAGACTTTCCCTTAGACTAATTTATCAGTGAGGAGATGAAATTATAAGGTTTAAAAATTAATTATGAATTTAGGGATAGCCCTAGGCCTAGAGAGAGAAAATGGAAATTAGAATTATAGAGAAAGAAAATAGTTTATATGATGTAGAAGTTATTCTAGGTCAACTAGAATTTATTAGATGAATGTTTAGAAAAAATTTAAGAACTTAGTGTAAATAATTTTAAAGAGAGAAAGATTGCAAAGTACCCAAAGGGGATATTAAAGACATGTTCCTTACACACAAAGGCAGATCAGCATACTCAAAAGACGAAATTTCCATGTATCTTTGTTATCCCAAACAAAATGATTAATATCGCTAGGTATGTTACGTGTAATACGTGTATGTGAAAATATTGGTTAAGATAAAGGTCCACCAAATACGTAAGAGTATGGAGAGCAAGGTTGTTAGAGGCATCGGAGGCGTTTGGTACAAGGCGGGTATGGTACGCGCCTCAAAAGACTCCTATTTTTTAGAGACGTTAGAGGCATTTGTTTTATATATATATATATATAGTGATAGATAGATATAATATATATAGTGAAAGTTGAGAGAGAGAGAGAGAGAGAGAGAGAGAGAGAGACTAGAGTGTGTATGTATGAGCCTTGAGGGAGGGAGAGAGAGGGTGTGTATGAGAGGGAGAGAGAGTGTGTGTGTGAAAGAAAGAAAGCTGTATTAAGCGTCTGCAAAAGGCCAAAATGACCTATGAGACCAAAATAGTCCATCATCATCATCATCTGGATACATCATCAAGACTCAAGGGTACAAAGTAAAATGAAATGAACTGGTAGAGTATCGAGAGAGCTCCAAAAGTGGGTATAAAAAACATCATCATCCTAGTGTGTTTGAAGTTTGAACTTTGAACTTTGGGTCTTGAGAAAGGCTTAAGGGAGGGAGGAAGAGAATGAGGGAGAGAGAGTGTGTGTGTGAGAGGGGCTGCCTTGGGCCCTTAAAGCCCCCGTCTAAAGACTCAAACCAGCCAAAAAAATAAAAAATTAAAATTAAAATAAATAAATTTGGTTTGTGGACACCTCGATCAGGCAGTCGTACGCCTCGAACGCCTCTAACCGTTAGAGGTGCGCCTCGTAACAACTATGACGGAGAGTATTGATTAAGATAAGGTATGTTGAGTACGCCATTCTTTTTTTAATAAATATAAAACTTGGTATATTGAAAATGATTGTGTACGCATAGTACGTGCAGGCTTCCAGGGAAAATATATGAGATGCATGGATTAGACATAGGGGCCCCCTATTAAGGTCGAACTTTGAGGATAAATAGGAAGTTTAAAATTTATATAGAAGCTTGTGCATTTTGTATGGCACATGGAACACTCTTGATGGAAATCGGAGCTTCATGTTTATGTAACAGCCCTTTGTATGTGTATGTGTGAACCGCCTCTAGTCTGTAAGTGTGCTTATGTGTGTGAACAACTTCTTAAGTCTAGATTCTGTGTATGTAAGCAATGATGTCATAGCCCATGCCATGTGTCATTGCCCTTGTGTGTGTGGCTTAGTCAAAAGATAAGGCTCTAAGCCTATGAAAGCATTTTACTCGGTGAACATCATTAATCAATCAAGTGTATCATTGAGTCGTGCAACACTAGGAGCTTTGTCATCTCTCTCTCTCGTCTGGTCTCATCTCATTATCTCTACACACACTCGCACGATGGGTGTCTTTCATCCATGCTAGCCTGTGCAACATTTGGTATCAGAGCCACTGTCGCCCGAGCCTTCCTACCTGCCTACGCAACAGCGCTGTCTCTGCTTTTTATCGCCGCCGCTTTCAGCTCCTCCTGCAGTGCCACCATTCCCTTGCCAGGCTGGAGCTTGTGATAAAGCTGATGGCTGGGCGAACATGGGGGTGGGGGACAAGGACCTTGGCTGAGCCGCCTCTCCCTTGGGCGGAGCTACGCCCATGTTGGGCTTCCTGGGCAGACCTAATTTTTGACCACCATTGAGGCTTTTGGCCACCATAGCCATTTTCTTTTCTCAACTCCAGTCGCCGCTGCCACCACCAGCCGCCTGCATGTGCTCCCGTCTCCACTCTTTGCGTACCTGCCCACATTGCCTCTTGCACCACCTTTTGCTGCCATCCTTCTCCCTGTGACACCTGCTCAGCTCCAACAAATCTGCCCGCCACCTATGGGCTGCCCAACTGGTCTACAGGACCTCTGCTGCATTGTTTTTCAACATGGATCAGGCCACCTCATCCAGTACCTACTTCATGGTCAAGTTCAACGGCACTGGCTTCCCTACATGGCATACAAAGATGCAGCACGTGTGCCTATGAAGGATGGGCTGTGGAACTTTATCAATGGAGTCGACAAGAAGCCCGACATTGAGGAGGGTCTAGAAAAAGTTTGTCTTTGGGAAAATCGCAATGGTCGTGCGACTGCTTTTATTGGCCTTAGTCTTGCCAACCTACGTACTTGCTCACATCATTAATTAATCAAGTGTATCACTGTGCACACTGGAGCTGAGGAGGGTCTAGAAAAAGTTCGTCTCTGGGAAGATCTTAACGGTCGTGTGACTGCTCTTATTGGCCTTAGTCTTGCCAACCTACGTACTCGCTCACATCATTAATTAATCAAGTGTATCATTGTGCACACTGGAGCTTTGTCATCTTTCTCTCATCTCATGTCATTATCTCTGCACACACTCACACGATGGGTGTCTTTCATCCACCCTAGCCTGTGCAACAACTCTATGGTACACTTGATACGCAAACTGAAAGAGTGCACAAAGCGGAAGCAAAGGGGCACTAGAATGTGCTGAACAGAGAGTGCAAGAGAGAGAGAGATATGGAGCAAACTATGCTGAATATAATGAAGCAAAACAGTCCCAAGAAAGAGACACTACAAGTCTCATAAGTGAGGGAGTAAATATGTACAAGACTGAATGAACAATGAGAGGCCAGCACCTCCTATTTATAGTTGAGGTGAGCTGGCCGATTGGAGCTGCAAAACTGGCTGACTGGAGCTAATGAACTGGCCAACTGGGAAAATGCCAAAAAGGTTGGGAAAAATCCCAGAAAAATACAGAAAAAGGGGTGGCCAGCCCACAAGCAAAGCCCACAAGCAAGGGCCATGCAAAAGGGACCAAATGGGCACCATAAATGAGCAGAAACTGGGGATGAATGTGCTAACACAAACTACCATATGTATCACGAGGTTGAGGACAAGTATAAAATGCAGCTGTTCCAAGGAGTGAGCTCACGGCCCTTCAAGAACAGCATCTGTAGAAAATTCATCAAATTCTGGCATCCACCACAAGACAATCACACACTCGTTCCATATCGTGCTTCCACTTCAATTTCAACTCTTGTTTTGATAGCTCTAGTGGATGCAGTTTGCATCCTCCATTGTATACTGATTGTATGCATTCTGTACTATCTTAATCTTCCAGGTCGTTCTAGCTTTGCATGAAGCTTTTTTTCTTTCTCTGTCTCTGATCCGTCCCCGATGTTTGAAGTGTAAGGGGTAAAATAGTCATGATGTTAATTACTATCTAGTGTTCAAATTGTCTACTTTCTCTTCAGGATCGTAACTTTTGGTAGATTGTTTCATTGAAGTTTCAGAAACTGTTATTGTTGTAGTGCAAATGTCTGTGTTCCCTAAGACATACGATTGAGAGGAATTTTTGTGGCATTTCCAGGTATGTGGATCTCCTTCTTGGAGAGTTCAAACACTTCGCAAACAAGCTAGCTCATGCAGACCTTTCAAAAGAGGTAGACAATCTTACACTATTTGAATGTGTGATGATGGACCAAAGCTGAACTTAGTGTGTGTATGGTCATGTACGAGAGTGGAAGTTCAGGCCTCATGGTCTAGAAACGGCGTAGCTGGCATCTTTACATGAATTTCTGCAATTATACCAACATCAGCTATACCCTATTGCAAGCCTAGAGTGGATGCGTTTACAGCCACCATGGTGGAATTCGAGAAGCCATTTTTGATGTGAATACTAATGTCCTCATTGTTTTAATTTTGATGTGACCCTTACAGCTATGCTGCTCTTAAACCCTAAAGGAGTGATATAAGCTTGAATTGGAACTACATTAAGAGACGATTGGGCTGTAAGAAAAGATGTCATGGCACTGTCTATGGTGTGCATTAAATGAAAGTCTGTGTGGATAGGTTAGCATAAACTGAGACGTACCAGTACTCAAGGTATTGCAAGTGGTCGTAATCAAACACACTTGTGTGCTGTGCTTGTCTCACTGGCAGATCCGTGAGATTTTACTGGAGTATGGAGTGGATACCTTGGCTGAAGTTTTACTCGAGGGTTTCTCACGTGCGAAAAAGTGTACAAACGAAGGACGTGCTTTGATGTCTCTAGATCTGCAGGTTTTAATCAACGGATTGAAACATCTAGCTCCTCAAAGGCTTGCTGTAAATTTGCATGTTGTGGAAGCATATATCAAGGTAACTTATGACATCATTTTTTCTCGTCCATCAGATAAGGATTTCTTGTTGTGAGGGAGGGGAAAGAGAAAAGAGGGGGGAGCTGGGAGTAGAGATGCACAATCATTTTGCAGGTTTTTAATACAGTGTATGATTTGACAGGCATACTATCTTCCAGAGACAGAGTACCTCCATTGGGTGCGAGGTCATCCGGTATGTCTTCTGTGAGTTATATTCTGTTATTGAAGGATTTGGGAAAAGCAAAGGGAAATTCTTTGATGACTTTATTCTTGCATTATTATATGATTTGGGAAAAGCAAAGGGCAAGTCTTTGATGACTTTGTTCCTATGCAGGAATACACGAAGTCACAAGTTATAAGTCTTATAAACCTGGTTGCTTACTGTCACAAATGGACAAGAAAATCAAGGGCAGAGATACTGGAGAAGATTGAGGCAGGAGAATTTTAACATCCTCAGTTCATGTCACCTTCTGTGCTGAAGGATACGAGTGCTTCCCCCTTCCAGGTATCTTTAGGCATATCAGTAATTTCTTATGCCTTTCGGTGTATTCACTTCTTTATCAGCTGTATTTATCAAATCCATGACTATGCTTGCTATCCTTCTGTGGTCACTGCTTCTGGCTCTCTCTGTTGAGGATGTTGTATCCCTATCATCAATCTCACCAAAGCCAAGCAGGCACTCACAAAAGGCAGAGGTTTTGCACCTGTTTGGTGAGATTATATGCTCACAGCTCATGAAACTGTACAGTACCAGTTATGATGAGTTACATCAGTTCAATGTAAGCCATTTCTATAAAGTAAACAGTAGTTGTATTCTGAGTAAGAGCCCTTTATGTCATTGCTCTTCAAACTTTTCTTGTAGAGCTTTGACACACGAAAAAAACATTCATTTGTATTGTCACATGGTAAGTCTTAATATAGGACAGGAATATTTTTTAAACTTTTGATTTACATGTGTTAATCGTTAGCGGCATTTCTGCAGAGTAATGGCTAAACGTAGCACTCTTTTGTCAATAGATAGCTGATTTAAGAAACTACAGCATGAAAGTTACAATTTGAAACCTTCTTTCCATTACCCAACACATGTTATTGTAACCCACCTTTCATGAAAGTTATTTCAGTCATGTGTTTTATGCACATTGACTAGATTTTTGGCACAACTTACAGATAATCAAGTTGAAGTATGTTCCATGGGAATTTCCGATGTACAGATGCATGCCTACATGTATGATGTGCATATCTGCACAAATGGGTCTTCCGTTGATTAGTTAATTGCACTCCGACTAGTGCCTTTGCAGTGAGAATGTCAATTGAAATTTAAGGGTATCATTTTTTTCATGAATCTTGTTTCTGGTAAGTGATTGGGTGTCTTTTTACCATCGCACATATTTTTATGATCAAAACTCTTCCTTTTTAAGTGGGACTCGGGTGGTCTAAAGGATTCATTATCATGGCTATGGTTTTATGGCAACCTTTTCTACATGGCCAGCTTTTTCTTAAAAAATGTTGCATGGAAAAAGTCGACAATATGGTCAAAACTAAAAATATTGCGAAGTCCATGTTTTTTTAAAACAATCACTCATTCTATCCCTTTGGACACCTATCCCAACTGATGTGTGATTTTGACATTGTTGCTATGGGTGGACATTTGTTCTCTGGTTGGTCATGATGTAGACGGTGCACGCTTAGATTTGTTGATAAAGCATGAAACATGCAAAGGGCCGAGGATCAACTTGAACAAGTTGTGTGGCTTTTGGGTTATAGTAGCACTCCCAATCCGGCTGGTATCCAATTGACAAATCCAGATGTTGAGATGTCAAGCCCAACACTAGCTGACACACAACGTGTGCCTGAGTAGCTGTTCCACATTTACACCACTGGTATATTTGGTAGTTGACGCGACGGATCTTTGTCCATCATTCTTCACCTTGGCATACTTATCTTGCTTGCTCACCTGTTTAGCGTGTTCACATTATGGACCACATGTACATAGTATTCTAGTACTTAGTGTGTTCACATTATGGACCGTTTGTACATAGTATTCTAGTACTTATGTCAGTCATTCTTCACCTTGGCATACTTATCTTGCTTGCTCACCTACTTAGTGTGTTCACTTTATGGACTGCTTGTACATAGTATTCTAATCCTTAGTGTGTTCACATTATGGACCGTTTGTACATAGTACTCTAGTACTTATGTTGGTTTTTACTTATCTTTTGTAGAGCAACAAGATAAGAAGATTCCAGCCTTCCATCTTTGTGTGTGTCTTATTCATTGTGTGAGTTTTGCAAAGCTTTTGACATTGTCTTCAGCATGTTCCCTTATGCATTTGTAGGATTTTGATATACATTAAGAGACGATATGGGGAATTACTTTAAAAGTTAGTTATTGTTAGGGTTAGGAGCCTAGGGTTATGTCTCATGAGATTTCTAGCAGAATATGGATGAAGCAAGGATGACACCCCTCTCCAATCCTATTTGGACTTTACGTTGACAAGATCCCCAACTTTAATGATTGCCTAGGTGGCATAGGTTCTCTTTTCAAAGGCTCCTTTATCGCTCTCTTACTATATGCATATGATATAGTACTCATCTTATATTCCAATGAGAAATGAAAGGGCATTCGGAGGCTTTATAACCTTTGTGAGGAGCGAGACCTAGTCAAGGTTGAAAAAATCAAGGTCATGATCTTAGCATCTAGGCATAACTTCACTTACATGGGAGATCTAGTGGACATTGCCACATCTTATATATGTATTATGTAGTCACCTTCCTTGGTCCCATTTTCACCATGCATCCAACAACCTTGACTCGATCGAGAATGAAATATGCAGCCTTAGCCCTTCTTGAGAGATGATGCTTTCAATCACTTCTAGGAAGCTAGTAGGAAAGGATGTTCTTTAACACTTTGGTAGTCGTGGGCAGTGATGTTTGGGGTTCCCTTATTGCAGCCGAATACTGGTAAGGATGATTATAGGTGGGATTAAGAGGATCCAAGTCCTAGTATTTCTTGTATGATTTGGAGAAAGTCGCTCGTACTAGATCCCATCATCTATGTAGGCAGAGTTGGTAGTATCTCCTCTAATGGTAGATGCTCTATAGTAACTTACATACATCGCCTATGCACTATTGACACCCATAGATTACATAGGGTTTCTTGGGAGTCCTTTATAGCTAGCATATTAGGGACATGATTGGGTTTGGTATGCTAGAGTCTCCCATTTGTTCCGTACAGAAGGGCTTCATATGGACCACCTACCACCTTTCCAATATATATCATAGATGCACCCTTTCTTTGTTTTTCTTACCACGATATTAACTTGCTTGCATACACACACCTTATGGGTCAAGTTTTGACAGCTCCCCATGAAAATGCAGTTCTTTAGAGATCACTTCTGGAGGGTCATAATAGATGGCCAACACAAAGACACTCACCCAAAGACACTCTGCTGATACTATAATCTAACCTAGCCCAGGGATACCTCCAAATTGACCTTTAGCTTCCTTCAAGCATTGGGTGATAGTTCTAAACGATGAACTGGAGATGTACCTAAGCTTGTAGATCCACCCGCGAGGACCATACACTACACTATGCTGATCCACAGTCTACCTTGATCTCCTTGAGACACATTGGACTACGCTTATTAGCTTTAGTGTATTAGACATCCACGGGAGGCTTGGTCTACAACAACACTTCACATGATAAGTCTATATAAGGGAGATTCTCTAGTGCCACAGAGACACCTCGTTAACATTTAATACAACATTCTTCTTTCTCTCTCTCTTTTGGGACTAGACATTAGGGAGGATGATCAAAGAATAGAGATGTGTTTGTGGTTTTTTCCTCATGAACTAGAGAAAACTCTTAATGTCCCAGTCCATCATTCTTGTAAAGTTCGGAGTAGCCACACGTGGTTGATTCTCTTTTTAAACAATGAATTTATTTACATCATCTACATCTTGTATAAACACGGACTTTAGAGGACTACGAGGATCACATTTAAGGTCATCTAAGTAACTAGCGCATCAAAGATATGATAGGATGTGGTATGCTAGAGTTACACACAATGGTTCCTCTCACATGGGCTTCATTTGAGCCATATGTTACCATTGTACTATAACTTGAATTCTTGACTTCTACCTCAGGATATTATTTAGCTCATGTGCTCTAAGCTCATCACCTGGTTAAGACAAGTGTCACATGGTTTGACTCGTTTGCAGCTTTCCATGAAGATGCGGTTTTACTAGGACCACCCTATGAGAAATGATAAGTTCATATAAATTCCATTTTATCTTCACACACACGATAGTGGTTAAATAGATCAGATTCTTCTCACATCATATGAGACTAAAGACTAAGAGGGCAAAGAGCACTATGAGAGTGTAGTAATGCTTTAAGTCGAATATTCACTTATTAAGAATTTAAAATAAACTCTAATATAGAGTGTATCTTAGCCACAAATGCATAAATAAACAACAATAATACTAGTCTTGTAATTAAGCCACAAAAGTGGGGTAAGGTTGATTTATGAAATTTGATCAAAAGGAAAACCAACATAGAAGTCCATGAAACTTTCTAAGAATGTTTGGTTAGCATGCATGTACCTTTAATGAGAGTTTTGAAAAGAAAATCATGTACCTTGTAAATTTATAATTTTTAAAATTCGTAAAAATAGCATTAAAATGCTATAATAGCCTTATATGCATGAAAATATGTATAAAAAGGTCTCTAATTGATGCGAGGTACGCCAATAAACTAAACACGTATAGAAGAAATTTTATATTGCATTTTGAGTGTGCTTACAAAGTTATTCAAGGTATTTTTAAAGGAAAATGTTATAATTAGATAGATGATAACCAAGAAAGACTACGTTTTTTTTTCTAAAGAACTTGTTGAATGATATACTATGTTTTTTTTAGAAGCACTCGTTGAATTTTTCACATAGTATCTTGTGTTGGAAGTATTTTTTGAGTAGAAATTTATTTATGTTTAAGAGAAATGACAAACCTCAAAAGTGACTTTTTCTTTTAAGACTAATGTTAAGAAGATAACATAAAGTTCTCATGAAATAGCTTCTCTTTCTTGCTTAGTCTTGAAAGAATTGAGTTGCTCTTAAAAGCTTGATTCATTGGCAACGCTCCATTTCATTGAAGCATAATATTCTACTAAAGATATATACAAAAAAAGCATTCTCAAACTGAGAATATTTTATACTCATATCCAAAAACTTTATTCACTTCAATTAATCTTAAACATACAAACTCCAAATAAAGGATAAAATCATTAAAAAAAGGAGAAAATTATCATTTTTTGGACAGAGGAGGCTTTTCACAATTCTTGCTTTCTTGTGGAAATGCATGATGCCGATGTTGCTTGCCCATGATACAAGCTTCACGTACATCTCACATCTCAATCCTTTGTATCTCTTTTAAGACTACAAAACTCAAGTGCCCAAATCTTTTATGCCATTATTCTGACATCGACTTAGGCTTTAAAAGTCGACATCTCATGCAAGTTATGCATTGGATTCCTTTCCCTAACACTACGATATTGCCTCTAACATTTTGTGATGATTGCACACCAGTTCTATTGAAGTGGACCGTCAAGTCACGATCAGTTATGACCATAATTTACAACAAATTCCTCTTTATGTCTAGTACATAAAGGATATCGGATAACTTCTTAGTATCACCATTGATAGAAACAAAAGACGATGGGCATTTGTCATTGTTACTGACTACTACCAGGATGGATTCTCCCATAGGCTTAAGGGAGAAATACCATCCCTTTTAATGACTCGTCATATGTTGCGATGCTTCATTGTCGATAATCCCATTGGGTGCTCAAGAATGTTATGTCTTTACACAGGTTTCTTTATTTCCACCAGATTGACGTGCATAAGACGTAAACATTTCTCATCAACCAAGACTTAGGTCTTGTCAATCCTTCAGAGTATGATCAAACTTAGATGAGGATTCATAATGAGCAAATAGAGTGTCAATATGCGTGGAGGTCTAGGTGGTCTTCCAACTACTATAGGACCATACTAAGGTCTTATCAATCCAACAATTCTTATTAACAATATGTTTAAAACTAGATAAGGAATCTATAAAAATGAGCTAATAGAGTGTCAATATGGCTAGAGAGCTAGGTGTTCTTTCAATTACTACACGACCATACCCTTGCCTCTCCCACTCAAATGGGCTAACAACCTCTAAAGGGGTTGCATCTAGGATACTACTTTAGAAGAGAATCTGGGAGAGTTTTATTTGTTATAGCTAAGGGATTTTGAAACTCCTTCAATGGCCATTAAATTGGATCAAATGCAAATCCACAATGTCAATGTATCAAAGCCAAGGGAGATTAGATTCCAAAGGATTCACACTCTTCACCAGCTCGTAAAAAGTGGTTTAATGGTGAAAAGTTCATTGCAAGAAGGAGAATCACACTTTTTCCTTGATGTGTCATCACTCATTTTACAAGAAGAATGACACCCTTCCCTTGATGTGTCATCGCTTATTGAAAGAAGAAGAATTACACCCTTCCCTTGATGTGTCATCAACTAGAGTTGTTGAGCTCAACATTATTAGTATAGAGAAGCTATCTTAGCCCCATCCAGTCTCATGTAAATCTCGTTCCAAGCTTATACAAGAGAATGTCCATGGTGGCAAAAACAAGAATCCAATCCTTACAGTTGTCAAGATTTGGGAGTGATCCTCATGATCAAACTAAGAGTTGCAACATCCTCTCTCTGATAGAGCGGACATTTTAGAAACCTCTCGAGATGAAATAAGCTGTGATGCACAGGTCCACTCTACTGCATCTCTAACCATGTTGTCAAAAGACTACATTATCGAGGAAACATAGAGTCTCGAGCATGCTCTCCAATGATGTAACAAGATGCATGGTGGAGGGATGGGGATCTCTTTGTCCACAAAGCTGACTATGTAGGAAGCCTCTAAGAGTGTGATCATCTTGGGGATGGTCTCTAGACATGCCTCACGAGCCATGATTGCGGGGTGCCACATAACTAAAATGTCATCTCTCTCTCTCTCTCTCTCTCTCTCTCTCTCTCTCTCTCTCTCTCTCTCTCTCTCTTGTTGTAATGTCATGCTCAACACGAGCTGACACTCATGATTTGCTTGCTACGTGATCGTTCCACCTTTACACCACTGGCGTATTTTTGACACAATGGATTTTCACTTAGTGATTCTATAGCTGGACTACACGATCTGACACTCATATACACGGTGGATATGTACGAGTGATTCTATAGCTGGACTACACACCACGGATCTCTACTAGTGATTTTATAGCTGGACTACACCTACCTAGTCAAGCTCAATATGAGAGAGCTGACATGCATGACGTGCCTGTTGGCTGATCGTTCCACCCTTACACCACTGGTGCGCTATTGACATGATGTATCTTCACTACGTAGTCCAACCAAGTTATAGCATACTTATCTTGCCAGCTCACCTACTTAGTGTGTTCACATTATGGACTGCTCATACATAGTACTCTAGTACTTATGTTGGTTCTCACTTATCTTTCGTAGATCTCTTTTGAGAGCAACAAGAAGAAGACGATTCATCTTTGAGTGTGTCTTGTCCATTATTTTGAGAGTGTGTTTGCAAGAGCTCGAGCTCTCTCTCCTCCCCCAATCTTTTCATGGTTAAGGAGTTGAGTGACAAGAAAAGGAAGCTACGAAGGAAAAGGAAGTTGTACACAAGTAAGAGCATCATGATCTCCTCCCCTTCTTGTTTTGGTACGATGACATCCCCTAGGTAGCTCTGGAAGCTACACATCTCCGATTCAGGAGATGTCTTACAAAGGTACTTATATGGTGCACAGGTACCTTGATAAGTACTCTTGATTAATATAGACACTCAATCCTGAAAGTTGGGAACATTCGCTCTTACAGTAATAGATATCTTGAATGGCTTATATTCTTTGCCAAGCCCATTCAAATAGACGCTCATCTCATCGTCTTCCACTAAGACATTAATAGATCCAAGGGATTCAACGATACCCTTGATCTTCAATGCATGCTCATTTATGGTACCTCCTCTTCAATAATACCCTTGATCTTTGTACTGAGATTTTTTACGACCAGATTTACATTTTGGGTGCATTTCGACTTCCATTTAACAAGTGTAAGGTGTTTTCGGGTACTTTTGGGTGGGAAGTTATGGTTTAGAACCATCTCTATTCAAAATTTGGTTATTACAGTGCAGTAGTACATTTTGGATATTCAGACAATGATTTCACATGTATTGTTGATTGTGGGTATATGTACATGTACTCTGGTCACATGTTGTAACATACAGATTGTGCATAAGTACTACTATAGGAGTTATGTTTACATATTTTTGGTTGTTGCAAGAAATATGTCTAACAACATCAACCAAATTGTCAGTGAGAAGCTTGACAAGAATAACTTCCATGCATGGAAGTTCAAAATGACCAATTTCCTGATGGTGGAAAAAGGATTTTGGGACTATGTTGAAGGAGACAATGAGGAGCCTCTACAATTGTCTGAAGAGAATGCTACTCCAATAGAGATAAAGGCGTTTAAAGACTGGAACCAGGGTGTAGGAAAAGTCATGTATTGACTTTCAGTCAATGTAATAGATACTATGATAGGGGGTATATACAGGATGCCAACACTCCAGTAATTGCATGGCAAAACTTAGACTAGATGTCAACACTCTAGTATGTACATGGAAAAACTTAGTGAAGATGTTCCAGACAAACACAAAGGAAAAATCTCATGAAGATGTTCTAGACAAACACAGAGGCAAGGAAGTTGCAGTTAAAACAAGAGTTGCATATAGTGGAGAAAAAAACCATGTCCATCAACGAGTATGCATTGAAGATATAGGGTATTGTTGATCCCTTGGATCTATTAATGTCTCAGTGCAAGATGGTGACTTAGTAAGCATCTGTTTGAATGATCTTGGCAAAGAATATAAGTCATTCAAGACCTCTATTTATTGTAAGAGAGAATGTTTCCAACTTTCAAGATTTGGTGTCTATGTTAATCATAGAAGAGGAGTCTTTACGTGAAGACTCTTCCTCCCAAAGCAAGAACATTCAAAACATGCCTTTTACTAAAATTTGGGTAGAGGTAAGAAATAAATCCTTCCACCAATCCACTTGGGTATTTGCGACGTCCCCAAAAGCATGGTGCAAGCACCCCTTGAGAAGCCTGTTTTTTTCATTGGTTTATAAATCTCCCACATCTTTCTGTATGTCCATCCAACACTCCAAAACATGTAACTTTGCTTCCAAGTTTAGTCCTACGAATTGCCCACACTGTCTTTGCCACCCTTGATTCTTTTGGCATCTCCATATTTTTTGCATTAACTGTATCTTGCTTAGTATTCACAGTGACAGTAATGTACTCTGGCCTATGGCTATCCTCTTCCAAGATCACACCAGGTTGACTAAGCACAGGTCTTTTCTTGCGAATACTCTTCTGGCCACCATTGTTGTTGTCCATATGTGTGGGATTTACACCCATTTCTTGCATAGAAGATTGTGTCAAGTCAGCCAATCTTTTTCCTGAAGAGGATCCCACACCTTGGTTGTAAAATCTGTTAGCCATGTCTTGCAGCCCAGCAGGCCCGAGTCCAGTCCTTGTGCCTTTCAAATATGCATTGTATTTTACACTTTCCATTGACATATCTGCACCAGTTGCCTCAAACAAAGTGATTTGTTTTTTATAACCACACATGCTCTCATGCTTGCATGTTTTGCCTCTGAAAGATTGGTTGTTGGAATAAAAACACCAGAGTCATCTTGGGAGACAAACCATGCACCCCAATGGAATGCTCTTGACTCCCACCAGGAAAGCCAAGTTTCCAATGTTGATATCTCACTGGCTACTACTGCATGACCAACATTCCAAAACTTTCTTATCTCTTTTTTACAGCTCTCAATCTCTGAGGGTGCATTTCTCCACTTTCGACACAAGCGTTTATGATCCTCTTGGGAAGAAGGATGTATACATTTTTGAGTGTGCCTCACCATGCTTTGCTCCCAATGGAAGACACAACTCCTTTCTCTCTCTGGTACTCTTTTATTAGCATCCCCAAAGTACACTGTGCGAATAGCAATCCAATTAGCATTGGCCTCATCTGTCATGAAACCTCTGAATTCTGATTTTTCAAAGCCATTACTTTGAACCACAGCAGCATTTAACATTTTTCAAAACTCAATCTGTGCATATCTATCCTCTACCATGAACTCACATGTTGCTATGGACAATAGCTCCCGCACGTATGGATCATATACATGCACAGACATCGTTGGCCAGCCTTAAACTCTGTGCACATGATCAAAATGTAGCCACTGTCCTGCAGATTTCCACCAGGCCGCATTCTATTGACTAAGTCTAATCCACTCCTAGGACCAAGAGTTGACATCTTAAAAACATGTGGCTGGTAATCTGATACTAACTGCCCTGAAAAAAACACACTTTGAATAAAAGGATATCTGCATCTATCTTTGAGATCCAAGATTGCCTCAAAACCCTTTGAGGTAATACTTTGGGCCCTTTTAGCATGTTCCAAACATTTCAGAGTTCTTTTCCTGCTTGAGAGCGGCGTTATATACTCAATCATGCTAGCAAACTCATCATCACCAATATCTGACTGCTTTTTATTTTTAGCCCCCATAAGCATGTCCAAGATAATATCTTTTGCCACTATGGTTTCCAATTGTCGTGCAGCAAGAAATGGATTTCCCTTTGCTTTGGAATGCAATTTCTCCTCAATCATTTGAATATCCGCCCTGAGTGCCCTCTTCATATGGATGAGTATGGTGCCCTAGATGTATAGCACATCGTGTAAAGCCGAAGTGATCATTTGGTATACAATAATAGATGACTGCTGGCAAGATGCAACACATTCAGGCATCTCTCCACAATGCCTACAAGTAATGTTTCCATGCTCCGAAGTCACAAATCGTTTTGGACAACTACGCTTCATCCTTCCTTTCCACTGAGTTTCATTTTGAAATCCGAGTCTCATGTAGTAGGAACAATCCAAATTAATACATCTAAGGTGGCCAGAGCACCTACTAAAATGCACAACACCTTCAAAGCAATCATGCGTACTCGTAACATATTCTATCCAATGATGACTATCATTCTTTTGCTCCATACCAATCATAGAGGACTTTGAAGCACATGGGGGAAGCTCGAATGCAACATAACCATCATAACACCTTGGAAGCTCAAGAAGCTTTTGGAAGTCTTTAACACTTTGCATAGCAGCATGCAACAAGCTACTATTTAATGGCATAGCCTTTATCAAATCAAAAACTGAGGAAGGCTCAGTCTTGGACCCGGAACCTGAGGCCATTCTATTGACATTATGGTGCTCATACAACTCCTGTTCACAACCTTCATCACCAAGCCCATGGAGAATAGCCAGTGCAGGTGTTGAGCCCGGGGTCTCTCTCTCTTTGGCCCTAAACAGGGCACCGTGCCGTGCCCTGTTTAGGGAGCCAAAGAGAGAGAGAGATCTTTCATATCTTTTTTCCTAGTGGCTCTTCATAACTTTTTTATTAATTTTTTCTATATGCCTTCCAGATACAATTTCATAGAGAGATTGAAAATATAAAAGTAGTCATGGCACCAAAGGCTTCCAGGAAACCACCATTGAGGTATGTCTTGATATAAGAAATGAATGGTTGAAATTGTCGTGAGTAATTTACATCTCCTTTATTTCATACACTATTTTATTATAACTGTGCTTTCAGCCCGATCTCAAAGGCTTCATCTCAAGCTAAAAGAGGGAGAAAAGGAGCAAGTAGCTTGAGGAATCGACCTCTTTGGATATTGAAGATTCCCATGTAGATACACTAGACACTATCAGTAGAGTGGCTGAGACTAATATCCACAATGTAACAGACATTGGACTGGAGGTAGAGAGTCAACCCGATGATGGGTTGGGAGAGGTAGAAGCATGTTTACAAATTGTACCTTATATTGTGCAGCCTGAGATTGCACCATTGGATGACAGTGGAGAGGAGGTAAATATATATATGGATAAGGGAGAGGATATCTTAAGGAAAACTAGGTTATTTAGCTATTTCGACTGCCCCCCATTCCTCTTTGTAGATTGATACCCTATGCCAGGGATGATGTGAGTGGATTAAGTACTTATCTCCAAGCTTTATTATCTGTGCAGGGGATTCTATTGGATGGGTGGAGAGATACACCCGTGTTTCAGATCTAGATATACATCGCCGAGTGGTGGTAGAGCATGAGCCTTCTTTTGGGTGTTACAATGTTGGTGGTTCCCAGGTTGAGGTATATTTTTTTAAGTTTGCCTCATGGTATTGTGTATTTCTAAATGTTTGCAATGCATTTATCTATCTGATACACCTTATGTTTTCTTAGGCAAAGCTTTCGATGCTGTTCATGATACGACATCATGGAACGGACCCCCGTGTCTACGTGGCAAAGAGCATGCCACTATTTCAGTCTCTTCGCATGCATCCAATGGACAGTGTCATGTGTCATTATATGCCGGTTGTGGTGAGGGCCAAGAGGCCTGACGGTAGATATTGGAGAGTAGGCATGGAGAGGAGCCATGCTTTTATGGCATGCTTCTTAGAGCTCCTGTGTCCCAAGGAGGGTGTTTGCCTTGAGTTGGGTTGTGGTACTGCACCCATTCTCAAGGCATGCATCAAGACTGGTCATGTGTGCGGCTCCCTTGACATGGACAATGACATCATTAGCTCTTGTGTGCAGCCATTATTGGCACATGCCATGCAAGGGCCAAGTATGGAGGCCGGTTCTTCAATGCTTGGTGAAGAGGTGGACGAGAGAGCGGGTGAAAACCCGTATGACTAGTCAGTATTTGATCTCTTTCATGTAGAAGTCACTTAAAGTTTTGGTATGTTGATACAATTTATAGTAGTTCTAACTATTATTTGTTGTATTGATGGACTTACGTGAGCTCAGTTTGATCATTAGGATAGTAGTTTGTTGCTTGAATCTAGTTTTTAGTACATGCTGAACATATGTGATGAGTAGTGATAGCCATGAAAAGTGTTGATTTCGTGCTTTGTTGTTGTGTTGCTAGAAGTGTACTGCCTATGTACGCGGAAGCAGCGGCGGCGAGGAGAATGGCTGAAGATCCATGCTTTGATGTTGGCTCCTTAGAGCCACAACGAAGACATTGTCTTTTTGTGGACGATGAGTGTGAATCCATGTGAGGTCCATGGAGAGAAGCATTGATGTTGTGGCATTCTCTCTATCAGTGATAGACTTGAACAATTTGTTAATGATCATATGGTGTTTGCTAAAAATGATATTTGCAAGAAATTTTTCTCTATTGCTTTGGATTAACCGTTCACTGAAACCTCCTTTCATGGTATGCATATATCAAAGACCTAGTCTAGTGGTGCCATGTGTCTAATTTTAGAATGAACCATTTAGAAACATATTTACATATCAAAACATCTTTTAAGAATGAACCATTTAGACACATGTTGATATATTAAAACAAGTCAAGAGATTACATGTCTTGGGTCAACGAGCGATTGATGAGCAAGTCTTTCCATGGGTTGTCTGTCCTAGACAACCAATCTAAAAATCTAAAAAATTGAGAAAAAAATTTTGTTGTAATTGCTTTAGAACAATAACTATCTTGTCTCTTAACCTTAGTAGTTTTGTGTGTGGGGAAAGAGAGAGAGAGAGAGAGAAAGAGAGAGAGAGTGTGTGTGTGGTGTGTGTGTATGTGTGTATAAGGAGTATATATGATATTGGTGTTAGTGACTAGATATTGTCATTGAATTTGTCTTGCTCTATATCATGTGCTTTGGCACGTGTCGCTCGGATTTTTCATCTCACTCGAAAAGGTTCGCTTGGAGAAAAGGAAGACTCGTATGGTATATAGGTTGAGGAGCCTCTAACCATATGACCTATCATGGTGAGTGGTTGAGAAATATCAAAATTTAAAAAAAAAACCAGGTTACATAGAGACAAGAGATGACATGGCTCATCCTATTGCGCACATTGGGAATGTGCCATTGGCTTTGGAGGATGGTAAGATGAGGTGCTTGGCTAATATACTTCATGTTCCTAACATAACAAAGAATTTGGTTTTTGTTGGGTAGATGATTTGAGCAGGATTTGCAATTATGATTTAACCATGAGGACCTTTGTTTCAAAAGGATTTTTATTGATAGCATCTTGAATGCTATGAATGCTAAATGTGGCTTTGTTTTAAAAGGATAGCAAAAGTTTAGAGTTTAAAATAATACTAAAAGTAGCCCCATAGAGCTAGAGAGACAAGGTTCAAGTAATACGTACTAAAATTAAATATTTTAAAAAGATCTAACGCTGAATGCATAAGCCAATACGTGTCTTGTTAGCTCACAATAATGGAGTTGAACTCACACACACATACACACACACACACACAATGCTCAAGTAGAAGAACACAAAAGTGTAGAGTGTGAGAGAGAATGGCTAGCTCAAGATGAAGCTCTCTACAAGTACAAAAGGAGAAAGTATAAATGAGCAGCAACTCTGTTGCTTATATACAAGCTAACCCTAAGGTATCCATTCACACCTGGATGGCCTTAGGAAAAACTCGATGGAAAAAAAGTTCCCATGGCATTAGAACATGGCTTCACTATAGTACAACCATGAATATCTAACAAAACCTCCCTGAGGTTTATAGAGATTGCATATTAGTCTCTAAAAGAGATGAGGCCTAAAGCTTTGTAGCAAGGAGGCCTCAAAATTTTCATGTGACAAGGCTTTAATAAAAAGAGGGGATGGCAAAAAAGTGAGCAGAATTGACTGAGAAGATTTCTTTTTTTAATGGTTTGGGTCTGTGGGCATGATTGAGCGAGCATATTTGAGTTTTTTGATTGATTACACTCTTTCATGAAGTTCCTAGAAGAGATAATGCCAATAGAAGTATTAAGCAACAGTCCAAAGTTAATAGTGAATTCAACAAATTAATTCACAAACCATGTACCACTTTTTGCTCCAGCAATGTGAAAAATGTATGACAACATAAAATTAAATGAAGTTATAAAATGAAATAATATTGACAATACCTTCACAAATAAGCAATGTTTAAGATTGTAAATCTACTTAAGTAATAATATTAACAATACCTTAAAAAATAAGCAATGTTTAAGATTGTAAATATACTTAAATCATAGCAAATATCCATAATAGTAAAACTGAGACAATGTCCATAATGTTTGAAGCTGTAATAGTGAAAGGATCTTCTTAGTCATAATAAACAAAGACAAGAAACCTAGAGTGATCATAACAAATGTCTAAAATAGTGAAACTTTGAAGATCATCACTTGTTTCACCTTTTTGCATGTCCTTACCTTCACACTTGCCAAGAACTCTAGTAGAAATGATCAAACACAAACCAAAGCTTGTGTGTGATTTATGCGGTAAAGTCGGTCCCCTAGAAGAAGATTATTACCATAACAAGAATCAAGCAAACTACACCGAGATTAAAGATGTAGTGAATGAAGACAAAGAGAGACTCTTCTAAAAAAAGAACCATGGTGTTTCTCATCCCTATTATCTCTATAAAAAGTGTTGTAATCAACCTTTGATGCCATATGATGCACTGAAGCTGAAATTTTTAGCTAAAGGAGCATAAGGTCCAAAGTAGCCAAGCCACACAAGGAGAGACAGGAAGAGTGAGCCTAAAAATTAAACCCAATGTAGCATCAAAGGGGGGTGTTGAAATGAGTGATGCTAGAGTGCCAAGTCACATAGTTGAAGTTATCCCACATGAGTTATCAAAGCTTTGTTCTACCTTGGAATGAAGCAAGCTCTCAAGCCTCTTTATGAGTATAGTTCTTAGTCTTGTAACCTAATTGTGCATGCATGAGTTAATTAGTTCAGTCATTCATCATTATTATTGTACTTAGGTATCATCCACCTTAGCTCAGCTTAGCACTAATCACATTAGGATTAAGATCTCTCACTATCTCCATCTCCATGGGAGCTTGGATTTTCAAAATCTAACACTAAGCCGATGTGCCAAGAGGATGAGTTTCTACCCATTTTAGAAGAAGCTCATGATGGAATCTCCGGTGGGCATTTTGCAACAAGTGAAGTAATAGTAGCAAGGAAGATCTTGCAAGCTGGGTTGGTGGGTTAACTATGTTTGGTGATGCCATGGAATTCGTCAACAAACACTGTGATGAATGTCAATGCTTTAGCATTTAACACCTTTGAAAAGACACAATGCCTTTGGTCCCAATTATTGTTCAACAAGAAATGGTGAATAGACTTCGTTGGGCCCATTACTCTACGTAACAAACGCAAGCCCAATATATAATTGTGGATATATTTCACAAAATGCGAAGAAATGAAAGCCACTCAAATGGAAGATGCTCATACAATTGCTACATTTTTATACGAGCATGCCATATCAAGATTTTGGTGTCCCCTAGTGCTGGTCAGTGAGATTGATAAGGGCTCCCATTTTATCAATGAGGTCATTGAACACATGTTGATGGGATTTATGGTGGTACACCATAAGTCATCACCTTACTACCCTCAAGAGAATGGGTAGCCAGAAAGTACATTTATGGTATCCTGACTAAGACTGTAGAAGCTAGTCAAAACAATTGGGAGTAGCAGTTCTATGCTAACACATAATTCTTACATTCAACCTCTAAAAAGGGACCATGATGCTCTTACCAGTTAGTAGACTAATAAAAATTCTCTATTTTAACATCATGGCAGGTAAAGATACCAACTTGGATCCACTATACGTGGACCCAGGGTCACCCATGCCCTTGGGAGGGGATGATAGAAGCCCCAAAAATTGGTCCAAGGGAAAGGCCAAGTAGGTCCACCAAAAAGCAAGCTATCATGGACCAATTCCAAGGCACAATCCTCAACTACGTGGAGACACAATAGGCAACAAAAAAGTTTACCTTCAATATCATTCACGCCTAGTTGCATGTAGTTGGTGAATGACACTGAGGTAAAGGAGAAGTTGGAGCAAATAGGGCTCGGGAACCTCAAGGTTGTGCAATATAGGGTCAGCACAAAACTCTATGCCGAGTTTCTCACCTCCTACCAACAAGGCACTAAGAGGGGCATGATCACAGGTGTGGATGGATCCAAAAGACCCATTTTGATAATAGAAAGGCTTATTTAGAATGCCCTCCACTTGCCCGTTGGACCCAAGCCTATTCCGTTTTAAAAAAGCTGGGTTTTTTTTGACATTTTGCCACCCACTAAGGTCAACAAACAATGGAGCTGAGTTTGCTACCCTCAAAGATCCCAAGCTAGAGAAGGATTGTAGGGTTGCCCCCATGATCATGCAAAGAGAAAAATTTATCCTGGAGGAATTGCCCATGCTTTTCGGGCAAGGAAAGTTTTTCTGGGTTTGGTTTTGGAAGAACCGTTGGATTAGTCTCTTGTCCGGATATCCGTGGTGGACGAGGCCCCGAGTGTGGGACCCTACCCCGTGCAAGAAGTGCTACTTCCGCTCCTAGCATCCCTGAATTCGTTGTGCGGTGGGGATAGGGATCTTACAGTTGGTATCAGAGCAAATTGGCTAATGAGGATCAACCGAGAAGCCAAAAATGTCAAAAATTTATGAAGAAGCAGTAAAAGGTTATAATTGTGTGAAAAAATTCATACGAATTGATATTCAAACTGAAATTCATAAATTGGTAATTGGGTCTTCAGATGAAAGTACTGCAATTGTATGGAATCCCTGACTTGCTTGAGGCCTAGACACATGATGGTATTTACCTTATAGTTCGAAGGACCAGACTACCCGTATATACTGAGGGTATAACTGCAGCTCTTTACTGGCAATATATACGAGTAAATCTAAGATTGAAATTATAAGAATTAATACTATCCAGATGATGAATTCGAATGTGGTTGATATGATTTTAAATTCTGGTTGAGAACTGATGAGTTGATTTGGATTCTGACTGAAAAATGAAGATTCCTGAATTTTGGTTGAAATGTATTAAACTAAGCAAAACCACAATGAGGATGAATGGGACGAGTCCCTATGATGATGTTCATAACTCAAATGACGTTAATGACTTCAGCAAATCAATATGAGATTAGTGGATTATGCTGACAGATTTGCTTTGTTAACACTTAACCCAGTGGATCAAGTTAAGGGATGTCAAATTAAAAATATGTGTAATTGAAAATTTCCATGAAGGACTGTTCAGATAGAAAATTCGATCTAATGGACCATTATTGTGATAAGGATTTGAATGATACGATCTGAGTGAATTATTATCTGATGATGAGTTTTATATAATGGATCTTTATCCTTGGATTCTGTTGGGTTCACCAGACTATAAGGAACCCCAGAATCAGTCGAATCTTAAGGAAAAAAGTTATCCTCTAATTTTGCGAGATGAGGACATCTCGCATTTTTTAAGTGGGGTAGGATGTAAGATTCCTCCCTCCGGCTTTTGAGGTGTGCAGGTGTACAAACCTCCCCTTCTGATTCCCCTTTCTGATTCCCCTCTGAAATAAAAGAAAGATCATGTTTTGGCCTAGAGAGATAATGTCTAGAGGGAGGTAATTCAAAATTGAGATATTTTTGGATATAAAAATCCTCCTAGTGTCTAAAATGGTTTCCCATGAAACAGATATTCAAAAAGAAATTTCTAATGTGCAATTGGAATAAATTGAAATCAAGTAAAAAGGACCTTAGCCTAAGGGTCCAGATTTTCTGAAATTTTTGAATTAAGGTTCCTATATGGACCAATTAGATTAATCCAAATGTAGGGAGGAGATAAATTGAAGAATAAAAGGAAATACCCCCAAAAATAAGTAAATACTCACATAAGATGAAGAGTTGACTAAGGACAAGGTTATTAGTTAAAAAAGAAGAGATATTTAGAAGAAATGATGCATTTTTGACACCTCGGTGTGGGGGAATTCCCCTCATGAAGGAGGCGCCTATTTCACATGTGTGGTTGAGTTTTAAGCTCACAAATAATGAGATATTTTCATCTCTCCTCTCTCATGCTTCAACTAGATCCAAAAAGTAAGCTAAACTGACCTAACAATGGTCAAAATTTGACCAAACTGATCTGGAAAATTCTAGAATCAGTTTGCTTGGTTAGAGGCTCACTTTTTCCTATAAATGAAGCCTCCCCCTTTGTAAATGGTTAATAGTGTTTTATGCACTGTTACTCTACTCCTCCCTAGCGCCAAAAACAGTTAATTTATTGATAATTCATTAGTTTTTGACCATTTCCTCTTCAAAAGAATTGGTGGCCACTCTTGTTGCAAACAAGAGTAGATCCCTCAAACCATCAAGCCAAAGGAAAGCTCACAAAAATTCATGTAAGCTAGAAATCTTACTTTTTCTTTATTCCATTTAATGGTTTTCTTTTTTTTTTCCCTTTAAAATGAAAAATGGTGCTATGCCTTGTTGGAAAGGCTTTCCCCCTCTCTTCATTCTTGAATTCAGCCTTTCTTTATCCTAGATGTGTAATCAAATTGTTAGAATTAAACTTTTCATATTGTTTCTCTTTAAAAAGTGGAATTTGATTAGTTTAGAATGCTTTCAACCATTTGGGATAATTTCTAAGTAACTTGAGAATAAAAAAAATTGAAAAATGGTCAGCCATACAAAGGAGGTTATGGTAAAATTTTCTTAAATTTTGTGAAATAAGTTTTATCTTTTATTATTCAAAAAGAGTAATCCCCACCGCTTGTGTATTCTAAAAGTGTTATTTTTATTCTATGCATAGAAAAATGCATATTAGAAATATTTTTATAATAAAAGTGTTATTTTCATTAGAATTAATTTCTATGCATAGAAGGATGCATATTGGGAATATTTTCATTATAAAAGTATTACTTTCATCAAAATTGATTTTTATGCATAAATAGATGCATAAAAGAATTTTTTTATTAAAAACATGTTACTTTCATTAAAATTGAATTTATGTATAAATAGATGCATAAAAGAATTTTTTATTATTATAAAAGCGTTACTTTCATCAAATTTTGATTTTATGCATAGAAAGATGCATAAAGAAATTTATTTTTATTTCAAAAGAGTTATTCTCATTAAAATTAAATTTATGCATAGAAAGATGCATAAAAGATTTATTTTTATTTTGAAAGTGTTATTCTCCTTAAAATTGAATTTATGCATAAAAGAAAATTTTTATTATAAAAGTGTTACTTTCATCAAAACTAATTTTTATGCATAAAAGATTTTTTTTATTATAAAAGTATTACTTTCATTAAAATTTAATTTATGCATAAATAAATGCATAAAAGAACTTTTTTATTATAAAAGTGTTACTTTCAACAAATTTTGATTTCATGCATAGAAAGATGCATAAAGAAATTTATTTTCATTCCAAAAGAGTTATTTTCATTAATTTTGATTTTATGCATAGAAAGATGCATAAAGAAATTTACTTTTATTTCAAAAGATTTATTCTCACTAATTTTGATTTCATGCATAGAAAGATGCATAAAGAAATTTATTTTTATTTCAAAAGAGTTATTCTCATTAATTTTTATTTCATGCATAGAAAGATGCCTAAAGAAATTTATTTTTATTCAAAAGAGTTATTCTCATTAAAATTGAACTTATGCATAGAAAGATGCATTAAAGATTTATTTTTATTTCAAAAGTGTTATTCTCCTTAAAATTGAATTTATGCATAAATAGATGCATAAAAGAAATTTTTTATTATAAAAGTGTTACTTTCATCAAAATTGATTTTTATGCATAAATAGATGCATAAAAGATTTTTTTTATTATAAAAGTTACTTTCATTAAAATTGAATTTATGCATAAATATATGCATAAAAGAATTTTTTTATTATAAAAGCGTTACTTTCATCAAATTTTGATTTTATGCATAGAAAGATGCATAAAGAAATTTATTTTTATTTCAAAAGAGTTATTCTCATAAATTTTGATTTTATGCATAGAAAGATGCATAAAGAAATTTATTTTTATTTCAAAGGAGTTATTCTCATTAATTTTGATTTTATGCATAGAAAGATGCATAAAGAAATTTATTTTTATTTCAAAAGAGTTATTCTCATTAATTTTGATTTTATGCATAGAAAGATGCATAAAGAAATTTATTTTTATTTCAAAAGAGTTATTCTCATTAAAATTGAATTTATGCATAGAAAGATGCATAAAAGATTTATTTTTATTTCGAAAGTGTTATTCTCCTTCAAACTGAATTTATGCATAAATGGATTTTTATAAAAGTGTTATTTTCCACTGAAGTTGTTCTTATGCATAAATAGATGCGTAAAGAATCTTTATATCAAAAATAAGAATTCTCTTACATTCTATAAATAGATGTGATGAGATGGGATGCGAATCAGATAGATGGGAAAGAATGTAAGGATGAATGTGATGAGAATAGAAGTGATGAGAATGAGAGGTAAATAGATGTGATGTGATGGGATGCGAATCGGATAGATGGGAAAGAATGGATGGATGGATGTGATGAGAATAGAAGTGATGAGAATGAGAGGTAAATAGATGTGATGAGATGGGATGTGAATCAGATAGATGGGAAAGAATGGATGGATGGATGTGATGAGAATGAAAGGTAAATAGATGTAATAATATGTGATGCGAATCAGATAGATGGGAAAGAATAGATGGATGGATGTGATGAGAATGAGAGGTAAATAGATGTGATGATATGTGATGCGAATCAGATAGATGGGAAAGAATGGATGGATGGATGTGATGAGAATAGAAGTGATGAGAATGAAAGGTAAATAGATGTGATGATATGTGATGCGAATCAACTAGATGGGAATGAATGGATGGATGGGAATGGATGGATGGATGGATGCGATGAGAATAGGAGTGACGAGAATGTGAGGTGAATAGATATGATGAGATGTAATGCGAATCAGATAGATGGGAAAGAATGGATGGATGGATGTGATGAGAATAGAAGTGATGAGAATGAAAGGTAAATAAATATGATGATATGTGATGCGAATCCGATAAATGTGAATGAATAGATGAGATGTGATGTCATGTGAATCACGATGTAAATGAATGATGTAGGATGTGAATGAATGTGATAACATGTGAATCGGGATGTGAATGAATGATAAGGGACGTGAATGAATGTGTTAGCATGTGAATCGGGATGTGAATAAATGAGATGCGATGTGAAATAGATGTGATAAGATGCGATGTAAATTGGATAGATGTTAATGTATGTGAAGTGATGAGATGTATTGGTAGATGCAAGTAGATGTGATCTGATGAGGATAAATGAGGAAATAAGTGATGAGATAGAAAAAGATGTGATTAGATGAGAGTGGGAATACTTATGAAATGAATGTGGATTGATGTGGATGGATGTATGGATGATATGGATTGATGTGTGGGTAATGTGGATTGACGTGAATAGATGTAGGGATGATGTGTGGGTACTATGGATTGATGTGGGGGATGGATGTAGGGATGATGTGGATTGATGTGTGGGTAATATGGATTGACGTGTGGATTGATGTGGATGGATGAGTGGATAATGTGGATTGATGTGGATGATGTGGATGGATGTATGGATGATATGGATTGATATGTGGGTAATATGGATTGACGTGAATAGATGTATGGATGATGTGGATTGATGTGTGGATAATGTGGATTGATGTGGATGGATGTATGGATGATGTGGATTGATGTGGATGGATGTATGGAAGATGTGGATGGATGTGTGGATAATGTGGATTGATATGGATGGATGTATGGATGATGTGGATTGGTATGGATGATGTGGATGGATGTATGGATGATGTGGATTGAATGGAAAAGAATCAACGACTGTGCCTCTCATGAGAAAAAAAGCGTTGGTCTCTATGATCCAAGTGCAATCTTTTCCTTGATCTGACTTTTGATACTACGGGTTCGGTCAGATCAGTTTAGTTAGTTAAGGCTTTTGACTACGTTAGAGAAAAATTTATCCTGGAGAAATCACCCGTGCTTTCCGAGCAAGGGAAGTTTTTTCGGGTTTAGTTTTGGAAGAACCGATGGATTAGTCTCTTGTCTAGATATCCGTGGGCGAGGCCCCGAGTGTGGGACCCTACCCCGTGCAAGAAATGCTACTTCCGCTGCTAGCACCCCTAAATTCGTTGTGCGATGAGGACAGGGATCTTACATTAGTAATAAGCCTATCTATACCTAAACTAGCCTTATTCATATGCCTACGGTTATGGTTCAATCTCAAGTTACTTAGAATTTAGTGACAGTGCTAAGTTGAAAGGTTAATATAATATAAGGGATAAGGCACTAACCCATGGAGACCAAGGCAATGGTCAAGAGACCTCTGCTATACGAGTATCTAAGGACCACCAGGATATCCTAAGATGGTGATGGTTAGCCTCTCTTTTATTAGTTTTTCTCTCACGACAAAAGATCCTACCACATAAGAGTCAAGGCATCAGTCTCAAGGTACCATCACTAGTAACCCAAAGTCCTACCACGATCCTATATGGCGATAGTTATCTTCTTGGCCTTTTTTGTGTGTTTTTTTTAATTCTCGTTTTTTATTTTTTATTTTTTTGGTTTATTTGTTTATTTTGTTACCTACAACGGAGCCAAAGGCTACTAAAATCTGAGTGGAAGTACTTCACATACTTCATCGGCATAATTTAAGGTTAGTCATGGACAAGTAAGAACATTACTAAATCTAAGAAAGAATATGTTCTTAAAGTTTCTCTAAGTGGCACTTAGAAAGAAAATATTACCCACTCATAATTTTATGCACCACTAGGGAGCGATGTTGTGGAGCTACCTTTGTGGACCTGTTCTACAGTTACATCCCCTTGCACCATGCTTTACCTGTGAGAGCGTGGCATGTTCTACGTAGCGTCCTACTTATGCTGGGATTGTAGAACTTATTTTAGGCACTATGGGATAGGACTATTACAGTCCATGGTAGGAGAGACACCAAAATGATACGATGACGTGAGTGTACATTGTTAAATTTGCAGTAATGTGATGAGCTATGGTGGATCAAATGCTAGAATCAACATCATTAACAAAGAGATTAGACAATGATTAAGACATGATTAGTGAGCAATTAATTGATAGCTTAATGTAGGCATGGATAATCAAAAACTAGCAAATTCTCATTAGGCCAATGCCTCAATTTATAGAGTTTCCATCCAAGCATCTAATCCCACTGATCTCTCCTTGATTTACTCCACCTCTTTTGCTTGATTCTCTCCACCTCTTCCTAGAATATCTCCACACCTCCTAAATCTTCTCATGCTACCCTTTATTCTCTCCCAGTAGATACTTCTCACCTTTTCACAGCTTCTTACTCATTTACAGATTCTCTTTTATAGCCTCTTGCTAAGGGCTTGTTCCCGCACACACCCTATTCACTTGTATATTTCAACACCTCCCCTCAAGTGAATACTCCTAGCACACATGGACCCTATACCAAGTTTCCCTCTTACTTGGTAGTCCGCGACCAGTGCCTCAAATCCCTAAACTCATAGTCCTTGACGCTCTCTCTCTATGTGTCCAAGGCTACTACAAGTGCCCGTGACCTTGACTAAAGTGCTCACACATACATCTACCACATGGCCTACATCATCGGTGGCTCAAAGGTGGTTTTACTTTGTTGGGGCAGGCTACATTGGGTTGTGGGGTTTCCCTCTCTCTCTCTCTCTCTCAGAAAAGATGATCTGACTCCATTTCCTTAGGAGCCTCCATGAAGTTTGCTGATGTCGTTCCTTCTCCCCACTGGGTTTGTTGTAGCAGTCTCTTGCCATGTGTCCTGGCTTTCCATAGTTGTGGCAAGTGAAGGTCCTTCCTCCTACTCTGCCTCTTCCTCATCCTTGTCCTTGTCTCCTCGAGAGAATCCTCCTTGGGTGAGGTGGTTTTACTTTGTTGGGGCAGGTTACATTGGGTTGTGGGGTTTCCCTCTCTCTCTCTCTCTCTCTCTCTCAGAAAAGGTGATCTGACTCCACTTCCTTAGGAGCCTCCATGAAGTTTGCTAATGTCGTTCCTTCTCCCCACTGGGTTTGTTGTAGCATTCTCTTCCCATGTGTCCTGGCTTTCCACAGTGAAGGTCCTTCCTCCTACTCTGCCTCTTCCTCATCCTTGTCCTCGAGAGAATCCTCCTTGGGTGAGGAATGTTTTTTCTTCTCCAGTTGCTGAGTCCAGCCATTTCTTCTCTTTGACCCTCGTCTCTTGCTCTAGTAGAGCTCCTTCTATCTCATGTAGCTTCAATTCAGGTACATTCTTTAATGTTGCTACAATGTTTTCATATTCACCTTTGTCCACACTCTTCATCCAGAAGCACTGCTAGTGCCTCATCATCTTCTACCTTTTTGCCAATGGCTGCCAGTTGTTGCTTAATGCTTTTATATTTGTTCAAGTGTGTGATTAAAGGTTCACTTTCCTTCGTATCTAGTTTGTAGAATTGCATTAACAGATTTATCTTTGAATTTTTTGCGTGAGTGCCAAATAATTTATTAAGTTCATCCCATGCATCTTTTGCCCATTGTATCCCTGTGATGTGATGAGTGATTTCATCATTTAAACTAAGTGAAATAAGTCATAATGCTCTCTCAAACCTGCTCTTCCATTCATTTTCCCCACTCACCTCTAGCCATTCATCTCTTCCTTCAACTACACGGTTTTTGTTTGCCATGTATAAAACTACTCCCCATTAAATTTGGCTATCTCTTATGCCGTACTCATGATGATGTAAAGGGAGTCTTACCTCTTGATCCAATTTCAAGATTCAAGGACAGTGTCTACCCTTTTACAACTCAATCTAGTGTTTAGGTGATGATTACAACAGATTTATCAGCATAAATTCACCAGAAATTACATAAAACCAAGGGTAACAAATCTGTACTGAATGGTTGGAGTATCAAACCATCTTTGAATTGCAATCTAAAGTTATTGGGATCTGAATCAGATACCCAATGGTTAATTTGAACCCTCAATTGCACCAAAATATAGTGATTAGTACTAATTAATCACTAATTAGCAAAATAATCCTCTATTTTGTGTGTAGAAAACAGAGTATGCGGGGAGTCTAGATCCGGGGCCTTAGAGTTCAGATGAGCTCAACATCTTTCAAAGCCATCAATAGCAATTAGTCTAGTAGAGGATTAAGCCAAGAAACACAAGATTTGACCAAACATTGAATGCCTAATCTTTGTTTTACCAAAGTCACCTGTGCAGATTTGATGGAGAGCTTGGATCTCATTGTAGACTTGATGAAATAAAAAACTGTCTTCACCAGCTTGTAGATCACCCTTGAAAACCCCTATGGCCAAGAGAAATTAGAGCAATGTCTTCTGTGTAAGTGTAGATCTCCAGTTCTCTTCAGAAAAAGGCACCGACGAATTTGCAAAAATTGGCAGCTCCAGAAGGCGGTTTGGTGATTTGTGTTGATGGGCTAGAGCATGGGGCTTGTGGCTATGTGTGGCTAAAGGCTTGAAGGCTATTGTTAAGCCTGGAGGGAGATCAAGCCCCTCCACCAGCTGAGGGTACCGAAGCAATTTTGAAAGAAGAGGTTAAAAAAACTTGATTATTTACTAATCTTGATTAGCTAGGTGATTAGCAAGATAATGGGCTCATAAATTTGATGGATTCTAAGCTAGGCTTTGATACCATGTTAAATTTGTAGCAATGTGATGAGCTATGGTGGATCAAATGCTAGAATCAACATCATTAATAAAGAGATTAGATAATGATTAAGATGTGATTAGTGAGTAATTAACTAATAGCTTAATGTAGGCATGGATAATCAAAAACCAGCAAATTCTCATTAGGCCAATGCCTCAAGTTATAGAGTTTACATCCAAGCATCTAATCCCACTGATCTCTCTTTGATTCACTCCACCTCTTTTGCTTGATTCTCTCCACCTCTTCCCAAAATACCTCCACACCTCCTAAATCTTCTCATGCTACCCTTTATTCTCTCCCAGTAGAAACTTCTCACCTTTTCACAGTTTTTTACTCATTTACAGATTCTCTTTTATAGCCTCTTGCTAAGGGCTTGTTCCCGCACACAGCCGATTCACTTGTATATTTCAACATACATGACCCAGTGGGAGGACTCTATCAAGTAAGAACTACATAGGAACAACTTATAGAGTAGGGGAGGCGGGCAAGAACTTGTGCACTTACACTGTCATTTTGGAGCATGGTGAGTGATTTCCTAGACATATTAGCTCATGGTATTTACTTAACTCACTTACCTATAGTACCCATGCCATATCATAGTGAGGATGCACTCGAACCATTGCCTCATATACCAGAGGATACATATGTATTAGAGGACAACCCAAGTGAGGGAAAAAATCAACATAGTGACGTCAAATCAAAGCATGCTTATGAACTATGGTTATTTAATGATGAGCTTGCTAGATGAGTTTAATTTATAGGTTATTGAGGTGTAGTCATGCAGACCAGATTCAGATTTTCAACTTGCAGTGGACGTGCAACCTTGATATGGATCTGATTTTTCTACTTGCTTAAGTGTATCCTAACTCACTCTCAACTTTGAAATTGGTCTTGCACATCATTATAGGCATTAGTGGGTTTGGAAAGAAGGAATACTTAGCTACCCTTGATAGTACCATTCTAGGCAATCCGGATCCAAAATAGGGTTACTTATATCGATCCATGAAAAGTACATGCTCACAACATGTAGTCACAACAGAGTCGTGCTTCATTCTCTTATGTAACTAATAGTGCTCTTCTTCTCTCCACTCTCTTGCTCACTTGTGTCTTTCTTGCCTAATTCAATTAGAGCTATTATATGCTCATTGTGTATGTGTGAGTGTATGAGAGAGAAAGAGAGAAATTGAGTGAGAGGAGGGTTGAGCTTCCTTTGGAGTGCGATGGCGATGGCGGCGGCAAAGTGTAGCTGCACAGCAACATCATCTCCTACAAAAATCCAAGTGCAAGTATTCACAAGGTGAGTGACACACCTTGCCCATGAAATTGTGAGCTAGGTCATGATATATTGGCTTCTCAGTGTTGAGTTGTTTTATGCTTCCGAGTGTGGTTGGGCAAAGCCCCATGACATTGGTTTGTTCTGGCACTCTTTCTACGGTGCAAGGACTTCCCATATAAGTAGAATGCTGAAATTTCTTTATAGCATTAACCATTGCTAACCCTTCACACTAAGTGGTTGTGTAATTAATTTTAGCCTTATCTAGTTGCCACTTTGTAAAACTAATAGGATAGTCCAATTTGTGCTCCCTTGGCTATGCTAGGACACATCTAATTGCAAAATTAGAGCCATCAATGTGTACATGAAAGATGAGATCCCAGTTAGGTATTTGCAAGACTAGAGCACTAGCTAAGCTTACTTCAGTGTGTTATAAGCTTGTTGACACTCCTCGGTCCATATAAATACAATCAATAGCTTATACAAAGGATGAGCTATTTCTGCATAGAAAAGAATAAACCGACGGTAGTAGCCGACATGTCCCATGAATCTCTGAACTTCCTCTTGTAGCTTATTGGTAGGGGTAATTCTAAGATGACCTTGCTTTTGCTCTCATCAGTAAAAATCCCATTTTTGGACACTATATGCCCAAGAATAACTCTATGTTTCACCCAAAATTGGCATTTATAAGGGTTTAAGGATATACGATAAAATTGACACCTTTCAAACACCCTTTTTTAGGCATGCTAGGTGCTCTTTCCAAGATGAATGAATGTGCAAATCATCCAAGAAAGCTTCAAGAAACTTTCCTAAGAAGTCCTTAAAATCAGTCTTCGTAGGTCTTTGGAATTGGCTGGTGCATTTGTTAGACCAAATGGCATAACTCTGTAAGCATACACACCATGCTCAGTGATGACAAGAGCTACTTTGGCTTGGTCCTCAAGTACAATAAAAATTTGATTATAGCCTGAATATCCATCCAAAAAGATATAGGGCTCCTTTCCCGCAACTTGTTTGAGCACATGTTCTGAATATGGCAAGGGGTAGTGATCCTTGCATGTGGTAGTATTCACTTTCTTGAGATCAACACACACTCTAAGTTTTTCATTCTTCTTGGGCACAACCGCAATGGGTGAGACCCATTCTAAGTGTTCAATCTCATAGATGAATCCTCAGTAATGAGTTTATTGATATCTTCCTTAAAACAATGCTTGCATATTTGGGATTCATTGGATAGGGTCGTTGTTGGACTAGTTTAGCATTGGGTACCATGGGAATGGTGTGTTGTACCACCTTTACGGAAACTCCCTTTATATCATGGTATGTCCATGCAAAGAAATCCCTATACTCCTTGAGGAGAGCTACAAGTTTAGTATCCTCAACCTTATTTAAATCCTTGGCTATGTATGCAAGCTTAGGATCTTCTCCTGGTTCAACCAAGTCTACTTCCTTGACCTCTGTAGGCTCATCAAAGGCTTCTCCATTCTCACTTGTGAGGTTACGTTTGGCATTATCAAACACTAACTTGCATTCCCCTATGGTGTATGACTTGTAATGCTTAGGCGTAGGACGTAAGTTAGGTATTGGTTCTTAATTTTTTTCAACTCCCCCCCCCCTTAGCTATGCTTTAGGTTCAGCTTCTCTCTCTTTCTGGGCCAATTTTTTGTTCTTCTTTCACCTCGTAGAATGATTAAGTTTTGGTTCATTTGACATCGATTTTGGCTATCAACTCAATGGAAGGAGGTTTGTAGTACATAATGTTTTGTAATTCCTCTCCCCATTTGTCAATAAACTTGTAATGTGCATTGAATGCACCAATGTATTGCAGCCATTGGGTGGGTGGTAGTTGTCCTCTCTTGCAACCTTCTATGATGATTGGCTACATATAGCATTTACGTCTCCACCATCTTCAGAGATGCTCCTTGGCGTCTTGACAAACTTTGTTCCTTTCATCAGATTGGGACTCATTGGTGTCAGATTTAGAGCTACTCCTTATAGTTTCTTTTTATATTTTTAGCTCTATTTTTCTTATGGTAAACTGGCTTGTATCGCTTTCAGTCTCTATTTCAAATTCCTCACCACTATTGGTGCTTTAATTTGAGTCATCCCATGTAGACTCAAGTTCACTATAACCAATCCCCTCAGCAGCATCAAAGGGTAGAGCACGAATCATTCATAGGGGCACAACCTTAGGGAGCTCCTCAACATCAAGGTGTAACCCATGTAGATCCTTTGGCTCCCAAGCTATCGATTGTGACCATCATATGTATCCAATTCAAACCATCCTCAAGCTCAATAGCTGTTTGTCAACATCCTTGTAGGCTGGATGCTTCTCTGCATCAGTCCGTTCTCTACAAGTATAGCAATTTTACAATGGGGCTGAATAAGTAGTGGTGTTTGAATGGTTTTCAAAAAGTCCTTCACTACCCATAGGATGTACATGACCAGCTGCAAGATCAGGCCTGATGATGGAGTCATCAAATTAGAGGTAGACATGGTTCTTAGACTAGTCATGTACCATATTTGCCTCTCTCATGAGCGGTCCTAGGGTCATTTCATATGGTTTAGGTTGTTTGGAAAAGTCCATAACAATGAAGGTATGTTTAATTGGATGTTTGAGAACCTTGATCTTTAAATCTCATAGAATCCCAATAGGTTTGGTGATAGTTCTGTTAGCCATCTTAACAATGATGTATGAGACTTCTAGACACGGCTTGGCCATCTTCACCTAACATTTCTTGGTGATTATGCTCACTCCACCACCATCTAGAACCCCCATTATTGTGATGCCCTTAGCAGTGTGACTAGTAGTAATGCATTAGACTCGTCACCTTCAAAGTATTACCCCAGTTTGTTAAGTGGAATTTTGACCATAGATTTGGTATTTTCTTCTTCTACTGGGACTATTGATTTGGGTACAACTCAAGGAGTCTCCATTGTATATTGGGGACATGCCTTATGCATGTCATCAAATGGTGGTAATCTGACATTGAGTTCTCCATTAAGGAGAGCTCTCAGCGCTTCAAACAATTCAAGATCTCCACTCAATCGGGTGGTTATAGTTATACTGGTTTGTGAGGCCATAAAGTCTAAAAGTTTGGGGACATTTAGTGGTGCATTCATGACCTCCTTTCCATACGTAGGTGTGAGCAGTGAGACTAGAAAATTCCCATATCCTGAGATGGGCTCAGGGTTTCCATATGGTAGTTGTCCCTTGAGCCAATCAAGGGATCAAACCATGAGAGGTGGAGGCCTCAGTCTCTTCCATGATGACACTCGACACATCTAGAGGTTTACGAATCTCAATATAGTAGATGTTAAGGTACTAGCATGTATAGTATCTAAGACTCTCACTTGCTTGGGTTTTGGTTCAAGCTCATCTTGTGTTTTCATAACTAAATCACTAAATTCTTGGAGTTTCTCAATCTTCTTCTGAGGTTCATGATAATAGCCAAGTTTTGTCATGTGTGATCTAGTTTCAAGAATTACAAGTTCCCGTGGGGTATCCTTCCTCGTGCTCTTGGATTTGAAGGGTATTTCCCTACCCTTTTCAGAATCGGCCCTTATGTCCAAGGAGTCCAAGTCCTCATCTAGGTCTCTAATGAAGACTGGCTCTTGAGGAATCCCAAGATTTGCCTTTTTGGTTTCCTTCATTTTTCCATTCTTAACCGACTTTTTTCTCCTGTTTTTCTTCTTCTTCTTAGATTCTTCTACCAAGGCCATAGATTGTTGCTTGAGAACATGTTGGTTTTGGGATTGTAGCTAGGTGCTAGCATTCAAAGGTGTGTGATCTAGATTTTGTAAGATATGCCTTTGAGTTTGATTACTTACCTCAATCATGTTTAGGGGTGTGATGATGGGTCCTATCTGTGGACTTGTCACACCACAATCTTGTTGGGGCAGTCCTTAATCCAATGATCTATGCCACAATGATGATTACAAGTAGGTGGTACAATGTTTAAGGGTACCGCTTGGTTGAGTTGAAGAAACTTTAGAGGGCATTCCAAAACTCGATGGTGGGGAACTTGATAGTGGTAACATTGGAGAGGCATTCTTCTAGCTGTGACATTAATGTCCTGGCCCCATCCCCCACAACAAGTTGGTAAATTGTCTTGACTTTCCCTCTCCCATATCCACCTCATATTCTCCCATACATAGTAGTCACGATGAAGCTCTATGGGGTCCTCAAAGAGGGGGGGTGGATTCGACATCTACCTCATATTCTTGGTAATAAATAAGCTCCTCACAGCTTACTTGATTAAGTGGTGTCACCCTTGGTGGAGGTGGTTGCGGTCCCAAGACTGGGGGAGGTAATGGCATATTGGGTACGTGGTGCATGCCCTTTGATAGGAGTTGTTGTGTGTGATGTTCAACCATTACTTGATTTGTTACAAGACCGAGAGGGCTAGCGTTTATTTTGCGATGCCGACAATGCTAGCTATGGTCTTGTTGTATTGGTAATAGATGCAAACGTGTTCGGTAATCTCAGGCTTTGTGACCATACACCCACAAATGCTACATTTACCATTGTAACAAGCTCTTAAAATTGGACATTTGCTACTAGTGGTATGTCTCTGATGGCAAATGGAACACCAATGTAGCTCTCTCCTTGGGTACATATGTGCATTGTATGAAGCTTTGGCTGCCTTCATTTCCTCTTGGAGGGTTTTTGAGAAGTCAATCCAAGTCATTTCTGTTAAAGTATTACCCTTAGCTAGGTTTTGTAGTGGTGGTGCTATGACCACTCTGGCTTGTTGACATAACAAACTTAGAATCTGAAGCTCTTACACCCTTTATCATCAAGTTATCCTCAAGTTGGATGGCATTAGCCCGTGACATCCTCCTAGATGGTGATACCTCTAATGACCAAATCATTATGGATATGCTCATGTTTAAGCTCATGGATAAATCGATCAAGCAATTGATTGTTGGAAAAGCGCTCATGTAGAGCACAACGAGAGTTCAAATGCTTAAGACAACTAATAGAATCTCTCGTTCACTGACTCATCTTCTTCTCTCTTAGATTTGTGCAACTGTGAAGCCACATTCCACAACACTCCCTCATGCACGAATTGCTTTAGGAATAACCTTTGAAGCCCAGTAAAGTTTAGATGTTCTCAACTCTCAAAGTCTAATACCAAACACCAGCCTTGCCATCTAGTGTAAGGCTAAATAAATGTGTTGGTCTTTGTAAGCTCGTTCCTCTCACATAAGGCATCGCAAACTTGATCAAAGACCTCCAGGTGTCTTCTAGGATTGCCCTCTCCATTGAACTTGTGCGTAAGCTTCGCGATTTGTGCAACCTTTCCAGAGCTACTCTGTCCGTTACTCTCATGACGATTCCTATACTTTTAGCCATAGCTCTCCCCAATGCTTGTGCAAAGGCTACTAGATCAGTTGGAAGGGTTGCTGGTGGAGGTATTGGTTCAGCAGGGGCAACATGTGGTATATGAAGGGTGATGACTATAGGTTTAATGGCATGAATCATGGAGGAGTAACCAATAGGTGGGGGTCATACATAAATTCCCATAGGTATTGATGGTGTATGAGCCAAGGGCACCACTGGTCTATTCATTTGTGAGGATGTCCCCCTTGCTCTAAGGTGGGGGTTCATACATGAATTCCCATGGGTATTGATGGCGTATGAGCCAAGGGCACCATTGGTGTAGTCATTTGTGAGGATGCCCCCCTTGCTCTAAGGTGCATTGGCAAAGTAGAGGAAGATGCAAGGAATCAAGGATCTTGGGTGAATTTTCCTCCTTCTGTGGCCTTAGTCGATGAGATGGATGGGTTAACTAGGCTTGGAGTCACTTGTTATAGGGAATCCTATTTGCGCAGTCCTGGCTTGGGACTCGTTTTGGACATACTAAACTATTTGGGCTACTAATCGTTGCTATGCCACTTGCAAAGTCTCTTCTTCCTTTTCTCTAGCAGCCTGGATTAGTGCCTCTACTGCATGCACTTCTTCTAATATTCTACCATCAACAAGCATAAGCACTTGTGCAGGAGGTGGTTTGAGGTCATAGTTTTACAGAGAAGGTGTGAGCTGTATGGATAGGGATATCAATGTCAACACTCCCTACTTGTAACAATGAAAGTGTCTCCCTAGAGTTTACCTCAACTCCTTTATCATGTGGTCTGTATATAGTAAGATTTGGTTTATGTTAGAATGCAAGCAAGAGTCGGCTATGGTGGATCAAATGCTAGAATCAACATAATTAGTAAGTGATTAGATGATGATTAAGATGAGATTAGTGATGAGCAATTAACCTAATCAGATAATGTAGGCATGGATACTCAAGAAACCAGCAAATTCTCATTAGGCCAATGCTTCAATTTATAGGTTGTACATCCATAAGATGCCAAGCATCTAATCCCACTGATTTCTCCTTGATTTGTGCCACGTCCCCTACATCTAGGGGCACCTTTTTCCTAGAATCTTTCCACACCCCTATATTCACTCATTCTACCCTTGATTCTCTCATTAGTAGATTCCTTTTCACTACTACCCACTTAATTACAAACTCCCTTTTATATCCTCTTGCTAAGGGCTTGTTCCCGCACACACCCATTCACTTGCATATTTCAACACCTCCCCTCAAGTGAATGATCCTAGCACACCTGGACCCCATACCAAATTTCCCTCTTACTTGGTAGCCGGCGAGACCAGTGCCTCAAGTCCCTAACTCATAGATCTTGACACTCTCTCTCTATGTGTCCAAGGCTACTACAAGTGCCCGTGACCTTGACTAAAGTGCTCACACATACATCTACCACATGGTCTACATCATCGGTGGCTCAGAGGTGGTTTTACTCTGTTGGGGCAGGTTACATTGGGTTGTGGGGTTTCTCTCTCTTTCTTTCTCACAAAAGATGTCCTGACTCCTCTACCTTAGGAGTCTCCATGAAGTTTGCCAATGTCCATCCTTCTTCGTTTGGTTTGCTATAGCAGTCTCTAGCCATATGTCCTGGCTTCCCATAGTTGTGGCAAGTGAAGGTCCTTCCTCCTCCTCTGCCTCTTCCTCGTCCTCGTCCTCGTGCAAAGCCTCCTCGGGTGTAGAATGCTTTCTCCTCTCTAGTTGTTGGGTCCAATCCTTTCTTCTCTTTGACCTTGTTCTCTTGCTCTAGTAGAGCTCCTTCTATCTCATGCAACTTCAAATCTAGTACATTCTTTAAGGTTTCCACAATGTTCTCATACTCTCCCTTGTCCACACTCTTCAGAAGCACTATTAGTGCCTCGTCATCTTCTACCTTCTTACCAATGGCTGACAGTTGTTGCTTAATTCTTTTGTATTTTTTCAAGTGTGTGGTTAGAGGTTCACTTTCTTTCATGTCAAGTTTGTAGAATTGTATAAGTAGATTTATCTTTGAATTTTTTGCTTGAGTGCCAAATAATGTGTTAAGTTCCATCCCATGCATCTTTAGCCCTTTGTATCCGTGCAATGTGGTGAATTATTTCATCATTTAAGCTAAGTGCAACGAGCCCTAATACTTTCTCATTCCTGCTCTTCCACTCATTCTCCCCAATCTCCTCTGGACATTCATCTCCTCCCTCAACTAGCCCCCACAGATTCTTCCTCATAAGCAAATACATGGTCTTTGTTTGCCATGTATGGAACTGCTCCCCATTAAATTTAGCTATTTCTTGTGTAATACTCATGAGATGATGTGAAGGGGGTCTTACCTCTTGATCCAACTCAAGATTCAAGGGTAGTGTCTACCTTTTTACAACTCCAATCTAATGTTTAATGATGATTACAACAAGTTTATCAGCATGAATTCACCAAAAATTACATAAAGCCAAGGGTAACTAATTTGTACTAAATGGTTAGGATGTCAAACCATCTCCAAAATGCAATCTGAAGTGATAGAGATCTGTATATCAGATACCCAATGGTAAATTTGAACCATAAATTACACCAAAATGCAGTGATTAGTGCTAACTAATAACTAATTAGTAAAATAATCTCATGTTTTGTGTGCAAAAAATAGAGTGTACAGGGAGGCCATATCTAGTGCCTTAAAATCCTTCCAAAGGCATCAATAGCAATTAGTCTAGTAGAGGATCAAGCCAAAAATAGAGTGTACGGGGAGGCCATATCTAGTGCCTTAAAATCCTTCCAAAGGCATCAATAGCAATTAGTCTAGTAGAGGATCAAGCCAAGAAACAAAAGATTTGATCAAACATTGAATGCTTAATCTCTGTTTTACCAAAGTCACTTGCAGATTTGATGCAAAGCTTGATTCCACTTCTCCTTGAAGAATTTCAAGATTCTGAGGTCATAGGCTTGTAGAGAACCCTTGAAAACCCCTACGGCTAAGAGTAATTAGACCAATTCATCTTGTATAAGTGTAGATCTCCAAATTGCTTTAGAAAAGTGGCACCGGCGAATTCGTGTTTTTCTACACTCTTACGCGGCGGTTTGACGAGCTGATGTGATGGGCTGCAGCGTGGAGAGTTCATCTAGCTATGGCTAAGAGTATTTTGCCTAATTTAAAGGCTGGAGGGAGAGGGAGCTCCTCCACTAGCTAGGGGTGCAGAGAGCTTGTTGTTGAAAGAGACTAAAAATTATGATTAACTCTTAATCCTAATTAGCAAGTTAATTTATTGCTTAAGAAATAGATGGATCCTAAGATATGGCTCTGATACCATGTTAGAATGCAAGCAAGAGTGGGCTATGGTGGATCAAATTCTAGAATCAACATAATTAGTAAGTGATTAGATGATGATTAAGATGAGATTAGTGAGCAATTAACCTAATCAGATAATGTAGGCATGGATACTCAAAAAACCAGCAAATTCTCATTAGGCTAATGCCTCAATTTATAGGTTGTACATCCACAAGATGCCAAGCATCGAATCCCACTGATTTCTCCTTGATTTGTGCCACCTCCCCTACATCTGGGTGGGCACCTTTTCCTAGAATCTTTCCACACCCCTATATTCACTCATGCTACCCTTGATTCTCTCATCAGTAGATTCCTCTCACCTTTTCACTGCTACCCTACCCACTTAATTACAGACTCCCTTTTATAGCCTCTTGCTAAGGGCTTGTTCCCGCACACACCCATTCACTTGCATATTCCAATAGTTTAGAGGTAGCGATTAAGGCCGAACCTGGGAGGTAGCTAGCTACACGGTCAAAAAGACTGGTAGCTAGCTTAACTAGTGAGGCCTGGTTAGGATTCTCACTTCTTGGGATAGGGGATCCTTCCATTGACTTAAAATTTAACAGAGTATCACTAGCCCCTAGTGCAGGTCCTTGTACAATGCTAAACTGGGTTCCGATTGAAGATCTTGAGCCTAGTGTAGACTGGTACACACCTAGCTCAATAAATACGCTATTGGCTAAATAAGTCTCTAATACATGCCTAGACCACAGGTGCATGTGAATATGGGGTGGATGCCCCGGACAAGTTTGAGAACTTTTTTTAAAAATGTTTTTTTAAAATTCAAAACATTTTTGGATTGTCCTAAGTTTTTCTGAAACACATTTATGGTGTTTCTTAACCCACCTAGTCTAAAAAATAGTGTACTATTTTTTAGGTTAGTCAAGCACTACGGGTGCTAGATCCCATAGTTAAGCTACTTAACTATGTAAAAATGTAACTTTTTAGGGTATCACACAAGATGCGTTAACATGATCACAACAGCCTAAAACATATATTAGGCAAGTTTGTGCATGCATTTTTCAAAAAAAAATATTTTTTAAGACCCCGACCTTTACCTTTTCCCTTTTTGTCTTTTATCTTTTTATTTTTATTTTTACTTTTTATTTAATATTTTTTTATTTTTAACTTTTTTGGTTTACGATTTGAGAGTATTTTTAGAATCTTTGACTTGGGCCTGCATGCATTAAATGCATCCAACCACTAAAAACTTATCTAAAAATGGGTATTGACAGGCTTCTGGACTTTTTGGGCTAATAGCCTAAAAGCTTGTACGCATTAAATATGTCGTCCCAGCCAATCAAATCTAACACCTAGTGGCCTAAATTATAGGTGGATTAAATTAACTTAATTTGTATTCATTACACTAATGCAAAACTGCAAAAAAACCTGTAAAATGTAGAATTTAATCTGCCTTGCAAATCCTCCTTGAATTTATGTTTCAATCCCAATTTCTCCATATCAGCCTAAATTGGAGTAAACCCTATGCCCGAAAATCGATTTTAAGGTCTGTTTAACTCGATTCTTTCAATTTCATGTTTAATTGACTATTTTCTCTTTCAAAATTAAAGAATATAGAAAAACAAGAAATATAAAAAACCATACATTGAACTTGTAAATGATAAGTTTGAGTAGAGTTAACCTAAATGCATAAATTATAGAACTCCCTAAAAATGCAAAACATACAGAAATTAAAAAACATGTAGAAATTAAAAAACATGTAGAAATTGCAAAGCATGTAGAAATTGAACATAAATTTCTTAAGATTTCAACAACAATGCAACAAAATGGATAGATTTTTAAATTTTCGTTTCTAACATTCTTGAAAAAGTACTGAAAACAAAAATATAACAGAAATCAATCACACACACACACACATGCATTCAAAATGCATTATGGCTATGGGGTGGGGCTATTCCCTGGTAGGAGCCACTTATTTGGAAGCCCTTGCACCAAAGAAAGGGTGTAGGAACAAACCAATGTTGTGGGAATTTTCCCAACCACACTCAGGAGCATAAAACAGCTCAACTGAGAAGCCAATATGCCATGACCTAGCTCACAAAATTGCATGGGCAAGGTGTGTCATTCACCTTGTGAATACTTGTGCTCGGATTCTCGTAGGAGATAATTTTGCCACACAACCACACTCCAAAGCTCCACGCCACCGCACCGCACTCCAAATGAATCTTAGCCCTCCTCTCACTCAATCTCTCTCTCTCTCACACACACACACACACATACACCCACACATACACGATGAGCATATAACATCTCTAATTGAATTAAGCAAGCAAGACACAAGAGAGAGAGTAGAAAAGAAGAGCACTCTATTACTTGCATAAGAGAATACAAATTGACCATAGTGAGAATACAAATTGACCCTTATCTTGGCCCCCAGTCTTCACACCTTGATTGACCATACTTAAAATATAGGTTCATGGCTTTCGAAGTCCTCCTAGGCTTGTGCAAACACTTAATCTAAGCATGCAGTCTCCATAATTAATGCCATGGCACACCTTTCATAGACAAGCGGCTATTGCACATATAAAATATAAAATGAATCTATTGCCCGTAGGCTTGTTGCCCTGGATATTCCTTATATAGTAGTGTCTCTTTCTGGTCTAGAGGACATGAAGGGTGTGGCATAGGAATTATAATGACCTCCAAAAATGTGTCAATCATATCCTCAAATGTTATATGCATGTATGAGGGTAGGCAACTGAGCACATGATGCCATTGTCCAAGGGGATTTGTTGAGGTCAAAGCACATACCTTTTCAATTCAGCCGTGGACATAATCATCTTGAATGTCAATCAAAAGAATGATTTGCTTGAAGAACCTGGTAGTAGATATGATGGTAGGATCTCAGATCACTTTTGCCATCGTGTATGGATAGTAGTAATCATGAACTATCATTTCAATGTATCGAAACTGTTCTTGAAGTAAGGAAAATTATAGATCAAGTGAGAGTCCCAAGCACGCCTTTCATTGAACTCTGTGGTAGTGAACCTTTGTTTGATTGGCATGAATAGTGTGCCAACACAAAGGTGCCTTGGAGATGCCCTATATATATCTCCATATTCTTTGATGTGGAGAGGAAAGACAATCTCTAGGCTGGTTGGATACCAAAGTTAGCAATCATAACTTGACCATCAGCATCAGTAGCAACAAGTATCACCTCATATCCACCCCATGACTTGACTGAATGCTCGCACCGCCCCACCACTTATAGGCACATTGGGAGATCACCAATGTGATGATTCTTATCTCGAGTAAGTCAACCGATTGCGGGTTGACAAGCGTGGATCCTTTGGTCACATTGGACAACAATGATTTGGGTTGATCCATTTCCCCCATTTCTCTTTCCTATAGCTTGTCATCCACCATTAAAGGATATTGGCATAAGTTTTTACTTGGATTCGAGTGGTGGACCACAATGATTTGGGTTGATCCATTTTCCCCAGTTCTCTTTCCTATGGCTTGTCATCCACTAAAGCGTATTGGCATAAGCTTTTACTTGGATTGGAGTGGTGGGGTCGAATCGAGTGATCTATAATAGAGCCTATTGCATTACATGAGGCTTTAGTACTAGATTTTGGCTTATGATAATTTGCTAATATTTTGGAGTCGGGAGATCAAGTATGGGGTCAAAGGTAGAGCCCTGTTAACCCTCATTGGACACCTCTCTCTAGCATCGAATGCCATCTAGAACTAAATCTTTAACTTAAAATAAATTGATAAGACCAAGCATAGCATAAAGATAGACATCAATGTAGACATCATCTCACCGACAAGTGTTAGGTTGAATCTCCCCCTCTATGTAAGTGGCTCCTCCTTCCTTTATGAGAGTATTTTAATCATATATAGGCAAAAATATCCCAAGGAGCCATTAATAGCATAACTTTCCAAAAGTGAGCTTGTTTACACAAAAAATAGATGGACTAATCATAAACTTTAGTACAACTAAAGTTTATGATTAGTACTAACCATAAAGTTTACATAAAAATACGTAGATAAAACATAAAATTTAGTACAACTAATAAACTAATGTGTGAATCTTATAAATAATGGTTAGGTCATATGTATAATGCTAGCATGTGTACACAAAATATTGGGCACATGGCCATAGTCCAAAATAATCAAAATTGTTGTATAAGCCGCTCAAAATAGATGTTCAATCAATAGAGCTATGCAACACATGCATATATCGTAAATGCCAAGAGACTAACTTGACCGCATGTAGATCATCATTCATGGGAGACACACTTCAACCTAGCATCAATGGAACACACATTACAATCATGTGAATACTTGATGCTCATACACCTACTCAAAATAAAAATAATAATGTTAATTGGGGACACATGCAAATAATCCTACAAGATAAACGTAAATAATTAAGCCCACAAGTCAGAACCAATCATGCATATACTTTCCATGAGGAATATGTGGAAATCATCCACATGTAGAATCACCCACGTAACGTAGGTAAGTACAATGGTATCACAAGGGTCCCCGATCGATCATCGAGGTATATAGCTAACATCCCTCTTGCTAGGATTGGCAACTATCCCTTGTTGCATATTTGGTTATATGAACGGATGAGATCTGGGTAACTACAAAAGAATCTCTCAGGCATCCATCTGTAATCTTCTCTTGGATGGTTCTTAAAGGTCAAAAGGTACTTTGTGTAAGTGTTATCAGTGTGTGTAGTGGTGTGTTGGTGATCCACAATTGCATTAAGTACTAGCTATTCTTCATTATCAACAAGTTGGGGTGCCTCTTCATAAATAGGATAAGTGTTATCAGTGTGTGTAGTGGTGTGTTGGTGATCCACAATTGCATTAAGTACTAGCTATTCTTCATTATCAACAAGTTGGGGTGCCTCTTCATAAATAGGATAAGTATGGATTGGTCCTCTAAATGGCCATAACTGTGAGATCCCTGTTCCCACCGAGCAACGGATTCGGGGTACTAGCAGCGGAAATAGCACTTCTCACACGGGACAGCGGTCCCACATTCGGGGCCTCGCCCACGGATATCCGGACAAGAGACTAATCCGTCGGTTTTTCCAAAACCGAACCCGGAAAAAACTTCCTTCACCCGAAAAGCACGGGCGATTCCACCAGGATAACTCTTTACTCTAACGTAGTCAAGACCATTACTGATCAAGCTAATCCGCCGACTGCACCTATAAAGATACTCCGTCAGATCAAGGAAGAAACTTGCACTTGGATCATTGGGATGAACGCTTTTTTCCCCATTAAGAGGCACAGCCGTTGATTCCTATCCATAGAACAATTACTATCCGAGATTTACTTTATCTATCGTAATCAGAAATTGAGTCTCGATTTACGGATCCATCAGTCCAGCCTAACCCCATCCGATCCCATGGGTTAGCCAACCGCTCACCAACCACTGTAGTGATGGGATCCAATTTGGAATTTGGTTAGGTTTTGTCCCGGGTACCAAGAAAAAGAGTTCCAAGGCCCCCTAGCCGGAAGTTCATGCAAACATAAAACTAGCCACACCACTTACACACCCAATATGAAATTGCCTTTTTCTTAGCATCAGCTAACTTTAAAACAATCCTTTAATGAAACCATAGTATCACTGATCACAATCTTCCAAATTATCCGGTTGATTCTTAATTTTCCCTCATTCCTTCATCAGAGTATTTATGGCATCATTGGCAACCAGAACGCTCACCACCTGTCCACTCAGGGGCCTTTTCAATAGTTCCTAGCCCATAATACTCGGCAAATCATCACTTATAAAAATCAAGATGGACTCTCGTTGAAGATCAGCAAGATCAACCAACAGATCCATAAAAAGAGCCATGGACTCATCCATTGAAGACCAGCAAGGTCAATCAACCAGATCCATGCCCGGTTTCACGAAACAACTCTTACTCCTTGTTCCAATATCTTCCTCGACGCACGCGTGGGTATCCTAGGTGACCCAGAGCCCGAGCACCATATGGTCAGCACCCTCTAGATCCTTCGCAGGTGACCTAGCGCTTCACTCATAGGCCGCTTCCTTGGTCCCTCATCCACCGTACCGGAAGCTCACCATTTTAATCGAACCGAGGCTGGTCAAGACCTCGGACCTTGCTACGCGAAACGTCCTCCATTGACTCTCCGTCACAGCAGTTGCAACTTTATCAGTTAGGTCTCCACGACCTTAATCACAAGACGGTCAAAATGCTTCCTCAGCATTCTTGACATAAAACAGCCATTTACAAACAGCATTTACAAACAGTTTACAAATACAGTTTCTATATTAACTCTCATTTTTCCACATTATCCCTCATCAATCCACATTACTTATTCCACATTCCATTTATATGTGTACTCATCCCATCACATCATTTTCCATCTCTTCACTTCAGATTCCTTCACATCACATATCATATATTCACATCCATACATATATCCACATCCACATCCACATTCACATCCATACATCCACATCTACATCCATGCATCTATTTTCACATCCACATCTACATGCACATTCACATCCATACATCCACATCTATATGCATACATTCACATCTACATGCATACATCCACATCCACATTCATACATCTACATCTACATGCATACATCCACATCTCCATGCATACATCCACATCCACATTCACATTCACATCCATACATCTACATCTACATGCATACATCCACATCTACATCCATGCATCTACATCCACATCCTCATTCACATCCATACATCCACATTCACATTCACATCTACATGCATACATCCATACATACACATCCACATTTACATCCATGCATCCACATCCACATCCTCATTCACCATCCATACATCCACCCTATCACAACCCATATACATCTTATCCCATCACATACACTTCTTACCTCACCCCATATACATCCTATCACTTCTTAACTCATCTTATCACATCCTAACTCATCTCATATGCATCTTATCACATCTTATCACTTCCCATATCTTTTATGCATACCTCTATGCATGAAATTTAATTATGCTAAGAATAACACTTCTATAATAAAATAATCATCTTTTATGCATACCTCTATGCATGAAATTCAATTATGCTAAGAGTAACACTTTTATAATAAAATAATCATCTCTTATGCATACCTCTATGCATGAAATTCAATTATGCTAAGAGTAACTCTTTTATAATAAAATATTCATCTCTTATGCATACCTCTATGCATGAAATTCAATTATGCTAAAAGTAACTCTTTTATAATAAAATATTCATCTCTTATGCATACCTCTATGCATGAAATTCAATTATGCTAAAAGTGACACTTTTATAATAAAATATTCATCTCTTATGCATACCTCTATGCATGAAATTCAATTATGCTAAAAGTGACACTTTTATAATAAAATATTCATCTCTTATGCATACCTCTATGCATGAAATTCAATTATGCTAAAAGTGACACTTTTATAATAAAATATTCATCTCTTATGCATACCTCTATGCATGAAATTCAATTATGCTAAAAGTAACTCTTTTATAATAAAATATTCTTCTCTTATACATACCTCTATGCATGAAATTCAATTATGCTAAAAGTAACACTTTTATAATAAAATATTCATCTTTTATGCATACCTCTATGCATGAAATTCGATTATGCTAAAGGTAACTCTTTTATAATTAAAAAAAGATGAATTTTCTTTTACTAATTTCTAAAAATTTCACCATAACCTCCTTTGTATGGCTCACCATTTTTTAATTTTCCACATCTTTAAAACTAATTAAAAGTACACCAATATTGAAATTATCCTAAAGTAAATATTTTTTTTCACTTAATTGAGATAAACATTATAAAAATTTGACATTAATCACTTAACCATTCACCTAGGATAGAGAATGGTTGGTTTTGTTAGAGAAGAGAGGGGAATGCCTTTTGTAATGAGGCCTAACATTATAGAGAAGACATAAAGCATAAAAACCATTTTAAAACCATAAAAATCCATAAAATAATTGAAAGAAAGAAGAATCACCAACTTACTAATGACTTTGATAGCTTTCCTTTGGCTTGATGGTTTGAGGGTTCAACTCTTGTTTGGACAAGAGTGGCCACCAATCTTTGGAAGAGGGAAATGTCAAAAACTAATGAATTATTAACAAATTCATAGTTCTTGGCTTGGGTGGAGTAGAGTAACAATGCATTAAGCATTGTTAATTTTCAACAAGGGGGAGGCTTCTATTTATAGGAAAATTGAGCTCCTAACCAAACAAACTAATTCTAGAATTTTTCAAATCAGTTTGGTTGAATTTGGACTAAATTTGGACCTAGTTTGGTTCTTTTTTTATTCGGTTTGGTTCCCTTTTGATTTGGTTTGGTTCAAGAGAGAGGAGAGATAAAAATATCACATTATTTTTTAGTTTAAAACTCATTCAAGCATGTGAAATATGCACCTCCTTTAATGGACTCCCCTTCCTTACATATGTGTCAAAATGGAATGATTATACCCAAAATATCTCATATTTTTAATATTGCTCATAGTTTTTTACTAATAAACCTTGTACATTTTCAACTCTTCATCTTATGTGAGTATTTACTCAATTTTGGATACCCAAAATATCTCATATTTTTAATATTGCTCATAGTTTTTTACTAGTAAACCTTGTACATTTTCAACTCTTCATCTTATGTGAGCATTTACTTATTTTTGGATACTCAATTTATCTCATTTTTTTGATATTACTCATAGTTTTTTACTAATAAACCTTGTACATATTCAACTCTTTATCTTATGTGAGCATTTACTCATTTTTGGATACTCAATTTATCTCATTTTTTTGATATTACTCATAGTTTTTTTACTAATAAACCTTGTACATATTCAACTCTTCATCTTATGTGAGCATTTACTCATTTTTGGGTATCTTCTTTTACAAATTGGATTTATCTCCTCCCTACACATGGATTGATGCTATTGGCCCATAGGAACCTTAATTGGACCATAATTCAAAAATTTCTGAAAATCTAGACCCTTAGGTTAAGGTCCTTTATACCCATTTCCAATTAATTCCAATTGCACATTGGAAAGTTGTTTTTGAATTTCTGTTTCAGGGGAACTTATTTTAATAAGATGAGATAATGTTTCTATCTAAAATATTCAAAATCTGAATATTCTCTCTCTAGAATATTTTCTCTCTCTAAGTCAAAACAGAGGTAGAGACGAGATCTCTTATATTTCTGAAGAGGGAATTGATTACAGGGGGGATACTAGACATCAAAAAGGGGTTGGGGGAGGAATCTTACATTCTACCCCACTTAAAAAACGCGAGATGTCCTCATCTCGCAGGTGGAGTATGATCTCTTTCATCTTCTTCTTCTTCTTCAATCACTTCCAACGTTACGCCTTGGAAGTGGACGGCCGATTTTTCCCTGGTATTCTGCTAGAGTATGGATGATTTGAGAACTGTCGGTTAAGCCCTTGGTTTTCAGTTGCAGTATAGATCTGCCCTTTTTTCCTCTTCTACTTCTTCTGAAATTGTGACTGCTCTGGCTGCTGCAGTTTGAGGTGGAATTCTTTCTCTTTGGTTGCCCCTGTTTTGGAAAGGAGTTTTGAGGTTACTCTGGACAGAGGCAGATGGTTGAGTTGGAGTTCTTCTGGGGTTATCCTGGCTTGGGCGAGACGGACCCTGATTAGACTGGTATGAAGGGATTGGTCTCTGAATTCGGGGTCCTAGACTTCCCTGTCCCCTTGACATGGCAGGAGTTGGACAGTCTTTTAACTGATGACCAATACCTTGGCATCCAAAACACCTGTTCTCACTTCTGAGCTTATCATTCTGAATCCTTAAAATAGGTGGGCCTCCTGAGAAAGTATTCTAGGGGAAGGGTCTTCCTTCACTTTGGAATCTTCCTGCATCCTGATTCTGAATCGGCCCTTGCTGCCTCTTTGGGGGTGGAAAGTTTGAAGTACTTTCCTGGGCTTGGAATCTTTTAAAGTTAGAGGGTGCAGGCTTTGGCGGGATCTTTACTACAAGGGCTTTGGCAAAATCCTTTGCCATTTTTACTGCTTCAACCATGGACACTGGTTTGGCATTTTTGACCAGTGTGTCCAAGGGTTCGTTCATTGCCCGAATGAACCAACCATTGAGCTATTCTTCATCTAGAGGTGGTGAGTATTTGAGTAGAATAGCAAAGGCCTGGTGATATTCTTCAATAGTTTTGTTCTCCTGCTTTAGCTCTAAAAATTTGTTCATTTTGGTTTCCAAAAATCCAGGGGGACAAAATCTCTTTCTCAAATAGGTTTTTAGGTCATTCCAGGATTGAGTATTTCTGCTCAGACGGTTGGTGTCACAGTGGTTCCTCCATGCTACCCTGGCTGTTTCCACTATTTTCAACCGGCCGCCGAGAGCCATTTTGCTCAGCTCATTATAACCTGTGACGTCAAAATACTCTTCCATGGCTTCCACCCATTTCTCCATAGCCTCACCCAGGTTCTCCCCTTCTCCTTTGAAGGGTCCTGGCTGAGTCCTATGAAGAGCTTTGCGAACATCAGGGTTAAGTTCGTCATCTTCAGAGACAGGGTCTGGCTGCTGAACTGGCTGCTGACGGCCACGGTTTCCTCGTCTCATAATTCTGTCAAAAATTTATATATTAGAGAGAGAATAGTTATAAGATCAAAAGGGAGATTCTTACTCCTGTATACCTCGAAGACTGGGGAAGGAATCTGTATACCTCGAAGACTGGGGAAGGAATCTTACATTCTACCCCACTTAAAAAAGTGCGAGATGTCCTCATCTCGCAAGGTAGAGGACAACTCTTTTTCTTAAGATCCAATTTTATTCTGGGGTTCCTTATATTCTGGTCAACCCAACAGAATACTGGGATAAATATCCCTTATATAGAACTCATCATTAAATAACAATTCATTCAGATCATATCATTCATATCTTTAACATGATAATGGTCCATTAGACCGAAAAATTTCCTTCTAAACATTCCTCCACGGGAATTTCAGTCAAGTAAGTTCTCAATTTGTCATCCCTTAACTTGATCTACCGGTCAAGTGTTAACAGTAGCAATCTGACAGCACAATCCACTTATCTCATAGTGATTTGCTGAATTCATTATCATCATTCCAGTTATGAATATCATCACAAGGACTCGTCCCATTCATCCTCATTGTGGTTTCGCTCAGGTTATTATATTTCAACTAAATTTTAGAAATCATCATTTTTCAATCAGAATCCAAATCAATTCATCAATTCTCAAACAGAATTAAAAATCATATCAACCACATTCGAAATCATCATCTGGATAGCATTAACACTTATAATTTCAAGTCTTAGATTTACTCGTATATACTGTCAGTAAAGAGCTGCAGTTATACTCTCGGTATATACGGGTAGTCACGGCTCTTGGAATTATAAGGTAAATACCATCATGTTGTCTAGGCCTCAAGCAAGTCAAGGATTCTATATAATTGCGGTACTTCCATCAGAAGACCCAATAAATTACGAATTTCAGTTTGAATATCAAATTGTATGAATTATATCACACAATTACAACCTTTTTGTGCTTCTTGATAAATTTTTAACATATTTGGCTTCTCAGTTGATCTTTATTAGCCAATTGGCTCTGATACCAGCTGTGAGATCCCTGTTCCCACCGAGCAATGGATTCGGGGTACTAGCAGCGGAAATAGCACTTCTCGCGCGTGACAGGGGTCCCACATTCGGAGCCTCGCCCACAGATATCCGGACAAGTGACTAATCCGTCAGTTTTTCCAAAACCGAACCCGGAAAAAACTTCACCCAGAAAGCACAGGCGATTCCACCAGGATAACTCTTTACTCTAATGTAGTCAAGACCATTACTGATCAAGCTGATCCGCCGACTGCACCTATAAAGATACTCGGTCAGATCAAGGAAGAAACTTGCACTTGGATCATTGTTGGGATCAATGCTTTTTTTCCCATTAAGAGGCACAGCCGTTGATTCCTATCCATAGAACAATTACTATCCGGGATTTACTTTATCTATCGTAATCAGAAATTGAGTCTCGATTTACGGATCCATCAGTCCAGCCTAACGCCATCCGATCCCATGGTTTAGCCAACCGCCCAACCACTGTAGTGATGGGATCCAATTTGGAATTTGGTTAGGTTTTGTCCCGGGTACCAAGAAAAAGAGTTCCAAGGCCCCCTAACCGGAAGCTCACCATTTTAATCGAAACCGAGGCTGGTCAAGACCTCGGCCGACCTTGCTATGCGAGACGTCCTCCATTGACTCTCCGTCAGCAGTTGCAACTTTATCAGTTAGGTCTCCACGACCTTAATCACAAGACGGTCAAAATGCTTCCTCAGCATTCTTCACATAAAACAGCCATTTACAAACAGCATTTACAAACAGCATTTACAAACAGTTTACAAATACAGTTTTTATATTAACTCTCATTTTTCCACATTATCCCTCATCAATCCACATTACCTATTCCACATTCCATTTATATGTGTACTCATCCCATCACATCATTTTCCATCTCTTCACTTCAGATTCCTTCACATCACATATCATATATTCACATCCATACATATATCCACATCCACATCCACATTCACATCCATACATCCACATCTACATCCATGCATCTATTTTCACATCCACATCTACATGCACAATCATGCATCCTCATCCATACATCCACATCTACATGCACATTCACATCCATACATCCACATCTATATGCGTACATTCACATCTACATGCATACATCCACATCCACATTCATACATCTACATATACATGCATACATCCACATCTCCATGCATACATCCACATCCATATTCACATTCACATCCATACATCTACATCTACATGCATACATCCACATCTACATCCATGCATCTACATCCACATCCTCATTCACATCCATACATCCACATTCACATTCACATCCATACATCTACATCTACATGCATACATCCACATCTACATCCATGCATCTACATCCACATCCTCATTCACATCCATACATCCACATTCACATTCACATCTACATGCATGCATCCATACATACACATCCACATTTACATCCATGCATCCACATCCACATCCTCATTCACCATCCATACATCCACCCTATCACAACCCATATACATCTTATCCCATCACATACACTTCTTACCTCACTCCATACACATCCTATCACTTCTTAACTCATCTTATCACATCCTAACTCATCTTATATGCATCTTATCACATCTTATCACTTCCCATATCTTTTATGCATACCTCTATGCATGAAATTCAATTATGCTAAAAGTAACACTTTTATAATAAAATAATCATCTCTTATGCATACCTCTATGCATGAAATTCAATTATGCTAAAAGTAACACTTTTATAATAAAATATTCATCTCTTATGCATACCTCTATGCATGAAATTCAATTATGCTAAAAGTAACTCTTTTATAATAAAATATTCATCTCTTATGCATACCTCTATGCATGAAATTCAATTATGCTAAAAGTAACTCTTTTATGAAAAAATATTCATCTCTTATGCATACCTCTGTATGAAATTCAATTATGCTAAAAGTGACTCTTTTATAATAAAATATTCATCTCTTATGCATACCTCTATGCATGAAATTCAATTATGCTAAAAGTAACACTTTTATAATAAAATATTCATCTCTTATGCATACCTCTATGCATGAAATTCAATTATGCTAAAAGTAACTCTTTTACAATAAAATATTCATCTCTTATGCATACCTCTATGCATGAAATTCAATTATGCTAAAAGTAACTCTTTTATAATAAAATATTCATCTCTTATGCATACCTCTATGCATGAAATTCAATTATGCTAAAAGTAACACTTTTATAATAAAATATTCATCTCTTATGCATACCTCTATGCATGAAATTCAATTATGCTAAAAGTAACACTTTTATAATAAAATATTCATCTTTTATGCATACCTCTATGCATGAAATTCGATTATGCTAAAAGTAACTCTTTTATAATAATAAAAAAGATGAATTTTCTTTTACTAATTTCTAAAAATTTCACCATAACCTCCTTTGTATGGCTGACCATTTTTCAATTTTCTACATCTTTAAAACTAATTAAAAGTACACCAATATTGAAATTATCCTAAAGTAAATATTTTTTTTCACTTAATTGAGATAAACATTATAAAAATTTGACATTAATCACTTAACCATTCACCTAGGATAGAGAATGGTTGGTTTTGTTAGAGAAGAGAGGGGAATGCCTTTTGTAATGAGGCCTAACATTATAGAGAAGACATAAAGCATAAAAACCATTTTAAAACCATAAAAATCCATAAAATAATTGAAAGAAAGAAGAATCACCAACTTACTAATGACTTTGATAGCTTTCCTTTGGCTTGATGGTTTGAGGGTTCAACTCTTGTTTGGACAAGAGTGGCCACCAATCTTTGGAAGAGGGAAATGTCAAAAACTAATGAATTATTAACAAATTCATAGTTCTTGGCTTGGGTGGAGTAGAGTAACAATGCATTAAGCATTGTTAATTTTCAACAAGGGGGAGGCTTCTATTTATAGGAAAAATTGAGCTCCTAACCAAACAAACTAATTCTAGAATTTTTCAAATCAGTTTGGTTGAATTTGGACTAAATTTGGACCTAGTTTGGTTCCTTTTTTATTCGGTTTGGTTCCCTTTTGATTTGGTTTGGTTCAAGAGAGAGGAGAGATAAAAATATCACATTATTTTTTAGTTTAAAACTCATTCAAGCATGTGAAATATGCACCTCCTTTAATGGACTCCCCTTCCTTACATATGTGTCAAAATGGAATGATTATACCCAAAATATCCCATATTTTTAATATTGCTCATAGTTTTTTACTAATAAACCTTGTACATTTTCAACTCTTCATCTTATGTGAGAATTTACTCAATTTTGGATACCCAAAATATCTCATATTTTTAATATTGCTCATAGTTTTTTACTAATAAACCTTGTACATTTTCAACTCTTCATCTTATGTGAGCAATTACTCATTTTTGGATACACAATTTATCTCATTTTTTTGATATTACTCATAGTTTTTTACTAATAAACCTTGTACATATTCAACTTTCATCTTATGTGAGTATTTACTCATTTTTGGATACTCAATTTATCTCATTTTTTGATATTACTCATAGTTTTTTACTAATAAACCTTGTACATATTCAACTCTTCATCTTATGTAAGCATTTACTCATTTTTGGGTATCTTCTTTTACAAATTGGATTTATCTCCTCCCTACACATGGATTGATGCTATTGGTCCATAGGAATCTTAATTGGACCATAATTCAAAAATTTCTGAAAATCTAGACCCTTAGGTTAAGGTCCTTTATATCCATTTCCAATTAATTCCAATTGCACATTGGAAAGTTGTTTTTGAATTTCTGTTTCAGGGAAACTTATTTTAATAAGATGAGATAATTTTTCTATCTAAAATATTCAAAATCTGAATATTCTCTCTCTAGAATATTTTCTCTCTCTAAGTCAAAAAAACAGGTAGAGACGAGATCTCTTATATTTCTGAAGAGGGAATTGATTACAGGGGAAGATACTAGACATCAAAAAGGGGTTGGGGAAGGAATCTTACAATAACAAGCTAATATGAAAAGAATTTTGAATTCTCCAATGAGAAGGTAAGTCTAGCCTATGTGCAAGATCATTAATCTTTTCAATGATTTGAAATGGTCCATAAAATCTAGGAGCTAATTTCACAACAGGGTTCCTTTCAACACTTTTCAGTATTCTTTTCTCAATTTATTTAAAAAAATCACCAACATGAAAAAGTTATCTTTTTACACTTATTGTTTGCTTGTTTTATATATTTTTGTTGTGCCTTTTTTATAGCTTGTCTAAATTATTCATGGAATCTTTGAAAGTATTTAGTGAGCTAATCTATAACCTCTATAGTATTGGAAAGACAAGTAATATAAATGGGAAGTGTTTTACCATAAACAATTTCAAAAGGGACTTTCTTTGTGGCAAAATGAGTAGTGTTGTTATATACAAATTTTAATATAACAACACTACTTATCCCATTGCTTTGGATGAAAAGAAACATAGGCTCTAAGTAAATCTAGAATGATACTATTTGTGACTTCTATTTGACCATTAGACTCAAGATGAAAGGTAGTTGTTGTGAAATCCAACTTAGTGCCTAGGTTACTAAAAATTGTAGTCCAAAAATCACTACAAAATTTTGAATCTCTATTAGAGACAATGACTTGTGGTAACCCATGATGTACAATATTTTTTCTCAAAAACAAATGAGCAACTTGATGAGTAGTCAAAGCCTTTTTGTAGTCAGATGAAGTATGCTAAAGTGGTCAACTATGGTCGAAATCGTCATTTTGACTAGCTATATTAAGAAAACTAGAAATGAAATCCATAGAAATTTGTTCCCATGGTTCATGAGAGATAGGTAAAGGTATAAGCACATTAGGTGTCTCTTTGGAGTTTCCCTCAACTCCTTCATCATGTGGTCCATGTGTAGTAAGATTTGGTTTAGAGGAAGTGGTTAAAAAGATTGGTAGTTAGCTAGACTGGTAAGGACAAGTTATTTTAGGGTTCTCACTTCTTGTTGAGATTGGGGATCGTTCCATTGACCCGAATTCAGATGAAGTATTACTGGCCCCTATTGTGCATGTCCTTGTACAATGCCAAACTCAGACGAAGTATCACTGGCCCCTATTGTGCATGTCCTTGTACAATGCTAAATTGGATTCCGATCAAAAGTCCTAAGTCTAGTAGGCTGGTATATGCACCTAGCTCTATGGACCCACTTTCCTCTAAATTGGCCTCCAAAACCCACCCAGATCATAGCATGTGAGTATGGGGTTTTTAAAGGTCTTACGGATGTCCTAGACAAGTTTGGGAATTTTTGAAAATTTTTTGTTTTTAAAAAAAATTTGGGAAAACTTTGGATTGTTCAAAGTTTTTCTAAAATGCTTTTTTGGTGTTTCTTAGCTCGTCTGGCATAAAAAAATGATGTACTTTTTTGGGTTAGTCAAGCGCTATAGGCACTAGCTCTCCCAAAGTCAAGCTCAGCCCATGGAAAAACACAATTTTTTGGGGTGTTACACAAGTTGCATCAAAACGATCGCAATGTCCCAAAATACATTTTGGGTCAGCTTGTGTACACGCTTTTTTTATTTGCCCACAGACCTTACTTTCCCCTTGTTACCTTCTCTTTTGTTTTTTCTCCTTTTTTTACTTTTTGATTTTTTACTTTGACTTTTTATTGTTTTATTTTTACTTTCACGGTTTCGATTTTGGTTTTATCAAAAAGGGGTATTTTTGGAATCTTTGGTTTTATCAAAAAGGGGTATTTTTGGAATCTTTGACTTGTAGGCCTACCTAGAAGCCTATACTGTAACACTTAGAATCTGAATCTCTTACTTTATCATCAAGTTATCCTCAAGTTGGATGGCATTAGCCATGGCGTCCTCCCAGGTGTGGTGATACCTCTATTGACCAAACCATTATGGATATGTTCATGTTTAAGCCTGTGGATAAATCGATCAGGCAGTTGATTATTAGAAAAGCGCTTATGTAGAGCACAATGAGAGTTCAAATTCTTAAGACGACTAATAAAATCTCTCACTGACTCATCTTCTTCTCTCTCAGCTTTGTGAAAATGTGAAGCCACACTCCACAAAGCTCCCTCATGCACAAATTGCTTTAGGAATAACCTTCGAAGCCCAATAAAGTTTAGACGTTCTTTAACTCTCAGAGTGTGATACTAATCACCAGCTCGTACAGGAATTCCCATAGGTACCAATGGCGTATGAGCCAAAGGCACCACTATTCTAGTCATTTGTGAGGGTGTCCCCCCTTGCTCTAGGGTGCATTGGCAAAGCAGAGGAAGATGCAAGGAATCAAGGATCTTGGGTGAAACTTCTTCCTTCTACGGCCCTAGCCAATGAGATGGATGTGTTAACTAGGCCGCCTAGAACCATTGTTATAGGGGGACTTCTGCAATCATGGTTGCTTCCATGGTTGCTACCATAGTTGTAATCGAGGGCATGAAACTAATGGGAAATCTTGCATGGTTGGTCATAGGTGGTGTCATTATGAGTGGTGTAGAACACATTACCATAGAATCTGGAATTATGCTAATAGCATCTTGGGTTGGTACCTCTCTACTACAATCTCAAAATGTGAAGTCTGAGCTTATAGATTCTTGGAGTCCTGTGTAACCTAGAGGACTAATAGCAGTCGGGGCTTGGTTCATCGTGTATCCGGTGAAACTATAAAAGTAGGATCCACTAGGCTCACATGGGGTGTTACCATTTCTCTCATCATGGGCATTCTTGCTTTGGATATCCCAACTGCCAAAGGTCTTTGGATCCTTTCATGTTCAATGATCCTATGTATGTAATCACAAATACCCTGCAATTGTTCCTCCTCAGTTGTGGCCCCAAATATTGATTGGACAATCCCTTCCCATCTAACACCATAATCTTGGGCTATAGCAAAATCCACAAGAGTCTCTATTGATGCGTCATATTCCGAATCATCTGTGAGAAGACTTTGATCTAAGATTTACAAGCATAGCTCTTTCCTCAAGGTAGACGCAATGTTATTACCTAGGTCGAGACTATCGGGTGTGGTACTACTTGTACAGTCGTGGCTTGAGCATACTGAACTGTTTGGGCTACTAACCATTGTTGTGCCACTTGCAAAGTCTCTTCTTCCTTTACTCTAACAACCTTGATTAGCGCCTCTACTGCCTACACTTCTTCTAATGTCCTGCCATCACGCATAAGCACTTGTGCCACAGGGGTTGGTTCGATGGTCAATTGCAAACAGGAGCTATATGGATAGGGATATCAACGTGAACGCTCCATGTTTTTAATGATGAGAGTGCACCATGTGCCTCTCTGGAGTTTAGCTCAACTCCTTCATCATGTGGTCTATATGTAATAAGATTTGGTTCAGAGCTAGCGGTTGAGGCTGAACCTCTGAGGTAGCTAGCTACGTGATGAAAAAGACTGGTAGTAGTTGGCTTGATTGGTGAGGCCTGGTTAGGGTTCTCACTTCTTGGTACTGGGGATCCTTCCATTGACTAAAAATATGATAATGTATCATTGGCCCCTAGTGTAGGTCCTTGTATAATGCTAAAATGGGTTCCGATCGAAGGTCTAGAGCCTCTAATGTAGGCTGGTAGCGCCTAGCTCGATAGATGTGCTATCATTTAAATAGGCCTCTAATACATTCCCCAAATCACATGTGCATGTGAATATGGGCTGTTTGAAGGTCCTACGGATGCCCTGGACAAGTGAGAATTCTATTTAAAAAAATTCTTTTTTTTTGGAAAAATTTTTAGACTGTCCCAAGTTTTTCCAAAACATGTTTCTGGTGTTTCTTAAACTGTCTGGCCCAAAAAAGAGTGTACTTTTTTCAGGTCAGTCAAGTGCTACGGGCGTCGGCTCCCATAGTTAAACCTCCTTAACTATGTAAAAATGTAAATTTTTGGGGTGTCACACAAGATGCATCAACATGATTGCAAACAGCCTAAAACATATCTTAGGCAAGTTTGTGCATGCACTTTTTGAAAAATTTCTATTTATTTTTTTTGCCCCGGACCTTTTACCTTCTCTTTTTCCCTTTTACTTTCTCTTTTTATTTTTTACTTTTTTATTTTTACTTTTTACTTTTATAGTTTATGTTCACCCACCAGAAAAGAGTATTTTCAAAATCTTTGACTTGGGCCTGCACGCATTAAATGCGTCCAATCACTCAAAACTTACGTAAAAATGGATATTGATAGGCTTTAGGACTTTTTGGGTAGGACTTTTTGGGCTAGTGGCCTAAAAGCCTGCATGCATTAAATGCAACTAGCCAATCAAGTCTAATACCTAGTGGATTAAGTTAACTTAATCTGCATTAATTATACTAATGCAAAAAATGCAAAAAACCTATAAAATGCAGAATTTAAGCCGCCTTGCAAATCCTCCCCTATTTCTCCATGTAAGGAACCTAAATTGAGATAAACCTTATGCCTAAAAACCTATTTTGAGGTCTATTTATTCAATTTCATGTTCAATTGGCTGTTTTTTCTTTTCTTTTCAAAATAAAAATTGTAAAAAAAAGAAGAAATGTAGAAAACTAAAAATTGAACTTGTAAATGATAAGTTGGAGTAGAGTTAACCTAAATGCACATATTATAGAACTCACTGAAAATGCAAGACATATAGAAATTGAAAAACATGAAGAAATTGAACAGAAAGTTCTTAAGATTTCAAAATGAACAAATTTTAAGAATTTTGTTTCTACCATTCTTGATAAAACACAAAAAACAAAAATATAACAGAAATCAATCATATGCACACACGCATTCAAAATGCATTTTGGCTATTGAACTATTCCCCGGCAGTGGCATCACTTATGGGAAGCCCTTGCACCATAGAAAGAGTGCGGGAAAAAATAATGTCGTGGGTGGCGGGCTTTGCCCAACCACACTCGAGAGCATAAAACAACTCAACCAAGAAGCCAATATGCCATGACCTAGCTCAAAATTGTATGGGCAAGGTGTGTCACTCACCTTGTGAGAATACTTGTGCTCGAACTCTTGTAGGAGACGATGTTACCATGCAGCCACACCAAAGCACCACTCCACCGCCACCCGCACTCTAAAGGAAGCTCGACCCTCCTCTCACTCAATCTCTCTCACACACATACATACACAATGAGCATATAATAGCTCTAATTGAATTAGGCAAGCAAGACACAAGAGAACAAGCGAGTAGAGAAGAAGAGCACTCTATTAGTTGCATAAGAGAATGAGTCATAAGAGTCACATTTTAGGTTTTGTAGGTGACCTCTAGGGTTCACTCTCTTGGGCAACCAAAGTTAAAATTCTAGTCCTCGGGCTCATTTGGCCACCCTCTCTAGTGTAAACACCTATTCTAAAGCTAGCACTCCACCTAAAGTCATGTGGTGCACCTTTAATATAAAAGTGGCGAGCACACACATAAAATATACAAAACATGGTTTTCAAAGTGAATTCCGCACATTTCGATGCCTGTGGCGCAACGGTGGTGAAAATGATGTGGTGGCCGACATCACATAAGATTAACCCCAAAAATAGAGAATTAATCGTCTAACACATTAGCATTAGATTTATTGAAGAATTTTTATTTTAAGATACCATATAAAATTGTGTGTTTTATTTTTCACGTATAATAATCTAAGCTTGGGCTAATTTATCTAACCTTAGGATTGGGATTAATAATCTAAGTTAGAATCTATAATTATAGAGAGATAAAATCTTAATGCACATACACATGTAGATCAATAATACTTTAGGATTCTATGCAAGATTTTAAAAAGAGAAAGCTATTAATTATCTCATTAATCAAGGGCAAGAATGCAAAAATATTATCCAAGAAGATGTGCAAATCCTGACCTTAATTTTTGGAAAGAAATGAGGGATAAAAGACAATGTGAAGCCAATTTATTATTAGTAAACCTTGTTCAAATTTGTACCCGTTTGTATGATGGTAATGTGTGGATGTAGGCTTCAGCTACTCTTCTTATTGTCACTGATTAAGCTATCCTCTTTAGTGGATAAGGCATACCCTACTATGTGATCTTAATTATGTTAACAATAACTTTATGTGTTATGGATACGTTTTGAGCCGGTGCATTTTGAGGCTCATTCACATGCTATAAAGTTCTCACATACATCCCAAGGAGTGTCAGGTCAAACTATTTTTGTTCGATTTTAGGCTTTTTGCATTGTAGAAGCATTTGGTGTGTAGATAGGGCTGTTATCACCGCTTCATCGACTTTGCATCTTTAAGCTCATCATTAACATCTTTGTCAACATCGTCATCATTGTCATCAACTTTTGCATTCCTGCTCTAGTAACATTTCTAGACTCTACAGTCTGCCATTTTCATACACTTTGTAGGTTTCATTGACAGTACCTACATGTTTTTGGAATATTTACATTTTGTGTCATTATTTGCACGGTGAAATGGCAAGAAGTTATGTATTTAGGATACTTTCTACATTGAGGATAAGCTTGATAGGACTAATTACCTATTGTGGTCATATATGATGCATCGTGTATTATTTGCCAAAGGGATTTAGAATTTTGTTATTGTCATTGGGGCCCAATCTCACAAGTACGTAGGATAATACAAGTACTTTAGATGATGATACTAGTTCATATGTAACTGTGGCATTTGCCCCCGCGCACCTCCCACAATGGAATAAGCCACGTGGGATGGTAGGGAAGCATTGGTGGCACTTTTTGTGAAAAGGATCCTTATCACTCATATTCGCTCATCCAAAACTACCAAGTAGGCTTGGGATGCACTTGTTGCACTTTACCAAGTGTGTAACGAGGCACAAATGACCTACTTTCATAAGAAGCAATTAGAGTTTGAGCATATGAATGAGGGAGACTTGATGGATGATTTTGCAGGTATTGATGAGGCCTATCCAAACGATTCATTAGTGTATATTGTTCTTGTAACTTTACCGAGCAATTAGAGTCCGAGCATATGAATGAGGGAGACTTAATGGATGGCTTTCTCACAATGATCAAATGTAAGACCCCTATCCCCACCGCGCAACAAATTCAGGGGTGCTAGCAGCGGAAGTAGCACTTCTTGCATGGGGCAGGGTCCCACACTCGGGGCCTTGCCAACGGATATCCGGACGAACCCGGAAAAACTTCCTTTGCTCAGAAAGCACGGGCGATTCCACCAGGATAACTTTTCCCTAACGTAGTCAAAAGCCTTAACTAAGTGAGCTCATCTGACCGAACCCATAAGTCCCATAGTCAGATCAGGAAAAAAGACTGTACTTGGATCATAGAGACCAACGCTTCTTTCCTCATTGAGAGGCGAAGCCGTTGATTCTTTTCCATAGAACAATTTTTGTCCGAAATTTACTTCATCTATCGAACTAAACAGAAATTGAGTCTCGATTTATGGTTTACGGATCCATCAGTCCAGCCTAACCCCATCTAGTCCCATGGGTTAGCCAACCGCCCAACCACTGTAGTGATGGGATCCAATTAGGAATTTGGTTAGGTTTTGTCTCGGATAGTACCAGGGAAAAGAGGTCCCAGGCCCCCTAGCCGGATGTTCATGCAAACATAAAACTAGTCACACCACTTACACACCCAATATAAAATTGCCTTTTTCTCAGCATCAGCTATCTTTAAAACAATCCTTTAATGAAACCATTGTGTCACTGATCACAATCCTCAAAATCTCTGGTTGAATCCTTATTTCCAATCATCTCTTCATCGGTGTACTTATGGCATCATTGGCAACCAGAACGCTCACCACCTGTTCACTCAGGGGCCTTTTCGTTCCTAGTAACTGGCAATATATTCACATAACAAAATGGAATCTCCGTGGAAGATCAGCAAGATCAACCAACAGATCCATATAAAAGAGTCATGGACTCATCCGTTGAGGACCAGCAAGGTCAATCAACCAGATCCACACCCGAATTCAAAAAACAACTCTTACTCCTTGATCCAATATCTTCCCCGACGTACTTGTGGGTATCTTCAGCGACCCAGAGCCCAAGCACCGTATGGTCAGCACCCTCTAGGATCCTTCACAGGTCACCTAGCGCTTCACTCATAGGCCGCTTCCTTAGTCCCTCATCCACTGTACCGGAAGCTCGCCATTTTAATCAAACCGAGGCTGGTCAAGACCTCGGCTGACCTTGCTATGCGAGACATCCTCCATTGACTCTCCGTTCAGCAGTTGCAACTTTATCAAGTAGGTCTCCACGACCATATTCTCAAAACAATCAAAATGCTTCCCCAGCATTCTTGACATAAAACAGTCATTTACAAACAGTTCACAATTACAGTTTCTATAATGAACTCTCGTCTTTCCACATTGTTCCACATCAATCCATATTACTTAACCCAATTCCAAATCATATGCGTATCCATTCTTAACCAGATACAACAATTTCCATCCCATCACATCAGATTCACTCACTTCACATAACATCCATTCTTATCTTTCTTAAATTACATTACATCTCATCACATCCATTTCTGATTACATCTCATTCATTCACATCTTATATTATTCATTCACATTCTGATTCACATGACATCTCATCTCATCCATTTGCTCATATCGACGTCATATCCATTCACATACAAATTCGCATTCATTAATCCACATACACATCCACATCGATATCCACATCCATACATCCACATCCACATCCGCATCCATTTCTCATTACATCTCATTCATTCACATCTTATATTATTCATTCACATCCCATACATCCACATCCATACATCCACATTCATATCCACATCCATTTCTCATTACATCTCATTCATTCACATCTTATATTATTCATTCACATTCTGATTCACATGACATCTCATCTCATCCATTCGCTCATATCGACGTCATATCCATTTACATACAAATTTGCATTCATTAATCCACATACACATCCACATTCGTACATCCACATCGATATCCACATCCATACATCCACATCCACATCCACATCCACATATACATCCATGCATCCACATTCATATCCACATCCATATCCACATCCATACATCTATATCATACATTCACATCCACGTTCACATTCATACATCCACATCCATACATCCATATCCACATCCATATTCACATTCACACATCCACATCCACATCCACATCCACATTCACATTCACATATATCCACATTCCATTTCCATATCCACATCCACATCCACATCCACATCTACATCCACACCCATATATCCATATCCTTATCCACATTCCACATTCATACATCCACATTCCACATTCATACATCCACATCCACATTCCATATCTACATCCATACATCCATTTTCACATCCACATTCATACATCCACACATCCATATCCACAACCATACATCCATATCCACATTCCACATTCATACATCTATATATAGAATGTAAGAGAATTCTAATTTTTTGGATATACAGATTCTTTACGCATCTAATTAGGCATAAAGACAACTTTAGTAGGAATAACACTTTTATAAAAATCCTTTTATGCATCTATTTATGCATAAATTCAATTTTAAGGAAAATAACACTTTCGAATTAAAAATAAACCTTTTACGCATTTTACTATGCATAAATTTTATTTTAATGAGAATAACACTTTCAAAATAAAAATAAATCTTTTATGCATCTATCTATGCATAAATTCAATTTTAATGAAAATAATACTTTCGAAATAAAAATAAATCTTTTATGCATCTTTCTATGCATAAAATCAAAATTGATAAGAATAACTCTTTTGGAATAAAAATAAAATTCTTTATGCATCTATTTATGCATAAAATCAAAATTGATGAAAATAACTCTTTTGAATTAAAAATAAAATTCTTTATGCATCTATTTATGCATAAAATCAAAATTGATGAGAATAACACTTTTGGATTAAAATAAATTCTTTATGCATCTATTTATGCATAAAATCAAAATTGATGAAAATAACTCTCTTGAATTAAAATAAATTCTTTATGCATCTTTCCATGCATAAATCTAATTTAGTAGGAATTACACTTTTAGAATAAAAGAATTTCTCTTATGCATCTTCCCATGCATAAAAACTAAATGAAAAATAACTCTTTTAAAATAAAAACTTTCTTTTATGCATAAACTCAATTCTGATGAAAGTCACACTTTTATAATTAAATAATTTCTTTTATGCATCTAATTTATGCATAAATTCCATTTATGATGAAAATCATACTTTTAAAATTAAAAAAAATCTTTTATGCATATGTTTATGCATACAAATTGTTTATGATGAAAATCACACTTTTAATATAAAAAAAATCTTTTATGCATAAGTTTATGCATACAAATCATTTATGATGAAAATCTCTCTTTTAAAATCACACTTTTAATATTAAAAAAATCTTTTATGCATACAAATCATTTATGATGAAAATCTCTCTTTTAATATAAAAGAATTTCTTTTATGCATCCATTTATGCATAAAAATCATTTATGATGAAAATAACACTTTTATAATCAAAATAACAATTTCAATATGCTTCCTTCTATGCATAGAATTTCAATATGCTTCCTTCTATGCATAGAATTTAATTCTAAAGAAAGTAACACTTTTTTAATAAAATATTTTTAGTATGCATTTTTCTATACCTAGGATTAAAAATAACACTTTAAGAATACATATACAATGGGAATTACTCTTTTTGAATTACAAAATAAAGCTTGTTTTACACAATTTTAGAAAATTTTGCCATAACCTCCTTTGTATGGCTGACCATTTTTCAATTTTTAACTCTCTAAAATTAATTAGAATTTCACCAAGAGTATTTAAATCATTCTAATGTAAACATTTTCTACTCATTTAAGAGAAACATTATGAACAACTTGATTTTATCCATTAATCATTCATTTAGGATAAAGAATGGTTGGATTTACTAAAGAAGAGAGGGGAATGCCTTTTTCAATGAGACATAACATCATATTCATTTTAGAGAAGACAAAAATCATAAAAAACCATAAAACGAAATAGAAAAGAGAAGAATCTCCAACTTACAAGGAGAATTTGAGAGCTTTCCTTTGGCTTGATGGTTTGAGGGATCTACTCTTGTTTGAAACTGTTGGAATTAGGGTTGCAAGAAAGCACACAAAGCTTGGAGAAGAAGAAGCAAGAATGCACACAACACAAAGTATATTAGATTGTGTCAATGTACAAAAGATAAGTTAGCCCTAGAATGATGGGCGTATATACAAGCCGGGGGAAAAAACCTCCTAAAGAGGGAAAAAGTGCCCCGGCGGTCCTAAGTGTGTTCACACACATCACTGCCTATATATATGGCAACAAATCCCTCCTGGGAGTGATGGTATGAACAAGAGCTGGCACTCATGTATAGGGGAGTGCCATGCCCGAAGTAGATCAATCCACAAAGGGGAGCAAGCCCAAAGCTTTGCGGAAAGCTTCGAACTTCTCACGAGGAAGCGCCTTTGTGAAAAGATCGGCGAGGTTGTCCTGTGGTGTTGGCACATAGGCCAAGCTGATCTCTCCTGCTGAGAGTCTCTCCCTGACATAGTGATAATGCACCTCAATGTGCTTTGTGCGAGCATGAAAAACTGGGTTTCTCATAACTGCCAGTGCGCTCTGACTGTGAGTGAAGATAGAGGTGGCAGACTCCTGTCCAACACCCAAGTCAGCCACCATGGGCCGTCTGAGCCACACACACTCAACCGTGGCTGTGAAAGCTGCCCTGTACTCAGCTTCACAACTCGAAGTGGCCACAGTAGGTTGCTTCTTGCTCAACCAAGATATGCATGAGCTACCGAGCATGAAACAAAAACCACTTGTAGACACTCTTGTGTCATAGCAACCAACCCAATCTGAGTTCGAAAAAGCATGCAAATCTGGTGGCAACGATCCCCCCTTGGGATAAAACAACCCAAGATGTATGGTGCCACTCAAGTAGCGAAAGATGCGTTTAACTGCCTTCCAATGCTGAGACCCTGGGCTATGCATAAACCTGCTCACCTGTGAGACTGCAAATTGAATGTCCGGTCTCGTAATGCATACATAAATGAGGCAACCAACAGCTGTCTGATAGAGTGTGACATCAAAGTGATCTCCAGCATCATGAAAACTCAACTTCAAACCTGTATCCATTGGAGTAGCAATAGGCTTGCAGGCTTCAAGTCCGCAACAATGTCTCAATATACTTTGTTTGACACAAAGCAATACCTCCATCACACTGCTTAAACTGTATCCCCAAATAATGATGCAAATGTCCCAAATCTGACATCTCAAAAGAGGCATTCAAATCAGCCTTAAAATCAGCAATATGACTCTCATTTGGTCCTGTGAGCAGCATGTCATCGACATAGAGAGCAATGATTAGATGTACATCATCCACACGTTTAGCATACAAAGTGCTTTCTGTTGGACTATTCTGAAAACCATGTGCAGTCAAATATGCATGTATCTTTTCATACCAAAGCTCGTGGAGCTTGCTTTAAACCATATAAAGCCTTTTTCAACCTGCACACTTTGTTTTCCTGCCCTCTTTGAGCAAAACCACGAGGCTGCGATACATACACCTCCTCATGCAAATCTCCATTCAAGAACGTAGTCTTTATGTCCAACTGATGTACATTCCAACCATTATGAGCTGCCAATGCACAAATGCTACGAATGGTAGTCATACGACAAGTGGGAGCAAAGGTCTCATCAAAATCAATGCCCTTTTCTTGAGCATAACCCTTTGCAACAAGTCTAGCTTTATAGCGATCAACACTACCATCTGGCTTTCGTTTTTCAACTTAAAAATCCACTTACATCCAAATGGCCTTTTTACCAATAGGCAAATCACACAAAGACCATGTACCATTCTTCATTATAGCATCATATTCACTTTGCATTGCAGCCAACCAATTTTCTAATTTTTGTGCCTCATCAAATGAAAGAGGTTCTTCCTCTTCACACACACTAGACACAGCCAAAGCATAACAATCTGATGCATAAGAGGCATGCTGAAAACCTGAACGAGTACGACTAGAATAGGTGCATCAATTTTACTATCACGCGAGGTTTGCACCAGCCATTTAGGCATTCCTCTAGCCTGCTCATTTTCAGCCCTATCCTCATAGATGCATAGGCTGAGTATTTGCCTCATTAGGACTTACATTTGAATTCCCACCTGTAAATAGAGGCAACAACGTATCAAATACATCCTGTGAGCTCACACCTGTCTCTTTGGTACATGATAACAAAGGCTACACAGCATCTTCCACAAAAACAACATCTCGACTAATCAAGATATGCTTTGACTGCGGATGATACAATCTGTAACCCTTGCTCTCAGCACTGTAACCAACAAAAATGCATTTGACAGCCTTATCATCCAATTTTCTGCGTTGTTGCATAGGCACTAAAGCATAGGCCAAGCAGCCAAAGACACGCAAGTGACCAATAGAAGGCTTCCTGCCATGCCAAGCTTCGTATGGAGTAATAGACTGCAAGGCCTTAGTGGGACACCTGTTGAGTACATATGCAGCACACATGACAGCCTCAAGCCAAAATGCATGTGGCAAAGCATGGCTCTTGACCATACATCGTGCCATCTCCATAAGTGACCTGTTTTTTCTCTCAACAACACCATTTTGCTTAAGGGTATACGGCACTGTACATTGGTGTTTTATCCCACAACTAGCCAGAAATGCATCAAACTCTTTAGACATGTACTCCCCCCCTCGATCAGAACGGAGGGTGCCCACATTACAATTGGATACATTTTCAACCATAAGCAAAAATTGTTTGAAGCACAAAAACACTTCGGACTTTGCCTTCAGTGGATATACCCATGCATGCCTGGAGTATTCATCAATGAAAGTCACGAAGTACAAGTGTTTACCAAATGACGGAGTTTGCATAGGCCCACATACATCACTATTATATACAAGTTGCAATTTGCGAGTGGCCCGCACAGAACCATCCTTTGGAAACGCAGAACTCTACATTTTGCCCAAAATACAGCCTTCACAAACATGTTTCAATGGTACCTCAAGAGGGGGCAATGAAGCAACCATATCAAATTTCTGCAAACGCAGCAAAGTAGCAAAGTTTAGATGACCAAAACGAGCATGCCATAGTTTTGCATCTGAAACTGCCTTTTTATCAGAAACTGCATTTGCTGAATCTTCCACACACTTGTCATAAGAATTGAGCCTATACAGCCCACGAAACAAGGTGCCAGATACAATAATCGTATCACCAGAAGTCAAATCATGAATAGTACATCTGTCATCCACAAATTTGACTACAAGTCCAAGTCTAGCAAGCGCAAAGACAGACAATAGATTCTTCTTTATCCCTGGCACATACAAAGCATCTGAAAGTGTAAAAGTGCTACCATTAGTAGCAGTAAGCATAATTTTACCAATGCCCTTCACTGGGTAAGAAGCATTATTGGCACATGTGACAGTATTCCCATTAGGGACAGCCTCAAGACAAGTGAACATATCACGATGCAAGGTAATGTGCTTTGTCAAAATACCATACATGAGAGTCAACAGAAACTGCCAAACATGCATCATGTACAGATGGGTCATACTGGCAATACACACTAAATGCCCATTCTGTATCCTGCACAACATTTACAGAATCTGTATTTGTAGAAGCATTCGCTATTGTGGCTGCATTTGACTCTTTCTTCTTTGCCTCTTTAACCTTTAGCTTAGGACAATTCTTAATGATATGATCATTTGCCTTACAATAGCTACACCTGATCTTTTTCTTGCCTTTATCAAGAGCCTTCTCAGACTTATTGTTGCTACCTGTGGAAGGAGAAGAAGTTGCAGACCTATTAATAGGAGAAGAAACAGTGGAAGGGGCTGCCTTACCACTTCTTCTCTGCTGGGCAGCAATAAATGCCTAATCAACTGCACGTTGCCTAGCCCTGTTTTGCCTAGACTGCGCTTCTTGCAAGAGCTTGTTGACTAAATTATCATACTTGACAACATCAGGTCTGTCCTCATCAGTAACAAGTCTCCACGTGGAAGCAAAAGTCTGATATGACTCAGGTAAAGCATCAAGAACAGTCTGCACAAGAGAATGATCAGGAATAATCTCACCTACAGAAATCAATTGTTCCTTGAGATCTTTAATCTCAGCAAGAAAAACATTCATGTCATCATCTTTCGGCATAATCTTCGATTCTAGCTCTTTACGCAGGTAAGAGATTTTTGCCTCATTGCATACAAACCAGCTAGAATATCCCAAGCCTGTTTTGCTGTTTTAGCTGAACGAATATGTGGGGTGATGTTACATTTGACAGAAAGTGCAATCAAGGCATGAGCCTACGTATCTTTACCATCCCAATGAGCTTGTTCAGTAGTGGGTAAAACAACAGCAACAGTAGAGCTGCTAGAACCTGCAACATCCTCAACAGATCCTACATCCATAGAACCTGGACGTACATCCATACCCTGCACAATGTTCCACACTCCTTTTGCAACCAAAACATGCTGCATCATGTATGCCCAAAGTGGGTAGTTGCTGTCTCCATCCAGTTTGTCATCAGCAGACAACATGTAAAATACATCATTGCTGTTATCAGTCATGGCCACTGACTAAAACTGATGCAAAAGCTACCTGTAATGAAGCAAAGACTGAACAGAAAACAACTCGTGCTATGTAGCACAGTCCACAATAGAATACGTATGCCTGTTTTGTAGAAAATTGCACTGTCAAAATTTCTACACAAAATGACGAAAACACCTGTGCAGAACTTAAAATGCAATAATGGAGCCCGAAACGACCTCAGATGCAATTTCTGAGAACGCCAAGCCCTATGGGCTAAGTTTGGAGGGTATAGGGACCAGCAAGCGCTCGTGAAAGCTCACCTCAATCGGAGAACGTGAGTCGGAGGGTGCCGGCGGCGTAGCCCTGAGAGCCGATGCCTGCTCTGATACCAATTGTTGGAATTAGGCTTCTTGGTTGATCCTCATTAGCCAAATAGCTCTGATACCAATTGTAAGATCCCTGTCCCCACCGCGCAACAAATTCAAGGGTGCTAGCAGCGGAAGTAGCACTTCTTGCGCGGGGTAAGGTCCCACACTCGTCGGGGCCTCGCCCATGGATATCCAGACAAGAGACTAATCCATCGGTTTTTCCAAAATCGAACCCGGAAAAACTTCCTTTGCTCGGAAAGCACGGGCGATTCCACCAGGATAACTTTTCCCTAACGTAGTCAAAAGCCTTAACTAACTGAGCTCATCTGACCGAACCCGTAAGTCCCATAGTCATATCAGGGAAAAAGATTATACTTGGATCCCAACGCTTTTTTTCTCATTGAGAGGCACAGCCGTTGATTCTTTTCCATAGAACAATTTTTGTCTAGAATTTACTTCATCTATCAAACTAAACAGAAATTGAGTCTCGATTTACGGATCCATCAGTCCAACCTAACCCCATCCAGTCCCATGGGTTAGCCAACCGCCCAACCACTGTAGTGATGGGATCCAATTAGGAATTTGGTTAGGTTTTGTGCCGGGATACCAGGGAAAAGAGTTCCCAGGCCCCCTACCCGAATGTTCATGCAAACATAAAACTAGTCACACCACTTACACACCCAATATGAAATTGCCTTTTTCTCAGCATCAGCTATCTTTAAAACAATCCTTTAATGAAACCATTGTGTCACTGATCACAATCCTCAAAATCTCTGGTTGAATCCTTATTTTCAATTATCCCTTCATCGGTGTACTTATGGCATTATTGGTAACCAGAACACTCACCACCTGTTCACTCAGGAGCCTTTTCGATAGTTCCTAGCTCATAGTAGTAACTGGCAATATATTCACATAACAAAATGGAATCTCCGTGGAAGATCAGCAAGATCAACCAACAGATCCATATAAAAGAGTCATGGACTCATCCGTTGAGGACCAGCAAGGTCAATCAACCAGATCCACACCCAAATTCAGAAAACAACTCTTACTCCTTGATCCAATATCTTCCCCGATGTACTTGTGGGTATCCTCGGTGACCCAGAGCCCGAGCACGGTATGGTCAGCACCCTCTAGGATCCTTCGCAGGTCACCTAGCGCTTCACTCATAGGCCGCTTCCTTGGTCCCTCATCCACTGTACTGGAAGCTCACCATTTTAATCAAGACCTTGGCCGACCTTGCTATGCGAGACGTCCTCCATTGACTCTCCGTTCAGTAGTTGTAACTTTATCAGGTAGTCCTCCACGACCATATTCTCAAAACAGTCAAAATGCTTCCCCAGCATTCTTGACATAAATAAGTCATTTACAAACAGCTCACAATTACAGTTTCTATAATGAACTCTCATCTTTCCACATTGTTCCACATCAATCTATATTACTTAACCCAATTCCAAATCATATGCATATCCATTCTTAACCAGATATACAACAATTTCCATCCCATCACATCAGATTCACTCACTTCGCATAACATCCATTCTTATCTTTCTTAAATTACATTACACCTCATCACATCCATTTCTCATTACATCTCATTCATTCACATCTTATATTATTCATTCACATTCTGATTCACATGACATATCATCTCATCCATTCGCTCATATCGACGTCATATCCATTCACATACAAACTCACATTCATTAATCCACATACACATCCACATTCGTACATCCACATCGAGTCCTTACCTCCCTTACATTGGAAGGTGGTGGAAGGTCCATAATTGCTTGTACCTTCTCAAGGTCCATTTTTATGCCTTCCTCCAAGATAACATGTCCCAAAAGAACCACCTTCTTTTGTGCGAAGCGACATTTTCTAGGATTGAGATAACCCTTGACATCATCAACACTTTGCAAGGCCATCCTCAACTTTTCCAAGTGATCCACACGGCTTGAATAAATGCAAAAATCATCCAAAAAGACTCAAACTTTCCCAAGTAAGGTGCAAATACTTAACTCATGAGCCGTTGAAAAGTTGTTGGTACATTGGTCAATCCAAATAACATCACCCTATAGGCATATACTCCCCAAGGGGTAACAAATGAGGTCTTCCCTTGATCTTCCTCACAAATCTGAATTTGAAAGTATCCAGAGTATCCATCACACACTGAATACAATTCATGGCCTACAACTTGGTCCAAGATCTCATCTTGAAAGGGTAGAGGAAAATAATCCCTCTTTGTACATGCATTTAAAGGGTGAAAATCCACACAAACGCGCCATTTTCCACCCTTCTTGGGAGTGACCACCACTAGAGAAATCCACTCTAAATTTTCTACTGGAAAAATAAAACCAACTTGAAGTAAGCTAGTTACCTCCTTCTTGAGCACCTCTTCTTGCACCACTCCCAATCGCCTCAACCGTTGCACCACTGGCTTGCTTTGGGGTTCGAGATCAATTTTGTGCTCTACTAAGGTAACTTGGCATACTTGTGCTGTTTGCAAAAAGGTGAGGAAAACCATCCAACAATTTTCAAGTAATTATCCCTCTCAATACGTGTTATGGACTCATCAAGAAGAAGCTCATTTTGTTGGCAAAGATTGGCGAGTTCCTCTTTCTTAGGCATGATTGAAGAAGCTTCTTCCACCAAGGTTCCCTCTCCTTCAGTGTCCCCCCCCGATTGATGCCTACGCAAAGACCAAACACAACTCCTTCCACCTCTCCTTCTGAGATGGATGCCTCAGAGCTGCCACTTGTCTCCTCATCATCGGATGACTTTGACTCTGAACTCTCGGAAGTTGAAGATTCATCTCTTACCACTTTCTTATGGTGGCGACTCTTGATGTTGTAGCGGACCTTCTTATTCTCTCCTTGTTGAAGAATGAGATCACATGTCTCCCACTTCTCAACTACCCTAACATGGCGAAGCCATGGCCTTCCCAAAATCAATGGGTATGCCCTAGCATCTGACTTTGTAGAAATAACCTTAAAAGTTGTAGGCACAGAGATACCACATACATCCACTGCCAGATTCTTTACCACTCCTAGCGTTTTCACCCTAGTATTATCAGCAAGTTTGATGCGATAGGGATTAATAGAAAACTTCAAATCAGCATCTTTCATTGTTTTTTCACTCATGACATTTATTGATGCACCTCCATCAATGTATACATTATAAATTATTTACCCATCAATGATGACATCAATCATAGGAACATCATCCCCTAATATCTATGTCTACCTTTTGAGCCATAGGGATCCCATTATCCTTCTTCTTCTTTTTCTTGGACTCTCTTATATTGGCTAACTTACCCCATTCCTTCTTGAGTTTTGGGAGAGAGTGTCAAAAGTTTCCCGAATGTGATTTGTGCAGTTTTTCCCTCTAAGGTATGTTAAAAGGTCATAACTAAGAGAGGAAAATCGGATTGTCCAATTTTCCTCCTAAATGACTTTTTCTTCTTTTGTTTCTCCTCTTTCTCTTCTTCTTCAACACTCCTAGTTCTACAATTCTTTCTTGCAATCAATGGCATCAAGGTTTCTTCTTCTTCTGAATATATTTCTTTCATAAGTGCTACACTTGTATCCTCTCTTTTCCTCAATTTTAGACATTCAGGGACGATAGTGCCCCTTTTCTTGGCATTCATAGTATGTAACATTGCTTTTATCCCTAGGCTTATCCTCAATACATGGAGCATTAGGCGGCCTTGCATTGACTAAGTGCAACTTCAAATCAGTAAATTCTACCATAACTTGTGCAATATTGTGATCCAGTACCGGAGCTGGTACCTGAGATGTTAAGGCTACCTCTACCCAAAGTAGTGGAGTTGGCACACTTGCAGAAGGTTGAAACGCATCCTGAATTTGAAGGGTAGCCTCCTTTCTCAAAGCAATGCGAAGCAGCTCTTTGAAATTACTAGGATTCTTGATAAGAACATTGCCAAAGAATTTTTAGAGTCCCTTGTAGAAGATGATGAAGAAGAAGCAACAACACGTAAAGCAGCCTGTTGATACTTAATGAACAAGGCCTCATACCTCACTGAGAAGGTAGAAACTGACTCTCCTTCCTTTTGGTGGGAAATCTGATCCAACTGCAATAGTAAAGCATTTGGCGACTCCACTGTCTCAAATCTCTCCTTCATTGCCCCAATCAAGTTGTCCCACAATCACTCTTGGTATCTTTTAACAAAGCCTCATGCCAAGTTAAGGCCACACCCTCCAAGAAGTCTGGAAGAATTTCAATCCGCTCCTTCGTAGACCAACCCATTAAGCGGCATGCTTGGTTGGACTCTTGGAGATAACTCCAAGGGTCTTCTCCTTCCAATCCATGAAACACTGGAATGTTGAACATCTTGCACCAAAAGATGAGAAAAATCCAAAAAAAATTTCTTTCAAAGATTATCTTCCCTTCTTTCAATCAAGTGGGATCGTGAGGTTATGAGATAGAAGGATTCTAAACAAAACTTGCCTACCGTCTCCACTAAAAGATGTGACACAAAGTTGGGGGTTTAACTTTGGTCACGTCTCAAACCTACAGGTTGAAGAAGGGAAGGCAGTCTCGGTGCTAAAGAAAACAATAGGAACAAACTCTCATCCTCTATCTCCCTAGATCAAAACCAATACATAGACATCGAAGGTGAGATTATAGTCTAGAAGCGGAAATAGGAAAGGCTCTAGGGAAGCATTTATTTGAGCCAAGAGATCAGCTCCAAAAGTGAGGGCAAAAGTCTTGGCTAGAAGAAAATATTTCGGTAAAATACGATGTGAATTGAAGTGAAAGGGGTAATTGATACGGCTCATTTGGATGGATCGGATGGTTGGGCCACATCATTTTCAAAAAAAAGAAAGACACCAATAAAACTTCCCAAAGTGAATAATCTACTCTGATCAGACAGATATAACTTTTTCTGTGCTACTCAAAACAAAGTCTCAAAAACATCAATGGATATAGCTTGAAAAAAAAACAAAGATTTTGATATAAGTTTCATAAAAATCAGAGAAGTGTGCACAAAGTTATGACTGTTTTAGTGAGAAGTGTCAAAACTATCCCAAATACACAATCTTCTCTGATCAAACAGCAAAGCATTGAAAATATCAATGGATATATCGTGAAAAAACAAATATCTTGATATAAGTTTCATAAAAAACAAAGAAGCAAACACAAAGTTATGAACTGTTTTAGTGAGAAGTGTCAAAACTGTCCCAAATACACAATTTGCTTTGATCAAACAGACATAACTTTTTCTGTGTTGCTCAGAACAGAGTATTGAAAACATCGATGGATAGAGCTTGAAAAAATGAAGATTTTGATATAAGTTTCGTAAAAACAGAGAAGTGAGCACAAAGTTATGACTGTTTTAGTGAACAGTACCAAAACTATCTATACCTGCCTGTAGCTATGGGGAAAGGCAACAATTTCCCTCACTAAAGAAGTAACTTCCAAGATGCATGGTGGGTTGAGGTTTCCCAAGGGAGTAGAGGATACTCTTATAAAAGATATGGAAGCAAGATACTTATGTGGACACACTAAGCTCTGAAGCAAAGAGGGAAAAGATAGAGAAAGGAAGCAAAACCTTGATTCATGAAGCAAAAGAGACTTCCAATTGGAGAGGACTACAAGAGTAGGAGAGCCTAATGCTTAAGGGAGATGAAAAAAAGCATAGGAGGAGCTGGATACAAGGCTATGGTATAGCTACAAGGAGAGAAAAAATGAGATGTTTGAGAGGGAGGAGAGAGGCCTCTTTTATAGAGAAACTCTCACCCTGTTACATTTCTAGATAGTAGATTCCTTCACCCCTGGTGTGAGATCCCTGTTCCCACCGAGCAACGGATTCGGGGTACTAGCAGCGGAAGTAGCACTTCTCGTGCGGGACAGGGGTCCCACACTCGGGGCCTCGCCCAACCACGGATATCCGGACAAGAGACTAATCCGTCGGTTTTTCCAAAACCGAACCCGGAAAAACTTCCCTTATCCGGAAAGCACGGGCGATTCCACCAGGATAACTCTTTACTCTAACGTAGTCAAGACCATTACTGATCAAGTTAATCCGATTGTACCTATAAAGATACTCGGTCAGATCAAGGAAGAAACTTGCACTTGGATCATTGGGATCAACGCTTTTTTCCCCATCAAAGAGGCACAGCCGTTGATTCTTATCCATAGAACAATTACTGTCCGGGATTTACTTTATCTATCGTAATAACAGAAATTGAGTCTCGATTTACGGATCCATCAGTCCAGCCTAACCCCATCCGATCCCATGGGTTAGCCAACCGCCCAACCACTGTAGTGATGGGATCCAATTTGGAATTTGGTTAGGTTTTGTCCCGGGTACCAAGGAAAAGGGTTCCAAGGCCCCCTAGCCGGAAGTTCATGCAAACATAAAACTAGCCACACCACTTACACACCCAATATGAAATTGCCTTTTTCTTAGCATCAGCTAACTTTAAAACAATCCTTTAATGAAACCATAGTACCATTGATCATAATCTTCCAATTTCTCCGGTTGATTCATAATTTCCAATCATTCCTTCATCAGAGTATCTATGGCATCATTGGCAACTAGAACGCTCACCACCTGTCCACACAGGGGCCTTTTCAATAGTTCCTAGCCCATAATACTTGGCAATATAATCACTTATAAAAATCAAGATGGACTCTCGTTGAAGATCAGCAAGATCAACCAACAGATCCATATAAAGAGCCATGGACTCATCCATTGAAGACCAGCAAGGTCAATCAACCAGATCCATGCCCGATTTCACAAAAACAACTCTTACTCCTTGTTCCAATATCTTCCTCGATGCACGTGTGGGTATCCTAGGCGACCCAGAGCCCGAGCACCGTATGGTCAGCACCCTCTAGGATCCTTCGCAGGTGACCTAGCGCTTCACTCATAGGCCGCTTCCTTGGTCCCTCATCCACCGTACCGGAAGCTCACCATTTTAATCGAACCGAGGCTGGTCAAGACCTCGGCCGACCTTGCTACGCGAGACGTCCTCCATTGACTCTCCGTCAGCAGTTGCAACTTTAACAGTTAGGTCTCCACGACCTTAATCACAAGACGGTCAAAATGCTCTCCCAGCATTCTTGACATAAAACAGCCATTTTCAAACAGCATTTACAACAGTTTACAAATACAGTTTCTATATTAACTCTCATTTTTCCACATTATCCCTCATTAATCCACATTACTTATTCCACATTCCATTTATATATGTACTCATCCAATCACATCATTTTCCATCTCTTCACTTCAGATTCCTTCACATCACATATCATATATCCACATCCATACATCCACATCCACATCCACATTCACATCCATACATCCACATCTACATGCTTACCTCCATTTTCACATCCTCATTTATACATCCACATCTCGTATCCACATTCATATATACACATCCATATCCACATCCATACATCCACACCCACATGTATACATCCACTATCACGTCCTCATTCATCCACATCCACATTCCCATTCACATCTATACATCCACATCTACATCCACATACATACATACATCCACATCCACATTCCACATTCACATCTATACATCCACATCTACATCCACATTCACATACATCCACATCCACATTCCCATTCACATCTATACATCCACATCTACATCCACATACATACATACATCCACATCCACATTCCACATTCACATCTATACATCCACATCTACATCCACATTCACATACATCCACATCCACATTCTCATTCACATCTATACATCCACATCTACATCCACATTCACATCTATGCATATACATCCTCATGCATACATCCACATTCACATTCACATCTATGCATATACATCCTCATGCATACATCCACATTCACATTCACATCTATACATCCACATCTACATCCACATTCACATCTATGCATATACATCTTCATGCATACATCTACATTCACATTCATCTCTATACATCCACATCTACATCCACATTCACATCTATGCATATACATCTTCATGCATACATCTACATCCACATTCACATCTATGCATATACATCTTCATGCATACATCCATTTTCACATTCATATATCCACACTCCCATCTCCACATCCACACATCCACATACATACATCCATTTCCACATTCCCATTCATATAACCCCATATGCCTTCACATCTAATCTTTTACATCACATCCATTCTCGCCCTATCACAACCCATATACATCTTATCCTATCACATACACTTCTTACCTCATCCCATACACATCTTAATTCATCTTATCACCTCCTAACTTATTTCATAAGCATCTTATCACCTCTTATCACATCTTATACACCTCTTATCACATCCTATCACATCTCATTTCTATTTATAGAATACAAGAGAATTCTTATATTTGATATAAGATTTCTTTACACATTTATTTATGCATAAATTCCATTTAAGGAGATTAATACTTTCGAAGTAAAATCAATCTTTTATGCATCTTCCTATGCATAAATTCATTTTAAATGAAAATGACACTTTTGAATTAAAATTCAATCTTTTATGCATCTTCCTATGCATAAATTCAATTTAGATGAGAATGACACTTTGAATTAAAAATCAAACTTTTATGCATCTTCTTATGCATAAATTCAATTTGGTAGGAATTACACTTTTAGAATAAAATAATTTCTCTTATGCATCTAAGTTATGCATAAAATCCATTTATGATGAAAATCACACTTTTAGTATAAAAAGAATATCTTTTATGCATACCTCTATGCATGAAATCCAATATGATAAAAGTAATACTTTTGATATAAAAATTTATCCATTATGCATACTTCTATGCATGAAATAAAAATGATAAAAGTAACACTTTTGACATAAAAATTTATCCTTTATGCATACTTCTATGCATGAAAATAAAATGATAAAAGTAACACTTTTGATATAAAAATTTATCCATTATGCATACTTCTATGCATGAAAATAAGAATGGTAAAAATAACACTTTTGATATAAAAATTTATCCTTTATGCATACTTCTATGCATGAAAATAAAAATGATAAAAATAACACTTTTGATATAAAATTTTATCCATTATGCATACTTCTATGCATGAAAGTAAAAATGGTAAAAATAACACTTTTGATATAAAAACTTATCCTTTATGCATAATATTAAAATTCAATTTCTCCATGATTATAATGAAATTCTTTCAATTAATCTAGGATGATAATTCCTAGAATATGGTAGGAAGTCCTCTTTTTATGCTTTGAATGAAATTATTTTATGCATAATTTTTATAAAAATTTTGCCATAGCTCCGCTGCTATGACTGATAAATCTCAATTTTTCTAAGGGATAAAGCTTATCATTAAGGAAATAATTAAAATGATTCTCTAATTGGATCATCAATCCATAATGGATTGAATCATCAATATACATAAACTAAAAGCATAGAAAAAAGCCATTAATTTGGCCTCAAGCATAGCTTAATCTTGGGTTAAGGAAAAGCTTTATGAAAAGCTTGATTTGGATTGAGAATGGGTCATGAGTATGACCATTTCTTGAGTGAGAGAGAGAAATTACATAAAAACCCTAGAATTTAAACATAAATGGAATTAACTTCAATAGTATTTATTAAATTATGTAACTCTTCACTACTATTCACCAATTAACTTCAATAGCATTTTAAAAAACCATACCAATTAAGCTTCTCAAGCTTGAGAGGGGTTGAGAAGAGAGAAACATTGAGAAATTATAGAAAAGATCAATATTCACTAATTACCTTACAAATTGCTTGATTCTTTGTTCACGGTAGAGGCCCCCAACCAATCAATTGGTTAAGTATGTTGATGGAGCCACCAATGGGGATTGAAGAAAGAGGGAAGCTCCAAAAACTAGTGAATTATTAATGAATTCATAGTTCTTGGCTTAGGTGGAGTAGAGTAACGATGCATAAACACTATATATTTTTCAACAAGGGGGAGGCTTCTATTTATAGGAAAATTTGAGCTCCTAACCAAACAAACTGATTCTAGAATTTTCTAAATCAGTTTGGTCAATATTTGACCATTTTTAGGTCAGTTAAGCTAACTTTTTGGAACTAGACTTGAATGAGGAGAGAGGAGAGATGAAATATCTCAATTTTTATGAGTTTAAAACTCATTCAAGCATGTGAAATATGCACCTCCTTTAAAGAACTCCCCTTCCTTACATATGTGTCATAATGGAATCATTTTAATATTGCTCATAGTTTTTTTACTAATAAACCTCAACTCTTCATCTTATGTGAAATATGCACCTCCTTTAAAGAACTCCCCTTCCTTACATATGTGTCATAATGGAATCATTTTAATATTGCTCATAGTTTTTTACTAATAAACCTTGTACATTTTCAACTCTTCATCTTATGTGAAATATGCACCTCCTTTAAAGAACTTTCCTTCCTTACATATGTGTCATAATGGAATCATTTTAATATTGCTCATAGTTTTTTACTAATAAACCTTGTACATTTTCAACTCTTCATCTTATGTGAAATATGCACCTCCTTTAAAGAACTCCCCTTCCTTACATATGTGTCATAATGGAATCATTTTAATATTGCTCATAGTTTTTTACTAATAAACCTTGTACATTTTCAACTCTTCATCTTATGTGAGCATTTACTCATTTTTGGGTATCTTCTTTTACAAATTGGATTTATCTCCTCCCTACACATGGATTGATGCTATTGGCCCATAGGAACCTTAATTGGACCATAATCCAAAAATTTCTGAAAATCTAGACCCTTAGGCTAAGGTCCTTTATACCCATTTCTAATTAATTCCAATTGCACATTGGAAAGTTCTTTTTGAATTTCTGTTTCAGGGGAACTTATTTTAATAAGATGAGATAATTTTTTATCCAAAAATATTAAGAATCTGAATATTCTCTCTCTAGAATATTTTCTCTCTCTAGGTTAAAACAGTTAGAAACAAGGTCTTTTATATTTCTGAAGAGGGATTGATTATAGGGGAAGATGCTGGACATTTTGAGAGGCTAGGGAGGAATCTTACACCTGGTGACATAAGGACATGGGTCACCATCAATTGTCCTTTTGGGCACATTTTGATAAGTGTCCCATCTAACGATGCTCATGAATCTTTTAAAATTGAAAAAGTCAAGAGTCCTCTCACATGGAGCCCATAGGGACCACATGTCAACATCCTCCATATTCCACTTAGGATTTCTAAAAGGATTCCTCTTGATCCCACACTCCTCCACATGCCCTTCATGTGCTTGGCATGTGGTCTCCATATTGTTTAAGTATCTTATTGAGTCCATGTAGACATTTGGCCCACCCTAAATACATGACTCATTTCTATCTTCCCAATACAATCCAATAATATTTCACTCTCAAACCACTCTATTCCCTTACCAAGGTATTTATAATTCATACACATGGTATTTACAATGATTCACTCCACTCATACTTACATCCATAATCATTCTACTAATTATTCTAATTAGTATCAAGCCCATATTTGTTATTACATGAGATAAAGTAGTCGTCATTAAATGGTTGACAATTCGCAACAATGAGATTAGCCGCCAAAAGCTCTCCTATCGTCGCCAGCTTCTCCATCACGCTTCTCGGTTCCCATGTCTCCATGGCTAGCTTCTCCATCACATTGTTGGCCTTGCAATATTCTCCCACAAGTTTCCACCTTACTATTATTCTAAAAAAAAGATACCAATTTTTGTTATCACACTGCTATAATCCAAATCCATCCAAGAATGACATGTTCTTTTAAAGCTCCTACCTACGGGCATGACCAAAAAACTACCTACCAAGTGCCCGTTATCACCATAGATGATAGTTTAAAGCAAACCAAGTACTTTGGTATTTTTGGCACTTATACCCTCTATCCTCATGTTAAACTTTTCAAGTTAAGGTTTAGCTAACTGATTCCATGTGTAGCAAAGGAGAGTAGATTGTGACTAGCACCTGTGTCATGCATAGCATTATACAACACTTTACCATAGGGGCTATGCAATTCAATAGGTGTTCTTAGAGCTAAGATGTGATCATCCATGTTGTCGATTACCTCTCCAACATAAGCTTGTGTAGCAGGTCCAAGGTTTGCTTCTCGACATTATTGAAGTTTTGCCCGTCTTTCCCTTACCTCCTATTGGGCTTAGATCTTCTTTTGAGCAACCCTTTCCATAGTGGCTTGCTTGTCATGAGAAGCACATAAGGATTCTTTGGGAAGAGGTCCATAGTATTTTTAAAACTTACTGCCTCCATCAAGAGTCTTAGCACGTATAGTACCTTGTGTTGTAACTTCATAAACCCTAAATGGTCTCTTTCTAGTATATTTGAGCTTTTTCTTTTCACTACGGATCCCATACATAAGTACAAGATCTCCTACCTTAATCTCCTTATCCTTGAGATTTTGATCAAACCACTTCTTTCTTCAGTCCTTTTCTGTCAGCATGTTTTACATTGCAATTTGTCTTTCCTCTGTAAGTTGTTCTAAAACAAACAATGGGTCAACCAATTCAGTACCATCAAATTTTTTAGTTATAGCTACCCTTAAGCTAGGGATCATGAACTCCCAACAAGGAATTACTCTCAAGTCCATACATCATCTTAAATGGCATGCAACCAATTGCAACTTTGTATGATATATGAGATAGACCCATAAAGCTAATGTAAGCTTAGACTTGTAGTCAGTGCATCGAGCCTCGATAGTCTTTGTTAATATTGAAATAAGAACCTTATTGGTTCTCTCTACCTGGCCATTCGCCTATCAGTAATATGGCATTGACTTGTACTGTACAACCATGAATGTGCTAGTGAGATTTTTATAACATTGCTAATGAAATGCTTACCTTAATCACTCACTAGCTCAAATGGACATCCAAAATAGGTAATGTGATGTTCTCGTAGAGAAAATTAGTAGTCTCGCCACCATGACATCCGTTAAGATCTTGCTTCAGTCCATTTGGTTACATAATCTATGATGAAGCATGCTTATGTGTTGTGTGCATCAGGACTAATAGGGCTAATGAAATCTAAGCCCCATTTTTCAAAAGGTTGATCGACTTTGACAGGATGCAGTAGCATCATGTCTTTCTTCTATGGCTTGGCACTCATCACACAACCTTTTACAAATAGTGCTCAATCCTTAAAAAGTGTTGGCCACTAGTGCCCCAAGTGGATTATTTTCCTAGCTATGATTTTTGTCACAAAATGTCCACATGATACCCCTTGGTGTGCTTATTCCATGATCATGAGGTATTCGTCCTCCCATAGGTAGCGTCTAAGAATGTTATCCTGCATCATCAGGACTAATAGGGCTAATGAAATCTAAGCCCCATTTTTCAAAAGGTTGATCGACTCTGACAGGATGCAATAGCATCATGTCCTTCTTCTATGGCTTGGCACCACTCATCACACAACCTTTTACAAATAGTGCTCAATCCTTAAAAAGTGTTGGCCACTAGTGCCCCAAGTGGATTATTTTTGTGGCTGTGATTTTTGTCACAAAATGTCCACATGATACCCCTTGGTGTGCTTATTCCATGATCATGAGGTATTCGTCCTCCCATAGGTAGCGTCTAAGAATGTTATCCTTACCTCTTCTATAAAGAGTTCCAGCAATAAGTTGGTAAGGCTCACTCTCTTTTAACAACTTTCTTAATAAATCTTTCCTCAATCCTTTCCTTCTAGAAAACCATTAGCTAAAAAGTTAACAATTTTCTCGCTTCACTCTAGAATAGACTCTACCTTGAATAGTGTAGCATCCGATCTGATAACTCATCATCAACTTTGATTGGTGCTTTACCATTAGGTATGTGAGATAGATTATCTACCACCATGACATGTTTCTTGCTAGGCCTCACAATTGAACTCAAGAAGAATCAACAACCACCTTTGTGATCCTTCCCATGGAGCATGGTTTATTCACCAGATACAACAAGGCTTGATGATCGACATACAACCAATTTATTTTAGCCTCGTCCAGTTGTCATACTTGCAAAACTTATGGGATAGTCCACCTCGTGTTCTCCTGGCTACGCTAGGACACATCCGATTGCAAAATTGGAGGCACCAATGTGTGCACATGAAAGATTACATCCCACACAACTAGGTGCTCGCAAGATTGGAGCACTTACCAAGGCTTGCTTCAGCGTGTCATAAGCTTATTAACACTCCTCGGTCCATACAAAACAATCAATAGCTTGTACAAAGGACGAGCTATTTTTGTATAGAAAAGAATAAACTGACGAAAGTAGTTGACACGACCCATGAATCATTGGACTCCCTTGTAGTTTGTTGGTGGGGGTAACTCCAGGATGACCTTGATTTTTCTCTCATCAGTGGAAATCCCATTTTTGGACACTATATGCCCAATAATAACTATGTGCTTCACCTAAAATTGACATTCGTAAGGGTTTTAGGATAAGCACTAAAATCGACACCTTTCAAACACCCCTTTTAGGCACGCTAGGTGCTCTTTCCAAGACGAATGAATGCATAAATCATCCAAGAAAGCTTCAAGATAATTTCTCAAAAAGTCCTTAAAAGCAGTATTTATTATAAGTCTTTGGAATATGGCTGGTGTGTTGGTTAGACCGAATGACATAACTCTATAAGCATACACACCATGCTCAGTGATAAAAGCCATTTTGGCTGGGTCCTCACAGGTGCAATCAAAATTTGATTGTAGCCTTAGTATCAATCTAAAAGGCTGTAAGCCTCCTTGTTTGCAATTTGTTTAAGCACATGTTTTGAATATGGCAAGGGGTAGTTGTAGCATTCGCTTTCTTGAGATCAACACACACTCTAAGTTTTCCATTCTCCTTGGGCATAACCACAATGGGTGAGACCCATTCTAAGTGTTCAATCTCATAGATGAATCCACAGTCAATGAGTTTATCAATCTCTACCTTAACAATGCTTTCATATTTGGGATTCATGGATAGGCTTGCAGTTGGACTAGTTTAGGATCAGGTACCATGGGGATGGTGTGTTATATCACCTCTGTAGGAACTCCCTTCATATCATGGTATGTCCATGCAAAGTAATCCCTATAGTCCTTGATGAGAGCAACGATCTCAACCTCCTCTTCCTTGGTGAGGTCTTTAGCAATGTAAACTAGCTTAGGATCTTCACGAGATTCTACCAAGTCTACCTCCTTCACTTTAGCAGGTCCATCATAGACTCTGCTCTCCTCACTCCTTGTTTTGCATTTTTAAATACTAACTTACAATCCACTCGTCCCCTATGGTGTATGATTTGCAATGCTCTAGTACTGGGTGTAAGTCAGGTTCTTGTTCTTTCTCTTCCTCATCTACTTTGGCAGCCTTTGCCTCAGCCTCTCATTCCTTTTGGTCTAACGCATAGTTTTGGTTCCTTCGGGCTGAAATATTAAGTTTGGGTTGGCTAAAGATTTCCACCTGAGCTATATTGATTGGGGGTGGTCTACAATACATTACTTTTTGTAACTCTTCTCCCTAATTGTCTATATAAACTTTTGATGAACGTCTACAACACCAATGCACTGTAGCCATTGGGCCATGGTTGTTCTTTCTTACAACCTCCTGTGTGTGTTTATCTTATAACACTTTTGTTTGTTTTGTTTCTTCAATGTTCTTTTGCTTTGGTGAGAAGCTTCTTCATCCGATTCTATTTTATTTGTCTCAATTTTGCTTGGTTTGGTTCCATGCACACGTGTTTGCCTTGTTTCTGTTTCCATCTTATGTCCAGACTCCTCACCAGAGTTGTAAGAGTTAGAAGTGTACGAATCAGAGTCTTCTTCCCATGTGGATTCAAGCTCACTAGACTCCTTGATTTCCACGTTGTCTGAGTACATGGCACTCATCATTCGCAATAGTACAACTTTGGGGAGTTCCTCGCCCTCCTAAATGGTCTTCCTAGGATCATCTCATGAGAATCAAGTTGTTTGGAGAAAATCATCACGATAAAGGTATGCTTCGCCTGATGTTTCTATACCTTGATCTCGTAACATCCCAATAGGTTTGGAAATTGTTCCATCCATCATCTTGATAATAATTTCAAACGCTTCAAGATGAGGTTCTTTTTGTGATTAAACTCACTCCTGCACCACCATCTAGGACTCCCGTTTACTGTAATTCCCTTGGCAGTGATGGAGAGGGTTGCATTAGTCTCATCACTCTCAAAGTATTGTCCCAGTTTATTCAATGGTATTTTTGACCACAGACTTGGTATTGTCTTATCCATTTGAGACTCTAGTGTAGTCTCATAGGAAGGATGTCATTTATACATGTCTATAAAGGGTGGTAGCCCAACATTAAGTTCCCCGTTAAGAAGAGCTTTCAATGTAGCAAAGAGTTTGGGGTCTCCACACATATGTGCAATGATTGTGGTCTCAGTTTTTGAAGCCATGAATTCCATCAACTTAGGAATGTTCAATAGAGTACCCATCACCTCGCTACCATATGAGGGTGATGGTGAGATTGGAATCTCCACCTCTTGAATGGGTTCAAGCTTCTCATACTCAAACATTCTCCTAAAAAGTTCAGAAACCATGCTTGGGATAAGTGAGTTCTCATTGACCTCAAGGATGACACTAGGTATATTGAATGGTTTATGGGTTATGACAAGATTTAGGTTATTTAGATGAACAGTGTCAAAGATGTTTACTTCTTTTGGTCTTGGCTCTAACTCCTCCTGAGTATGTGTGACCGTATCCTTGAGCTCATGAAGTTGTTCTAATTCTTTTATAGGGTCATGTTATGAACCAAGTTTTTCTTTGTTTGGTTTCTTGTGATGGCCTGCATCCTTTCCTTTTTGGTCTCCTTGGTTTTTGTTTGAGTGTTTATGGTTTGCTCAGAACCAGTCTGTGTGTCCACTAAATCGGAATCCTCATTAATATCATTCATGTAGACTGGTTCATCGGGTGTTCCTAAGTTCACTCATTCCATTTTCTCAGTTTTGCCCACTTTTATGGATTTCTTTCTTACATGGCCCCTCTTCTTTTTAGATCCTGCTCTACTAAAGTAGCATGCTTTTCTATTTTCTTTTCCAAATTGATCTATGAGTTTAACCACCCACTCCAATCATGTTGAGAGGGGTGATGGTAAGACCATTATGCTGATTTGCAACTACCACTTTCATTGGGCAATCTTTGATCCAATGATCTATGCCACAATTACAGGTTCAAGGTAGCATGCTAGAAGATGCAGCTTGGGTGATTGGTTGGTTTCTGATGGGACACTCAGCTTGGGTGATTGGTTGGTTTCTAATGGGACACTCAGCGACTCTATGTGGTCCATGACAATGATTGCATTAAAGAGGCATTCTCTTAACAATAGAGTTGTTGATGTCTCAAACCTCTTCCCACTGCGGGCTAGCTAGTATACTAATTTGACTTCACCTCTTGCATCAACTACATAGTAGTCCAGATAAGGCTCTATGGAGTCCTCCTCAGCAACATGTGATGCATTATCCAAGTCAACCTCTTATTCTGAACAATCAAAAGATTCCTCAAAACCTATTTGGCTCAATGGTGTGATTCTCGAGGGTGGAGATTAAGGTCCCAAAGCTAGTGGAGGTAACACCACATTTTACGCATTGTAAATCCCCTTTACAATAGGTTGTTATGCCATTTACTCATAATTAGGTTGAGGTGTTGCAGTATGCATTATGCCTTATGGCTGGTGATAGAGCTGGTAAAGCCAACTACTGAGGTCTGTAAGCATTCGCAAAGTTTTATAAACACGTGCAACAATGTGAAGCCTCATGACCATAATGTCCATAAAAAGTACAATTCCCATTATAGCGTGCCCTTAGGATTGGACACTCATTGGTCGAATGCCCTTGTTGGAAAATTGAGCACCATTGAAGATCTCTCCTTGGATACATATGCACATTTTCTGGAGTTTTATTGGCATTCATTCCCTCTTGCAGTGCTTTTACGAAATATGTGAAATTCTTCTCCTTTAAAGTGTTACCTTTAGCAAAGGGTTTGATTGAAGAAGTGCTATGTCTCGTGACTCCGAAAGCAACAGATTTAGAATCCGATGCTTTGGATCCCTTGACCATCAGATTATCTTCTACTTGGACGGCATTTGTTGTGATTTCATCCCATGTAGTGATCCCTTGAATAACTAAGTCATTATAGATCACTTCATGTTTAAGCCCATAGATGGCTTCATGTTTTAATAGCATTCATGTGGTGGAAGGCAACGAGGGTTTAAATGCTTAAGCTGGCTAATGAAATCTCAAATTGACTCCTCTTCTTCTCTCTCGGCTCTCTGTAGCTATGAAGCTTCATGTTTTAATAGCATTCATGTGGAAGGCAACGAGCTCAAATGCTTAAGCTGGCTAATGAAATCTCAAATGCTTAAGCCGGCTAATGAAATCTCAAATTGACTCCTCTTCTTCTCTCTCGGCTCTCTGTAGCTATGAAGCTACACCACATAAGACTCCTTCATATACAAATTACTTCAAGAACAATCTCCTAAGAGCTATGAAGTTTGAGCATTCCTTGACCTTGAGAGTTTTATACCAATCCCAAACCTTATGGTCTAATGTTAGACTGAATGCATTAGTCTTGGAAACCTCATTTTGTTCTCCTATAGCGCCTCACACACTTGATCAAATACCTCCAAATGTCTCCTAGGATCACCATCTCCAATGAATTTATGAGTAAGCTTGGCTATTTGAGTAGCCTCCTTTACATGGCTATGTTGACCACCATCCCTCACAATAGGTGCTATGCTCTCCACTATCGCTCTTCCCAAGGCCTATGCAACAGCAACTAGGTCTGTGTGTGCAGAGCTAATGCTAGCATAACAGGAGCAGGTGCAAGTGCAACACGTTGCACTGCATAAGGATGCATTGGTCTAAATCTAAGTGGGGGGACGAATGTGCAACATAAGGCATGTGTCCTACTGTCGCCCCCAATAGGTGCTTTAGTCATGTGGGCATTAAGTGCCGTCGATCTTGTAGCAGAAGTTGGTAGCACACTCACTCTAGGGATGGGATGTGTCATTGGTGCACTAGAATGAGACGTGATCTCTCTCAAAATGGCAATACTAGATATGCCAGGCACGTAGAGGGGTCTGTGTTGTGTAAGTGGTGGTGGCTACCATGGTAACTGTGGGGGCATGCGGCTCAAAGGTAATAATGATGCATCAGTCTATCATAAATGCCATAGTTAGTGGTGTGGTACTTACCAATAGATGAGGCAGTGTACTAGCAGTGTCCTGGGAAGGGACAGCTCTAGGTTATAAGAATGTGAATCTCATGCCAATATTGTCTTGAGTCCCTCCATGGCCATGTGGGATAGAAGATGTGGGCAGGTCCATGATATAGCTGGGTGATACTACAAAAGTAGGATCCGTCGGGCTCACAGGGGGTGTTGCCATTTCACTCATTGTGGGAGCTCTTGCTTTGGATGTCCTCACTTGCATCACAAGTCTTTGGATCCTTTCATGTTTGTGGTTGGATGCAATCGTGGATGCCCTGTTAAGCGTTCCTCCTCCGTTGTGTCCCCAGGGATTGATTAAATAATCTCTTCCTAACTAACACCATAGATTTGAGCCGTGTCTAAATCCACCAGGATTTTTATCGATGTGTCATACTCCCAGTCTTCTATAAGAAGAAGTTGGTCTAAAACATACACACCTAGTTCTTTCCTCGAGGTGGGTGTGATAGTATTGCTTGGTTATAGGCTATCGGGCACTACTTGTGTGTGGTTCTAGCTTGGGATTGGCTTTGGGTATAAGGAAACATTTGGGCTACTAATCGCTCTTGGGCCAATTTCAAAGTCTCTTCTTCTTTGGCTCTAGCAACCTTGATTAGTGCCTCTACTTCCTGCACCTCTTCTAATGTCCTTTCATCATGCAAAAGCACTTGTGCAGGGGGTGCGTCAATGGTCATAGTTGCTCTGCAAGTGCATGGTTAGGGATATCAACATAAACGCTCCCTACTTGTAACGCTGAGACTACACCACGTTTCTCTCTGGAGTTTGCTTGAACTCCTTCATCATGTGGTCGCTATGTAGTCAAATTTGGTTCAAAGGTAGTGGTTGAGGCCAAAACTCTAAGGTAGCTAGCTATAAGGTCAAAAAGACTAGTAGCTGGCCGGGCTGGTGAGGCTTGGTTAGGGTTCTCACTTCTTGGGACTAGGGATGTTTCCATTGACTCAAAGTCAGACAAAGAGCAAGCCCTTGTACAATGCTAAACTTTGTGGTTTATGGTTTCCAATTTTTGGTTTTTGGTTTCAACACAACTATCCAAAAAGGAGTGATAGGGGTTTTGGATTTTTCTAAGATTGCCTTTTTGACTTGGGCCCTAAAGCTTGCAAGCAGCATTAAATGCGGCCAGCCAAAAGACTTACAACTTGTGGCCTAAATTATAGGTGGATTAAGCTAGGTCAATCTACGTAATTAGTACTAATATAAGAAACTTACAAAAACATGAAAATTAATTTGGCTTGTAAATCGTTTCTGTCCTAATTTCTCCGTGTAAGGAGTCAAAATTAAGATAAACCCTATATCCCAAAACCAATTTTAAGGTCTATTTCACCTAATTTCTTCATGTAAGGAGTGAAAATTGGGATAAGCCCTATGTCCCAAAACTAATTTTAAGGTCTATTTCACCTAATTCATTAAATTTAAAGCCCAATTACTATTTTTTAATTTATAAAATTAAAAAAAAATAAGCACAACAATGGATAACATAAAGCTTAAAAATGTATGAAATTTTAAGGTTTAGGGTGTCGAAAGAAGTGAAAATTAAGGGGTTTTAAAAGGTCACAAGAGGGGTAAACACAATGCAAGCAAAATGGAAGAAATAACAAGAAAAACATATTATAATTGACGATTTTGAACCTTTCTTCTACTCTAATTAAGCAAATTTTAGAAATTTGAAACAAATGTAAGCATTCAACCGCTATGGGGCTAAGCACTTGGGCTTTTTCCCAACAACGGCACAACTTATGGAGGCACCTTGCATGTAACATACCCATCTTCACTAATAAAGAAATGTCCATGTAATAGATGAATTTATGAGTTTTTATAGTATAAAAATCAATGATTTTATTCAATGAGCCATTTTTACTTAGAATCTTCAAAATCCAAGCCCAATATTAGAATTTGCCTGCGATTTTATCCTAATATAGGATTTTACAGCATCCAAAACGGACACCGGATCAAGCTTATACGCAAATTTTGGCTATTTTTAGTTAAAAAGCGACGACCTTTAAACCTTAATAAATGCACAACTGGGCGTCTAATCGACAAACGGTCTACACCCCAACAACCAAGGGAACATTTCAGACCCCCCCCCCAAAAAAAAAGACACGCAAATCGAGGTCGGCGCCCCAAATTTGGAGACCCCGCCCCAAAAAAGGGACCGTACACACTTACCAGGGTGTCCGTACGATGGCCAAGAACCAAAGGTCGACCGGCCACTGTGTGGTCCACACGCACCGCTACGTGGACACCCATGCTCTCCGACCAGATAAGGTACATGCATACCACTCCTTTCCCTGTTAACCACCACTGTACCTTTCCCCCAGAGCCATGCAGGCCACTGATCTACAGCCTTTGCCGGCACACCATCCTTTTGACCTTGCTTTGCGCAGCGCCCACACCCATACCCCACAGCTATATAAACCCCTCGGGTGCTCCATGGACAGCACGCATTTTTGCGTAGCCTATACTCTGTCGTGTCGCCGTCCGTGTCACCGTCTGTACCGCCATCTATCCCTACGCAGTGTACTTGCTGCACTGCAGGCGCCCTTGTTGTCGCCCCTCTCCACACCCCCTCATTTGCCACTTTTCAGATAAGGCAACTTTCCTCTACTCCCCCCCCCCCCTTGTTAGAAGGCAGTGTCCTTAACTCTTCTCCCCCCGTGTGAAGAGACTTACAGCAGCACCCTTCGTTTTTGTGTTAAGGACATCTCACAATTCCCCCCCCCTCCCCCTTCCCCCATTTGCATGGACTTTAGCAAGAGGTTTTGGCCTTAGAGAGGGTTCATGCATTGTAGTCTTTTCGCTCATATGGTGAGCAAACAATCTCAGAATTGAGATTTGACTAGAGCGTTTCAACCACGACAACGAGCCCTACAAGGCGACGTCCAAGATGGCCCCATCCCAGAAATGTCACAATATTACCTTGGGAGGAGTGCACAACAATGAGATTAGAGAAGATGCTCTTAATGTGGCCCTAATCCTCCCGTACAAGCTCCTCAAGGAAATGGTGGCCAGGTTAGCTTGGTTATCTTTTAAATATTAGTGTTAATAAATATGTATCTTTTTCTTTTAAAATAATGAAATAAAATTATATGAAGCTACGATTTGAAGTGATGCTGTATTCAATGAATTATATTGAAATTATTATCTTTAAAGAGTGCAAGTTTTTTCTGGCTTCGACGCTAGCTCCGTTCCGTGCTTGTGTAGTCGGGCGGCATCATTAGCAAAGCCCGGGAATGGCCCAAGGTATCCCTCGTACCATTGGGAGAATAAGGTTCGCCGATTGAGGCGAGAGATTATGATGTTGTCTAGTTCTGAGGGCCTGGGCTAGTGCAGTGAATAAGCCCACTCTAGTGTGCAGACATCCCTCTGAGGGGCGGAAGGATTGAGTGACAGAGCCTGAGTCCTCGCCCCAGCAGCCAACGATGAGGTGTATGGTCCCATAGGGATTTGCCCACCATGTAGAGGCTGTAAGGCCGAATTCTATATCATCGACAGTATAAAGAAAAAGAATAAGAGAGCCAGTTTGGCTTGTATGGAATAGATTCATGTATATTTTTTTTTTATAAATCTTGTCTTTGGCATTATTGTACTGTGGAAAAAGGCTATTTTAACAAACCTTGTGAAAAGGGCCTTAATTAAGGAACATGTTTATTTATGTCAAACAGTGTGGTAGGATTAATTAGAAAACAAATTGACGCGTGAGTAGGGTGGAAAGTGGGAGGATGGAATGCCCCGACGGCACTATCCTAAGGACGGGTGGACCTTATTAGTCGGGTAGCTTTCCAACAGATTAAGTGAAAGCCCTACGCTAGATAAATAGGTTCTAGATTAAGGACGGTTGTGCCTTGCATGGATGAGGAAAAAAACGTTGCCTCTAGAAATAAAGTCTAGTAGTTGCCCAATTTATGATCAATTACCCTATGGGTGATTTGATTTTTAGAAGATCACGCTCCCCCTGCGGGATAGGTCTAGGTCTTATCTATGAATCATATCCTTGAATCTCTGCATGGTCAAGGCATCGATGAATAGGAAATTTTTCTCCAAGTTAAGACTTAGTGGACTATCTTAAGTGTTTCCCCTATTTTGGAAGGGAGAAACCTTACAATTGGTATCAGAGCCGATCTTAGCTCCTAGGACTTGCCATTTAAGGATTGTTTTGCAATGTATATTTTACATAACATAATACTAATTAATAAAAACATCCTCCTAAAAACAAGTTGAATTGATGTTTGAATGATTGTAGGAAGAGGAAGATGCCTACTCGAAGTTTTTAGTTTTCCAATACATCTTTGAGACTGCTAGTCACTTCTCAAATTTCGAGTTCCGTGACACCATGGTGTAGATACTAGAGAAGATGTCCCTCCCCCATTTCTCTCGTATCGAAAGAGGATGGGGTAGAGATTTCTAGAGTCACGGGCTGAGATATTTCTTCATCCGAGCGGATCGAATTGGGAACCTTACCACCGACCTAAAGCGGATTCATTGGATCGAAAAGTTAAAGATGATCCGTTTATTTTGGTTCGTCGGTACTCTCAAGGCCGACACCTCTGTGACTATAGATGGGATTCGCATACCTCAGGATTGATGGATGTATGATCGAGTGATGCTGATCTTACATGCTGTGACAGAGTATCTGTGTTGGGACCTACCCCAATCTAGAGTCTACCACCCTTACCATCAGTTTTCAAAGTCTTAGAAACTATAGTGGAACCCCCATACTTCACCTATGTGGACCACTCTACCCTTATGTCATAGTCAAGCTTAGGAATTTCCCTTGATGGCAAATAAGACTAATTATATTAGTCTCAGATATTTGTAATAAAACTCGTCCTTATAAATATTTGGAAATAAAATGATTTCAATGTTTTACTCTCCAAAATAAGTGTTGTGCAAGCATGAATCTTGTAATCTTAAAATTGTTTTTACAATGATGGCAAGGACGATCAGCCTCCACTTCCCAATGCGCTTTACACTGATATCCAGGAGAAGAAGCTCCTGCTCAAGCAAATGCAACCTCCCTCCTTTAAAGGAGAAGGTTCAAAGATTGAGAAGGATGCTGAAGTCTGGATTGAAGCAATGGACGATTATTTCTCTGCCGCCGCTGGTACTGGAGTAGCAAATCAGTCTATGCTTGCACGGTTTCGCCTCATCGGAGATGCTAAACTCTGGTGGAAACAGTGGTGCTGTGTGACAAGGGAGTCATTGAGAAACTCTGGTGGAAACAGTGGTGCTATGTGACAAGGGAGTCATTGAGCATTCTCAAACGTGGGAAGACATCAAGCAGGCCGTGAAGGAAACATATCTTCCCCCATCCCATGAATCCATAAAGATGAATGAGTTTTTTAGTCTTAGGCAGTGCAACTTAACTCTTGAGGAGTACTATTTCAAATTTCTCACTCTTCAAAAGTATGCCCCAGCTATGACTACTTCCCAGCAAGTAGCTCATTTCTGCCAAGGGTTAAATGAACCCTTAGATTCCCGCCTTGAAGCAATGAGGCCAAGCACATTACAGGATGCTCTCATACGAGCAAAGCCCCTTGTGAAAGAAATGAGGACTGACAAACCTAAGCCTCAAAAGAGATCTTACCCTGAGGCAAATCCTAAAGATCAATCCAACAAGAAACCCCAACAGAATTTCCCCTGCTACAAGAGAGGGCGACAAAGCAACTCTTTTGTCCTGCTCGTATGCTGCTTCTTCCAGAGAAGGCCCCTCTGTGTTTTGAGTGCGATGAGCCGGGACACTTTAGGGCCAACTGTCCCAAGATGGCAACATCCTTTCCCCAAGGTGGCAGAGGAAATCAAGGCCGTGGAACCCCTATCCACCAAGGTGTAAGAGGCGGTGGACGTGGCAGAGGCCGTGGAGGAGTAGTTGCTAGGACCGCTTGTATTATAAGTGAAGAACCGACCTTGGAAATGGCTAAAGAAGAGCGCGCCACAATCCATGCGGCAGTAGAACACCAAGGTCCGAATAAACAATTTGGTGTAATCCAAACCCCAGCCACTCATCACGGTAAGCCATTCCAGCTTTTGATTGATTGTGGCAGTACCCATTCATTTCTTTCTCCTAGGTGTTTGCAAAAATTAAACTTGGGTCAAAAAACAATTAGAAGAATGACTGTAGAGTTAGCCAGTGGTGGTGGGAAAGAAGTAGTATCTCGCCACTCTATAGGAAACCTTGATTTTGAGCTGGGTAATGAGCAAACTCATGGCCACTTTAGAGTCTTGCCATTAGGAATTTATGATGGAATCCTTGGGATGGAGGTTCATTGCAAACAAAGCTAACATTCACTATAACCAGAGGAGTATCACTTTTGAAAATAAGCATGGCCAAGTAATATCCGTTCAGAGGATAACAGGATAACCTAAATCTAGGGTAGTCAAGGCAAAACATCTTCTCAAGGGAGCACGTAAGGGTCAGCAAGTTTTCTTAGTCAAGCTCAACAAAGCCATTGAACCTAGTAAGGAGACTAAACCCTCTTGGCTCCAAGAATTCTCTGACATCTTCCTTTTACAAGGCTACCGTCTCCTCTCGAGAAGTCGATCATGAAATCGAGGTGATCCTTGGAACTCAACCCATCTCAAAAATGCCCTATAAAATGTCCCTTCCTGAAGCCATTGAACTTAAAGAGCAACTTTCCCAACTCATTGAGCAAGGATATGTACACCCCAGTAGCTCTCCTTGGGGGGCACCTGTTCTTTTCCAAAAAAAGGACGGAACTTTCCGTCCCTACATAGATTATCGAGGGCTAAATCAAGTCACTGTCAAGAATAAGTATCCTATCCCTCACATATTGACGAACTTCTTGACAGGCTTTATGGGGCCAAAGTCTTCTCAAAAATAGATTTGAGGTCTGGTTACTATCAGATCATAGTCAAGGAAGCAGATATACCCAAGACAGCCTTCAATACCCGTTATGGCCACTATGAGTTTACTGTAATGTCATTCAGGCTAACCAATGCTCCTGCAACCTTCAATTGCATAATGCAAGATATATTCCGTCCTTACTTGGATAAATTTGTGCTTGTTTTTTTTATGACATCTTAATCTACTCCAAATCAATGGAAGAGCATGAGGAGCATGTGCATAGAGTTCTGCAATTGCTGCGCAGACACAAACTCTATGCCAAGAAGAGCAAATGTACTTTCTTTACTCGTGAAATTGAGTATCTTGGGTTCATCGTCTCCAAAGATGGCATCTCAGTAGACCCCGCCAAGGTCAAAGATATTCTGGAGTGACCACCCCCTAAATCAGTTCGTGAAGTTCATGGATTTTTGGGAATTACGGGATGGTATAGGATTTTTATCAAAGATTATGCCTTGGTAGCTGCATCTTTGATGAATCTTCTTGAAGGATTGCAAAATAGTGTGGCTGCCAATCCATCAAAACAATTTTGATCAGCTCAAGGTCATTATTACTTCTGTCCCAGTCCTGAAATTTCCTGATTTCACCAAGGAATTTGAAGTGGTTACTGATGCCAGTAGTCTAGCACTTGGTGGTGTCTTAGGACAATAAGAAAGACCAGCCGCTTATACTTCCGCAAGCTGAAGCAATATGAAGCAAATTATGCCACCCATGATTTGGAGCTCTTAGCATTTGTTCATTGCCTCAAATTATGGAGACATTATCTCTTGGGGGGCAAATTCCAACTTGTAACTGACCACAAAAGTCTGAAGTGGATCTTCACCCAACCTAACCTCAACATGCGGCAAAGGAGATGGATTGAAATTCTACAAGAATATGACTTCGACATCAAATTCTTCCCTGGGAAAGATAATGTGGTAGCAGATGCATGTAGCCGCAAATCTTTCTTAAGTGCAATTTCAATGCCAAATAATCCCATATTGGTCAAGGTGGAAGAAGTCTCATCTCATGAGATCCAGATTATCAGAGGATGATGAAGTTAGTAGAAGAAGAGGAAAATTCAGAGAAAGAGAAGAATCTAATCAAGGGATACTCCACTCATGAAGGAAGCCTCTACTTCAATCACAGGCTATGTATCCCTAAGGATTCTACTTTAAAGAAACTAATTCTCTATGAAGCTCATGATAGTCCTCTTGCAGGACACCCAGGCTATGCAAAAACATTAAATGCCATAAGAAGGAGCTTTCATTGGGCAGGCTTGAAAAATGATGTCCTTCGGTACTTAAAGCAATGTCTCTCATGCCAAAGGATCAAAGTTGAAAAAGGGTCAAGATGCTTGGGAAACTTTCTTGGATATTCCCCAAATGAAGTGGGAGTGCATTAGTATGGATTTTGTCACAAGTCTCCCCACTGTACAAGGAGGATATGACTCCATTCTGGTAGTAGTGGACTTACTTACCAAAGTAGCTCACCTTATACCAGCAAAGAAGACCTTCAAATCTTGTGATGTTGCTCGAATATTCATCAAGGAAGTCCTCAAACTTCATGGTCTCCCAAAAAGGATAGTAAGTGACCGAGATTCTGACTTCACTTCAAAGTTATGGCAGTCTTTATTTCAAGCCTTGGGAACTCAACTTTGCTTTAGCACAGCTTATCATCCAGAGACCAATGGCCAAACTGAGAGAGTCAATCAAGTAATTGAAGACATTCTCAAAGCATATTGTGGACGGGAACCAAGAAGGTGGATTCAATACCTTCCTCTGGTAGAATTTGCCTACAATACATCTTATCATCAGAGCATAGGAATGTCACCATTCAAAGCACTCTATGGGCAAGAATGCTTGTCTCCTCTAAATTTCTCTGATCTGACCATAAGAGTTGAGGCATCCAGGAAAATTCTCGAAGAGATAGAGGAACAAACCAAGGCAATCCAAAAGGATTTTAAAGCTGCTCAAGATCGACAAAAGCATTATGCTGACACCGAGAGGTTTGAAAGGATCTTCAAGGAAGGAGACAAAGTTCTTCTATGAGTGCGACCCAAACGAAGTTCTCTATCACTTGGGAAATATAAGAAGCTTAGCCCTAGGTATTGTGGTCTCTATACAGTTATCAAGTGCCTATAAACTCCAGCTCCCAGCCCATATCAAAGTCCACAATGTATTTCATGTAAGTTTGTTAAAACCTTATGTACCCAGTCTCGATCATATTCTTGATGATGAACAAGTTATAATCCCTACTCAAGGAGTCCTTGAATTACAACCCAGTAGGATCATAGATTCTAGGGAAAGGCAACTCCGAAATAGAACTCTTGTAGAACATCTAGTACAATGGAAAGAATATCCTGAAGAGGATACAACTTGGGAAGATGAAGCTACACTCTTAAAGGATTATCCCCAAATTCATGATGAGATGAGGACATCTCGATTTCTTTAAGGGGGGAAGGATGTAACATACCCATCTTCACTAATAAAGAAATGTCCATGACGAGATGAGGACATCTCGATTTCTTTAATAAGGGGGGAAGGATGTAACATACCCATCTTCACTAATAAAGAAATGTCCATGTAATAGATGAATTTATGAGTTTTTATGGTATAAAAATCAATGATTTTATTAAATGAGCCATTTCTACTAAGAATCTTCAAAATTCGAGCCCAAATTTAAAATTTACGCACGATTTTACCCTAATATAGGATTTTACAGCATCCAAAATGGACACCGGATCAAGCTTATATGCAAATTTTGGTTATTTTTAGTTAAAAAGCGACAACCTTTAAACCTTAATAAATGCACGACCGGGCGTCCGATCGACAAATGGTCTGCACCCCAACGACCAGGGGAACATTCCGGACAAAAAAAAAATTCGCCCCCCCAGGCAGTCCGGTATGCAAATCGAGGTCGGCACCCCAAATTTGGAGACCCCACCCCAAAAAAGGGACCGTACACACTTACCAGGGTGCCTGTACGATGGTCGCACAAGAACCAAAGATTGGCCGACCACTGTGTGGTCCACACGCACCGCTACGTGGACACCCATGCTGCCTCTGACCAGATAAGGTACATGCGTACCACTCCTTTCCCTGTTAACCACCACCGTACCTTTCCCCCAGAGCCATGCAGGCCACTCATTTACAGCCTTTGCCGGCACACCGTCCTTTCGACCTTGCTTTGCGCAGCGCCCACACCCATACCCCACAGCTATATAAACCCCTCAGGTGCTCCATGGGGGCAGCACGCATTTCTGCATAGCCTATACTCTATCGTGTCGCCGTCCGTACTGCCATCTATCCCTGCACAGTGTACTTGCTGCATTGCAGTTGCCCTTGTTGTCGCCCCTCTCCACACCCCCTCATTTGCCACTTTTCAGATAAGGCAACTTTTCTCTACTCCCCCCTTGTTAGAAGGCGGTATCCTTAACTCTTCTCCCCCCGTGTGAAGAGACTTATAGTAGCACCCTTCGTTTTTGTGTTAAGGACATCTCACAATCCCCCCCCTCCCCCTTTCCCCATTTGCGTGGACTTTAGCGGTTTTTGGCCTTAGAGAGGGTTCATGCGTTGTAGTCTTTTGCTCATACGGCGAGCAAACGATCTCAGAATTGAGATCTAACCGAAGCGTTTCGACCGCGCGATAGCGAGCCCTACAAGGCGACATCTAAGATGGCCCCATCCCAGAAACGTCTGAATATTACCTCGAGAGGGGTGCGCAACAATGAGATTAGAGAAGATACTCCTAATGCGGCCCCAACCCTCCCGTTACAAGCTCCTCAAGGAAATTGGTTAGCTTGGTTATCTTTTAAAGAGGAGTTTTTTTTAAATATTAGTGTTAATAAATATGTATCTTTTCCTTTTAAAATAATCAAATAAAATTGTATGAAGCTACGATTTGAAGTGATGCTGTATTCAATTAATTGTATTAAAATTGTTAGATTTAAAGAGTGCAAGTTTTTTCTGGCTTCGACGCTAACTCCGTTCCGTGCTTGTGTAGCCGGGCGGCATCGTTAGCAAAGCCCGAGAATGGCCCAAAGTATCCCTCGTACCATTGGGAGAATAAGGTTTGCCGATTGAGATGAGAGATTATGATGATGTCTAGTTCTGAGGGCCCAAGCTAGTGCGGTGATGAATAAGCCCACCCTAGTGTGCAGGCATCCCTCTGAGGGGCGGGAGGATCGAGCGACGGAGCCTAAGAGGGTGACAGGCCGACTTGAGTCCTCGCCAGCGGCCAACGACGATGAGGTGTATGGTCCCGTATGGTTTTGCCCAGCATGTAGAGGCTGGAAGGCCGAATTCTATATCATCGGCAATATAAAGAAAAGAATAAGAGAGCCGGTTTGGCTTGTATAGAATTGATTCATGTATAATTTTTTTTAAATAAATTGTATTGTGGAAAAAATGCTATTTTAACAAACCTTGTGAAAAGGGCCTTAATTAAGGAACATGTTTATTTATGTCAAACAGTGTGGTAGGATTAATTAGAAAACAAATTGACGCGTGAGTAGGGTGGAAAGTGGGAGGATGGAATGCCCTGACGGCACTATCCTACGAACGGCGGGTGGACCGAATTAGTTGGGTAGCTTTCCAAGAGATTAAGTGAAAGCCCTACGTTAGATAAATAGGTTCTTGGGCAATTCTATTCTAGAAGACTAGGCCAACGGCTATGCCTTGCATGGATAAGGAAAAAAGTGTTCCCTCTAGAAATCAAGTCTAATAGTTGCCCAATTTATAATCAATTACCCTATGGGTGATTTGATTTTTAGAAGATCACGCTCCCCCTGTGGGACAGGACTAGGTCTTACCTATGAATCGTATCCTTGAATCTCTGCATGGTCAAGGTGTCGATGAATAGGAAATTTTTCTCCAAGTTAAGACTTAGTGGACTATCTTAAGTGTTTCCCCTATTTTGGAAGGGGGGAACCTTACATTGCACCACAAGGCATGGGTTACACTCACAATGTCATGGGGACTTTGCTTCTCCACTCGTCGATAGCACACAAAAGCTCAAATCAACAACTATTATGCTGTAGCTAGCTCACATAAACGGGATCGTGGTGTGTCACTCATCTCGGATTGCTTGCATTCAGGGTTCTCGTAGGAAGCTTGGTCGTGAAGAGCACTCAGGAGATCGATCCATCGTCCTTGCCTCCACACACTCCTTGTAGCTCAATCCTCTCACTCACTCTCACTCACACAATAATATGCGGGCACACAAGAGCTTGAGCACAAGAGGCAAGGATGCAAGAGAGTAGAGAATTGCACACTAGATAATGCATAAAAGAATAAGTGGTGAGAGTTACGTTTCAGGTTTTGTAGGTGACCTCTAGGGTTCAAACTCTTGGGCAACCAAAGTTAGAAGTCTTGTCCTCGAGCTTATTTGGCCACTCTAAATAGTTTAAACATCTGTTCTAAAGCTAGCACTCTCAACCTAGGATATCGTGGTGCACCTTTATAGACAAGCGACAATCGCACACATAAAATAATACATTACAAGATTCTTTTAAGTGAAAACTGGCATTTTCAATTGAAAATTGTAGGATGGCCAACATCGGATGTGTAGAAGTCTCTGGTAGTAGTGCTTAACATTGTGATTCAAAGGTTTGTTGAAAAACAATGTTCCATTTTGGCTTGTTGAAAAGGTACGTTATTGATAGCCACCGTGTAGGTGGTGCGATAGGCCCATCAATTTCGGATGCGCCCCTATCGTCTTGGTGAGGATGGCACACAACATTTTTTGTTTGTGCTCTTGACCTATTTATTTTCTTGTGGGTAGTTAATGTATCAACTTTTGTGCATCCTAATGAAATCTTTGAGCAAGAACAACACCATTTCGCTTATAAAATGCATACTGCAATCACCACTCTAGTGGGTAACTGAACCGAGACATATTTTTGTAAAGGAACTTAGCGATATGCGTCAACTTTTTGTGTATCTTTAGCCTTAACCCACTTGATGACGTAGTCTATCCCTCATTTTCAAATGGTTATTCCAAGATTATAGAGGGGTCAAGGATATACGATTCTTCTCTCTTGGACCATGGTAAACCTTTGGCATTCATCTCATCATCTTGACAAACTGTTCTGCATCTTGAAAAAGTGTAGGCCACTATAGACCAACTTGGAGAACCTTGTGGGTTGTTATGTCCTCGACAAAGTGTCCTTTGTTGATGCCAGAATAGGATTGCTCGAGAATGGCTACAAAGTCATCCTCATGATGTCGTCTTGACCCTTCTTATAAAGTAATCGATAAGGGGTAGTCTTCTTGATGGGGCACGTGTTATAGTTTATTAGGAATTCATGGCTAATAGAAATGGGTGGTGACTTCACTCCATTGACCAAGAAGTGGACCAAGAAGTGGGTGATATCTTCACTTTATTCTAGTATGTGGTCAATGTGGAACAAAAAGGAGCATCGAGAAGACCATCTTCCACTCCTAGTAGACGGGGTTCTCCATTTAGAATAATGGAAAGGTGCACATGAATAGAGTCCTTTCTCTGTAAAGGTGTACATGCATGGAGTTCTTTCTCAAAATGATGGTGAAGTTGAATTCCAAAAGAACTAGCAACCATCTGGTGATGTGATGCGCCTTGTGTGGTGCAAGTATTATTCACCAAATATAGTAAGGCACTTGGTTTTGATACATATGAGAAACTTGTATGTAGACTACATAAAGAAATATATGGACCAAGGTAAGCATTTTCACAATTGGTACTTAAGGCTTCATGATTTATTTTTCTTTGTTTTTTTATGTTGCTCCATTGAATATAGTGGGCATGTGTAAAAGGTAGAAGATTCACAGACCATTATGGTCATCTATGCTCATCATGAGCTCTAAAATGAAGGCCATAATCAGATTCAAGGAAACCTTAAGCCAAACTCTTAACGACTATTCTTGAAACCCACATCACATAGCTTGGGACTCAAAATTATCCACTAACCCACTATAGATCACTCGCTAATAAAGGTAACCTACTATATACATAGTTTGCTACAAAAGTTTCACATGCATGGTTGTAATCATGTATTGAACTTAGACAACACCTTATAGCCATCACAAAACCTTTAAGTCCAAATACATAGGTAGCATCGCACAAAACACCATATAGATCAACCATAAGATGTCTAATATATGCTAGTGTGTGCATGTGGTGAGACATAACCTCAATAGCTAGTTAAGTGTCAAGCTTCTTAGGAAACCCGAAAAAAGAGGATTGGATGGCTGCAAAGAGAGTCCTCAAATATCTTAAAGGCACAATGTACATATGACTAATTGTATATACCTCCGTAAACCTATGTTGTTATATAGATGCAAACTTGGTTGGAAACATCCCCACATGACACTTAAAAACCAACACAACCATCCCCTTCTAAACAAAGTGGCAATACAATGGAGTAGCAAGAAACTTGCTCGCAATAGAGGTTGAATATATTTCAATAGGTGATCTTACAAAGGAGTGCACTTGGATGGCCCAAATCCTAGAAAGTTGGCATACATGCATAAATAAGGCCATTTGCTAATTAAGGCATCAATTTTCTAGCGCAAACCTCCTTTCTCTTAAGGCACCCAAAACACATGACATAAAATACTATTTGTTTGAGTAAAATTGGTAGAAGATATGGAGTTGAAGCATTGAGTGTCGTCGTCACCACCATCATTGTGTATGTTTTCACTAGGGCTCTAGGAAAGGAGAGGTCTTAATAGCTTTGAGAATAGCTAGGAATGACATAATGCATAACGAGTGGATGTATGATGACCAAAAAGCATAACGGGTGGATGAATGACATAGAGTTAAAAGATATACACTTGAAGCATTGCTCGTTAGCCACCGTGATTGTATATGTTTTTACTAGGGCTCTAGGGAAGGAGAGGTCTTAATAGCGTTGACTGTAGTTAGGAATGGCAAAATGCATAATGGGTGGATGCATGACCAAAAAGCAACAATAGGAAATAAATGAAAGTTGGAGAGATGACACCCATGTGACGGAGTTAATAGGAGAGCTTGCCATTTATGGAGGAGAAATCGAACACATGGAACATGCAAAAGGAGGCCAAATAGCATGTTGCTCCACATGCATCCATTAATTCTAGGCCATGTGTATGGGTTGAGTGGGAATTTGTAGCCCAACGTGAGTAAAATTGCAAGAAAAGGAGATACAGTTAAATTACTCCTCACTAACCACCATGATTATAAATATTTTTACCAGGGCTCTAGTAAAGGAGAGCTCTTATAGATCCAAGCACAATTAGGAAACAATGGGTGGATGCATAACCAAAGAGCAACAATAGGAAATGAATAAAAGCAAGAGAGATAACACCCATGTGAAGGAGTAAATAGTAGAGCTTGCCATTCAAGGAGGAGAATGTGAACTCATGGAACATTCAAAAGGAGGCCAATAGCATCTTGCTCCCCATGCCAACATTAATTAATCACTTGGGCCATGTCAACTATTCAAGTGGGAGTTTGCAACCTGACACGTGCATACCGTAAATAAAAATTGTAACCTGACATGTGCATAGCATATAAAAAAAATGTAAAATAGATAGAGGTTATAAATTTGTTTTGAACCAAAGTTGTTGTAACAAAAGACTTCAATTAGGATTAGCAAGAATAGCACATGTAGATGGCCAATTCTTAGCTTGTAACAAGAGCTTACTAACATATAAGAGACATTAACATTAATAGAGATGCATCTTTCATGTGCGTCACCAATTCCACTTTTTAGGGCACAACTCCTTGTAATCCTTGGCTTCACTATTAGCTCCACAAAAGCTACTGCTAAAAAAAATTTGAGACATGTAGTGTGTATTTTGCACCGGTTGAAACTCAAAAATACCGGCTGAATTCCCTATCCAATAAAAACTCATTTTTAGTTATAAAACACAAACAACAGAGAAAATTGACTAAAGGAAACTGGTTACACCTCATTGGCTAGGAAAAAAAATGATTTATATAGCAGAAGCAAAATAAGAAATGCAGACAGCTTAATGTTTATTTTTGGCATTAAAAACGAGGTAGAGGCTTAACTTTTTTACCGAATGTATAATTGATGCCCCTCAATTTAAATTACTTAATCACGTCGATAAAGTTTAACACACTTAGGTTGAGCCAACTGGTAGGCGCAGGACATCGGGAACGCGCTCTCTCTCTCTCTCTCTCTCGTGTTCGTTTGCAATGAAGGTGAAGGGAGGTGCCAACCTGGTTGAACGTCCACCGGCTTTTTCTGCAGACGGAAAGCTGCTCCTCGTCTGCACAGGCTCAAATGTCTCCGTCTACAGTGTTGCCACTGGCCTTCTGGTATGCAAGCAAATGGTTTTTTTTTTTCGAGAAAAATTCAACGAAAATTTGTTATGGTTGTACATTATTTACAGGCGTGTGTGTGTGTGAGAGAGAGAAAGAAATGAAATGAAATGAAATGTTATAAAGTGACCTATGAGACCAAAGTTACATCCATGTGACATCTGATACACTGTCTGGAAAAGAAAAGAAAGAACTGAAGGTAAGTATCTAGCCCTACAATACATCAGTAGGGAGCATCCAGAAGCAGCAACTAGAGAGAGAGAGAGAGAGAGAGAGAGAGAGAGAGAGAAGAAGAAGAAGAAGAAGAAGAAGAAGAAGAAGCCGAGAAATATGGAAAGAGAGAAGAAGAAGAAGAAGCCCTTTTAATGTCGTAGGAACAATCCCAAGAGACCAAATATGATCTATCGACGCGAGTGAGATTCGAACACACGAGAGAGAGAGAGAGAGAGAGAGAGAGAGAGAGAGAGAGAGAGAGAGGGATAGAATTAGACACTTTATAGGATGTTTCTGCCATTTGCCATTTTTATGTATAGCTATTTTTAACAAAAGCTTGAGCTGACCTTAACTTTTCAGAATGTATCAAGAATATTCCGTGCTTTTTAAGCTCAATGTTCACAAGTGCTAGGCCTTGTCCTACCTTAGAAGTAGCATCATAGTGGATCTCTTGTTGAACCAGTCATCCTAGTATGGAGCTTTGGCCAGGCACACATGCCCCAGTATTAGAAAGACAGGCTCACCATCTAACTTTATCACGTATACACGTCGGCGAAGCAGGTTGTAACTTCTGTATTGCCTCTTATCAGGAGCAAGTTGTTGAACTTCTCTCATGCCTCTAACCTGATAAGTATTTTTTCACACGTTGTTTATGAGATTTTTTCAAACCTTATGTGCTGAGCCAAAGGATGGTGTGCTCGTGCTATGTGATCCGGCTGCTCTTGTTGAGCGTGGATGACAACCTCTGAAGTTGGTGGATGTGATCCAAAAAAGTCCACGATGGAGGTCTGAGAGGCATCTTGCTTCTGGTTCCGGATGCTGTCTCAACATGATCTTTTGATGGCCAATTTGTATGTGCCGAGGCATCTCTAGTCCTCATAGTGCATAACCTGGGAGAGGTTCGAATCCATCTTGAAAAAGACAGTGAAATCTCTTGAGGATCTCATAGTAGGGTGGGCACGTGAACGGTAGTGCTTTGCAGTCCCCATCTCCCCAGTCGTACATGCTATTGTCACATGTGTGCAGAAGCTTTGTGTCTTCTTTCAGCCCTAAATACCTTTCCAAGAACAACCTGATGCAAAATGCATACAAGAGATGAAGAGAAGAGAGATAGCTGTATTTTCCATAGATTAATAATGTACAAACTCTTGGCAGCCAAAGGCCTTCCTTGAAAAGGCGATCTTGACTCTAAAGAGTCATGTTCTATGATTCAAAACTCTAAAGGAATGAATGAATGCTTGGCTGAGAGGCACTTGGGACAACTCCTTATGCTGACTGCCTGTTGTCGGGCAAGTTTTCAAGTTGGCATTACCTGATCATTGGAAGATTCACAATGCTTTTCATGTGAGTCTGTTGCAGAAGTACGTGGGCCACCACAAAGCTGCGCGATCTGCTCCTGCGAAGCTACGCCCCATCCCCCCCCACCCGTCTGCCCTCCCCCCGTTGCCCCTCGCGCGCCCCCCTCCCCCCCCCTGTCCCCCGCCTCTCCTCCGCATCTCTCCCCCGCCTCCTTCCCCGCTTCCTCCCCCACCATCTCCCCCCCGCCTTCTCCTCCCCCGCCTCCTTCCTCGCTTCCTCCCCCGCCACGCCTTCTCCTCCCTCGCCTCCTTCCTCGCTTCTCTCCCCCGCCTCCTTCCCCGCTTCCTCCCCCACCATCTCCCCCCCGCCTTCTCCTCTCCCGCCTCCTTCCTCGCTTCCTCCCCCGCCATCTCTCCCCCGCCATTTCTCCCCCGCCATCTCTCCCCCGCCATTTCTCCCCCGCCATCTCTGTTAGAAAAAGTGATCTATGTCATATCATAGACAAGGTCAAAGGAATGTGGATGAATGTGGTGAAGGCTAGGAGTTATCCCACATGCAAAGGCAAAGCCCATATGGTACTTGGACCTATATAAAGGGTCACTTCAATGGAATGAAATACATGCACATTTCCACATCTCAAGTCTCTATATGCCTTCCAAGCTAATTAATCTTGGAGCCTAATTGTACTTGAGTCCATTTCACTTGTTTTCACATTCTCATCATGTTTAGCTTAGCATTTGATCCACCATGATTTCTTACATGGTATCAGAGCATAGGTTAGAATATGATTAATGGTGTGATTAGAATAATGCGATTTTTCTCTCTTGCAAGTAATTAGGGTTTTCTTATTCTTGTTCAAGAGTGTTCACTTCTTTGTATGAAGATTAGATTAGGAAGGGATATTAGTGTGTCTCTCTTCTTTGTTTGCCATTCTCTATGCTAATTTTTTAGATTTAGTGAAAGAGAGAGAGAGTGCTATCTTTCTACAAGGGAGAGAAGGAGATTAGGTTTAGAGCTGCCAATTGCTACTGAGGAAATATTAGGTCGCTCGCTTATGCTTGGAGTGAAGCGGGTGGAGAGAGTTCTGCCTATAGGCACAACACTAACTGTGATAGGTGAGGCAGAATAACATTTCTTAAAAAAAAAAAATGAGTCTCGATCATGGATTCAAGATTCAGCATTGATGCTTGCAAAATGAGCAAGGAAGTGCCTTGGTGCTTCGTATGAAGCTTTGGAAGTGGCAAGCTCAAATCTCTGATGGAATTAGTTTGCATGGAGAGAGTACGAAGTGCTGAGAAGAAAGCGATGCTTGAGCTGTCTGCAGAGTAGCGAAGCCGTAAGGAATAAAAAAAACAAAGAAAAATCAAGATTTTTGGGAGTCTGTTCAAGGCACAGCAGGTGAAAGCAAAAGGTCGGAAGCAAGGCGGCCAGCAGTTGGAGGGTAGCAATTGTGCCGTCCATAATCACAGCAATCAGCTCAACAAACACAACTAGAAGAGGCGACGACATCAGTGCCAGCACACAGTAGATGCCCAACAGCACCTCGGCCAATAAACTTGGCAACCCTCGGGCAGTTCTCTCCAAGCTCGGCGTCAGCCCCTGTGAGACGAACCAGATCCAAAATTAGCGGACGGAATCACGGACCGAGCAGTGGCAGAAATTTGGCCGTTTCTTTTTTCAAGATTCTCTTTATTTTTTGAGACTAAGGTTTAAAAACCTTAAAATAATTTAAGAGGTTGTTCTTATGGCACTTAAGGAAGAATGTTATTATACCTCTTTTTTGGAAAATTCTATGCATTATGAAGATGCCTCAAGGATGGGCATGCACGCACAGTCTATGTGCAATGTCAGGACGGAGAAGATGCTATGCAAAAATAAAGATGCAGATGAAGACGCAAAAATGAAGATGCAGATGAAGACGCAAAAATGAATGAAGATGAAGACGCAGATGTCAATGAAGATGAACAAGATGCTGTCTATGTTGATTCTTATGTCATGGCTCACATGTCATAATGACGAATGATTTATGCCCTCTCTTACCCAAATGTTTATGTATGGACACCTCTTATGATGATGAAGAGGTACCTGATGATGAATGGGCTTTCTAAAGCCATGATGATGCTCTCCTTTATTCAAGATGTATGTTCACCTCTGACCACCGATGATGTAGGTCACGTGATATGATGTATGCTCACAGTTCTCCTACGTTGGCCATGTAGCCCACAAGGGGGGGAGTGATGGGAGTTGGGTCTCCATGCTCAACACATGATGGTGCACATGAGGCACAATGTTCATGGATATGATGATGATGATGCTATGATGATGATGGGGTATGGGAGAGGAATGTTTTCATGTAGGAATGTTTTTCATGTCATGTCATTTTCTTTTCGCAATGTAGAAGCTATGCTCCCTATGAGCGATGCTAATTTCTTTTATGTACTGTAGAGCTATACTCCTTATGAGTTAAGCTTTTTCTTTCATGTAATGTTAGAAGCAAGGAAGGGCATTATGATATGCCATGATCAAGGAAGGGTGTTAGAAAAAGTGATCTATGTCATATCATAGACAAGGTCAAAGGAATGTGGATGAATGTGGTGAAGGCTAGGAGTTATCCCACATGCAAAGGCAAAGCCCATATGGTACTTGGACCTATATAAAGGGTCACTTCAATGGAATGAAATACATGCACATTTCCACATCTCAAGTCTCTATATGCCTTCCAAGCTAATTAATCTTGGAGCCTAATTGTACTTGAGTCCATTTCACTTGTTTTCACATTCTCATCATGTTTAGCTTAGCATTTGATCCACCATGATTTCTTACAATCTCTCCCCCGCCATTTCTCCCCCCCCGCCTTCTCCTCCGCTTCGCGGCTCTTCCCCCCGCCTTCTCCCTCGCCTCCCCCTCCGTCTCGCCCTTCCTCCCACCGCTAGCTCCCCCCCCCGCCTCAGCTTCCCCCGCCCCCCTCCCCTCGCTCCGCCCCCGCTATCCTCTCACCTTCCGCCTCTCCGTTTCCTCGTAGGGCTGTGTCCCTCCCGTTGGTGACCGCGGTCTCTGGCCTTTTCCCTTTGGAGGACTCCATGGAAGCCGCTCCGACTACCCCTGCCGATTCCGGTCTCCGTCTGGAGTTCACAGCTGCAGATCAGCAGTTATTTGTTTCCACAGTATCCGCTCTTGAGGCCTCCTCCTTGGTCTACAAGATAGTGGGTAGCCGTCCGATGCGGAGAGAGCTTCGCGACCTTCTGCAAGGCAGCCTCGTTGGCGTGCCTGCCAAGATTGTCAGCGTCGATTTTTTGGGACGTGGCTACTACCAGGTGGATTTCGAGTCCCCCCAGGCAGCTCAGACGGTGCTGGCTCGGAGCCCCATTGCCCTCCGCTCATCTCGGGCGTTCCTGGCGCGATGGACTCACGGTTTCGACCCCGCTTCTGACCCGCTAGCAGGCGCGACAGGTTTCTCCATCACTATCTGCTTTCTTGGACTCCGCAGGGAGTACTTGCCCCTCTTGTCATCCATTGGCAAGGCGTTCGGGCAGGTGGTGGAGACGCCTCAGACAGCGGCCTCAGTGATAGCTCGAGCAGCAGGACTCCCGGCCATTCGTGTTGTGGTTCCGTCACCGGAGTCCCTCCCAAAGACGATCCTCCTCCCTTGTCTTTCTGGAGGACATCTGATACAACGCGTGGAGTATTCGGGCCTCCCCGGCCAGTGCTACATCTGTCGGGAGATGGGCCACCTCGCACGCGCTTGTCCCCGCAAGGGGGTTCATCCTTCACGCTCTGCCGCCTCTGGACCCCCTTCAGGAGGCCCGAGGGGTGGCCATCCACCTTAGAGACCGGACATCCCTGGCTCGTCTCAGCAGGCGCCATCATCTGACGAGCAGGCCCCGGCGGAGGATGCCGCGCAGTCCCAGGAGGCTGGCGGACGACAAGAGGTTCGCCGGCGGAAACGCCCGGCCCGCAGGGACCGTCGCAGACGCCAGCAGGCAGCACAGGCTGGCGGACAGGCGACCCCGGCTGGCGTCCAGGCACCTACCCGCACTTATGCTCCAGTCAGGGATAGGCGGCCAGCAGGTCCCACCCCGATGGACGAGGATTCAGTCTCAGTGCCCGTTGAGGCCGCCGGTGGAGCCCCCCACGTGGAGACCCCGCTCCCGCCTCCCGCCGCGGGGGGCCCCGCCCCCTCCATGGAGCAGATTCCTGAGGATCCCGGGCCGCACTCTGCGACCCCCGGCCCCTCTTCCCTTCACTCGGAGAGCACTCCTTCCTCCCTCCCCTCTCCCCCCCCCCCAGCCCCCCCCCCTCCCGCCTCCCCCGACGGCCCCCCCTGATACCTCTCCTCTGGCAGATGCCTCTCCATCCTCTCCTCGCTCTCCCCCCTCCTCTCCGCGAGCCACCATCCCTCCCTCGGCCTCTCCAGGATACTCCTCCAGACCACCCACTGCCCCGGGGCAGCGGAGCTGGGTAGGCCAGAGTTCAGTTCAGCGGCTGTTCCACTGCCACTCTGGGCCGGTGGAGATGGCGATCATAGCTTCGCCCGCCACAGAGTTCTCTCCAGCCTCCCCTGGGGGGCCCCCGCGAGTGATGGGGCTCCGAGTGGATTATGGTTTCTTCAGGTGTCTCCAGCTGGATGCTGGCCTGTTTGAGACATTGGTCGCGCCCTTGCGAGTTTGCGTGGTGTGCCATCCCTCTCGTTCTCCTTCAGTGGTGAGCAGCATGGTGGCCTTCTCCTTTCCTCTCAGTGTTGCCCAGACACAGCATGGGATTGCAACTCTGTAGAGGAAGTTTTGCGTGATCAGATACTAGAGTTTTCTCACCACTTCAGTGACCTGGGGCTCACGGACCTATTGCAGACCCGATTACACTCAGCCCGCATGAGCTTGTTTGGTATAGGAGATTGGCGGGCGGATCCGGTCCACACCTCAGTTGAGGCGGTGCTACTGATTCTCCTCCACGCCGCCCCGAGGGTGCAGCCTACCTTTAGATACATATATGCAGAGGATTGGTCTCACGCCTATGCCCTGGACGGGGCGAAGGCGGAGTGGGGCTGGACATAGAGACAGGTCACCCTCTTTTTGGAGAGACTCTGCACCCGGACAGACAGTGACTATTCTCCCTCCAAGCCGGCGCCCAAGACTCACAGAGTGGAGGGCAGCTCATCCGGGCCGGCTGAGAGGGGTGAGCCAGTGGCGGCTGCTTCACTTGCCATAGCTCATCCATGAGGATCCTCTCATGGAACATCCAGGGTCTTGGTGGACCTCGCTGCTACATTGGTCGGGGCAAACTTCGCCAGGAGATCCAGAGGACTCTCGTTGGAGGACCCATAGATATCCTTTTCATCCAAGAGCACCACCTTTCTGCCGGGCGTACCCGCACCTGCGGGAAGATCTTGCCAGGCAGGAGTCACACTTTTTGGTCACTGGCATATGGCTCCCAGGGGAACCAGGGGAGGGTATGCATCTCAGTCAGCGAGCAGCTTCTATCCGAGGTTGTGGATTCTGGCACTCTGGTCCAGGGTCGAGCGCAGTGGATCATCCTTCGGGTTGGGGAAGACCGCATTGGCTTCCTCAACTTCTACGCCCCTAATGGGGCGACAGGGAGAGCTGAGTTCTGGAGCACCATTAGGCAGTCCCTCCCCATGGCAGACCATTGGTGCCTAGGGGGGGATTGCAACATGCTGGAGGACGCAGAGGACAGGATGGGGGGCAGCCAGGAGACCATTCATGGGCCGGAGCTCGCTGCCTGGGAGGAACTAGTGCTGCAGGTGAGAGGCCAGGATCCGTGGACTCTCTCGGAGTTTGGTAGGTTGCAGGGTAGTTTATCTTTCTCGCGCTCGGATAGACGGGCCACAGGAGTTAACCTTTCCTGCATCGACAGGTTTTACATTGATGAGTGGGCTTGCGATAGAGGTGGCACTGTGGGTATACTTGCAGGCTCCTCGTTTTCAGACCACTTTCCAGTGCTTCTCCAGATCGATGACCCTACAAGAGGAGAGCGAGGCCAGAGCGTCCGGATTCCAGATTGTCTCATAGAGGAGCCCGAGATTGCGACCAGAGTTGAGCAGGTCTGGCAGGAGCTTCAGTTCAGGAGAGGATCGGCAGCCAGCGATCTTGACAGGGGTTTGCAGGAGATTAGTAGGATGCTCAGACAGGCTGCCCTGGACCGTCTGGAGGCTTTCAGAGAGCAGGAGAGGAGAATGCGGAGGAGTCTAGCTTCCCTTCAGAGACTTCAGGAGAGGGAGCCTACGAGCCCTTGGATTTCAGAGCAGATGGAGTCAGCTCGCACAGAGATCAGATCCATCGAGGAGAGGAGGGTGGAGTTCCGATTCCATGCTTGGGCTTCTTTTTGGACACAGACCGGAGACAGAGTGACTCGAGACTTCTTTGAGGCGACAGGGCCTCGCTTCAGACGAGAGGGTCTCAGGCGTCTTCGGCAGGCTGATGGCCAGGTGGTGGTGGATCCCCCCAGGGTTCGGGCGATCGCCACAGATTTTTACAGGGATCTGCTCTCTGCTGAGCCAGCAGATGACAGGGTGAGAGAGGCTCGGGAGGCAGTCTGGAGCTTCACGAGACCGGTTGTGCCGGCCCATTTGCAGCACTCCCTTCTCTCCCCCTTCTCGGATACGGAACTAGAGGAGGCTCTTCAAGCACTTCCTCGGGGCAAATGCCCTGGTGAGGACGGTCTCTCAGTGGCTTTCTTCCAGAGGAACTGGGGTCTCTTGCATAGGGGTTTCAGATTGGCATTCCAGGAGATCATGGAGTCGGGAGACATGCAGGATAGCATGGCAGAGGGGTTGATTCACTTGATCCCCAAAGAGGGAGGACACACTGGAGATTAGACAGTGGAGACCGATCACCTTGCTAGGCACGGCCTACAAGGTCCTAGCTAAGGCGATCAGCAGGTGGCTTCAGCCTCACCTTCTGGACATCATCCACTCCACGCAGACAGGCTTCATCCAGGATAGGAGCATCCTGGATAACATCTTCTCTTTCTGGGAGGCTACGGCTTTGGCTAGATTTCGGCAGGAGGATCTGGCAGTGCTCGTTCTCGACTTCGAGAAGGCATATGATCGGGTGGACTGGGCCTTCTTGGAAGGCACTATGGAGAGGATGGGCTTCCCCCCTCAGTGGATCCGTGGGGTCCCTGCACTCTACACATCGGCCCATAGCCAGGTGCTGATACAGGGCGTGCACGGAGAGAGGTTCCAGCTCCCACGCTCGGTGCGGCAGGGGTGCCCCTTGGCGCCCTTTCTTTTTCTTTTTGTGGCGGAGGCCATGAGCACTTTCTTGACGGCACAGGATACAGGTTTGCGGGGCCTCCAGCTCCCCATCCGCACCTCGGAGGAGCTCCTAGACTCGGAGTTTGCGGATGACACTACTGTCTATCTTCAGGGAGGGGAGGAGAACCTCCGCCGCTTCGCCTCAGCCATGGATAGGTTTTGCAGAGCTTCGGGCGCTTTGATCAACTGGCACAAGTCGTGTGGGTTGTGGGTCAGCTCTGTGCCCTCCCCGACTTGGAGGCCAGTTGATGGGTTTCAGTGGCTGCCCCCCGGCACTACAGTGCGCTATTTGGGATGCTATGTGGGCATTGACATATCTCCGGAGTAGCAGATAGCCCCCCTTCTTCTGAGCATTCGGAAGAAGCTTCTGTATTGGAGTACCGCTCGTTTATCTCTGGCTGGCCGAGTGGTTGTGGCCAACCAGGTTCTGCTTGCTACCATGTGGTACATCACTTCTTGCTGGGCCTTCTCGCGGGCGTGTATTGGCCAGGTGCAGAGGCTCATCAGGAACTTTCTTTGGTCCGGTGGCGACGGGCGGCCCGCCAGGGCCAAGGTGGCATGGGCTGTGATCACCCAGCCGAGGGAGAGAGGCGGCCTGGGCATAGTTGATCCTATTTGTCAGAGCCGAGCTTTGCTTGGCAAGTTGGTGGTTCGTGGCCTTCTACCAGGCGCTGAGCCGTGGAAGGAGTTTCTTGTTTCCAGGATTCTCAGCCGCACTCCTTCTCTTAGCGGCCCCTGGACCCCAGCATCAGGTGGATCTTTACAGAGCAGCGATCCAGAGGAGTGGGCCTTGGCTTCGAGGAGCGTTTTGCAGCTAGCCTTCTGAGGGCCTGGGAGCATCTGAGGCCGTCACTCTTCCAGACTCCCCCGGGCACCGATGAGGAGCGCCTGAGGCAGCCATTGATCTGGAACCCCTTGATCCGACTTCCCAGTGGTCATATGGTTGGATCGCGATCTCACGTGTCGTGGGGCCCGTTGAGCTCCGGCCCAGCCCAGTCCCTAGACAACTGGATATGTTTTCAGCAGCTGCCTCTAGAGGCTCAGGAGAGGAGACTCAGCGGGATGAGGGGCAGAGAGTTGATGAGGCAGGACATTGAGGCGGCCATCCCCCGGGAGTAGCGGACTCCAGTACAGGACCCGCCACCTCCACAGTGGATGGGCGTCTTTACTCGGCATGCGATCCTTCTAGCGGTCTGCGGCTCAGCAGAGAGAGTCGCCCCACTCACCTTCAAGGTGGGAGAGGGAGGCCAGCTTCAGAGGACCCGACTAGATTTGGATGAGCTCCAGGGTTGTATCTTTCAGAGGGTGCGGGTGGTCGGCTTTCATCAGAGACAGTGGCATGTAGACCCCTCACCGGCCTCGATAGGGGAGGACTATTCTTGGAGATTATGGGCTTGGGACAGCAGGCCTCTTATTCGCCTTCAGTGGGATCCAGGCGAGTGGCTTTGGCGAGATCCCTACTCGGCCCCTACCAGCCCAGGCAACCCCTTTTTTCAGTACACAGCGAGGCTGGGGCGGCGGATCCAGAGGCACAGGACAGCGGGCACCCCGGAGGCGGCCGAGCATTGGCTGCGACAGGGGCTCTCCCATGCCTTCCTTAGGGACTTCTGGCAGCGCCTCTGGGCCAGCTTCCGGCCCCGGAAGGTGACGCTTTTTCTCTGGCTTACAGCGCATAGAGGACTGGCTGTGGGGGCTTGGCTAGCTTTTGGCAGACACCCAGCGTCCTGCCCTCGGTGCGGCCATGCACAGGAGTCGCAGCGGCACTGCTTATGGGATTGCCCACAGGCACAGCAGGTCTGGCAGCGCGCTCTCAGGATGGTTTTTGCAGGCTCGCCAGGTGAGATGATGGCGACGTGGGGTGCGGTGACTTGGGCCACGGACAGCAGCCCGGCCCTTGGATACGAGGACGTCCCTGGCAGTGTGACCATCCAGGTCTCTGACAGGGCGATGGCGGTGGTTCCGACGCCAGACTTCTCTTCGGCAGTCTCCCAAGAGGGGGACGGGCACAGATGGGAGATGATCAGCAGCATGACGGCTTGGCACATATGGAGAGCCTGATGCAGGGAGGCCATAGAACGCCAGGCGACTCCACCGGCAGAGGTCATACAGGCCCTCTGGGTGGACATCATTCACACCTTGAGAGGACACTGGGGGAAACTTCAGGGCGACTCGGATCGCATGAGAGGTCGCCGCAAGGCGTTCCTCCGCACTTGGCAGCCTGGCCCTTTCCTCATTGCGAGGGCGAGGATGTCACTTGGCACTACAGGCCTCTAGTTTGGCTCTTCTCACCTCCCGCATGTACTACTAGGTAGTCCCCCCCAGAGAGCGGCCAGCCACCCACGGGGGTGGAGCTCCGGTGTTCACTGTGTTTATTATCCCTCCTTGTGAGGTGAGCTTTGTAGCCTTATGGCGTTTTCTCATTAACTAATAGAAGGATCGTTTTTCCAAAAAAAAAAAAGGTACGTGGGCCAGACCCGCAGGAGCCTGTCACGGAAGAGCCACCAGAAGTAGAAGAGCTTGAAGAGATACTTCAACCAGAGAAGATAGTATTCCACAAGGAGAGAAAGCTAGCTGGTGGCAAGCTTTCCATGCGATACCTTGTGAAGTTTAAAAATTATCTTCCTATTGATGCCAAGTGGGTTGAGGAAGAGTACTTCACCGATTATCCACAGCTTCTTCAGGCATATCTCGACGCTTTTCAGTTGAGGACAACTGTTTAGAAGCTGGAGAGGATGTCACCATTTGACCACCTAATTGCCCTCTCTAGTTTCTCATGCCCATGTGGCCATTGTGTGGATCCGAGTGTCTGGGATCCTAGTTCTTCATGCTTGTTAGTGACCAGTGTGTGGATCTCAGTGCCCGAGATCCCAATTCTATGCTTCCCGATGTGCCAGATTCATGCCTGGAAAAGCTAGTGTTGTACATGTTCAATGACCAGGAGATTTGTTCATAACAAGTGCACATGCACAAATGTTTGTATGCCTGAAACTGTTTTCGCGTGAACTGTTTTCGTGTGTTTGCATGCCATGAATGTCCAGTTCACAAGCCTGGGATGCCTACCCGTGAACCGTGCAAGTGCTCATATTCTGTATTTTGACATGTTTTGTGGTGTGTGAACGGGTGGTAAGGGCACTCAAAAACCTTTATTTTAATTAATTTAAATGCTTTGTAGTGTTTATAACCTTGCAGGTTCACACTCATAAAAAATGGGTGGACATTTTTAATTTGTGCCCGAGGCCCAACCTCGTGGGCACCCTTGTGGCACCCCATAAGTGGGTGGGCACCCCACATGTGGGTGGCCCAAATTAATTGGCCACCTACCTTTGCATGAGTCGTGAGCTTCTCTCCTTCCTTGAAGCAAATCGTCATCTCTCTGCACACCACCCTCTTCATCATTTAGCTCATAGCAAGAGCTACACTGACCCGATTTCAATTCCGTCTGCGCCATCGTGTTCCTCTTTCTGAGAGCATCCCTCTCCATACCTCAATTGCTGTGAGTGATCATTTCTGCGAGCCCGAGCTGAATTTCGTTTTTGCTCATGAAGGGTTGGGTTCTCGTTAGAATTCAATTTTGAGCACATGGTTGTGTTTGCCTCAGCCTATTTTGTTTACTTGGTGAGTCAATTCTGAATTTCTCAAGATTTCTACCAAGTGCCCGTCGGCGGCGCCCATGGCCAGTTGAGATATTGTACGTGTTCTGACTTCATCAACAACTCCGTTGTTGCTTGGTTTCGTGCCCGGGAGTGTCCTCTGGTGCCATAACTTCATTTTTAGCCTTCCGTTCACCGCGAGGTTGCAACACAGGCGCTAGTACAGGCATGCTAGTGTTGTGCGTGGACCCAGAACACCAGGTTCGTGGTTGCTTCACTCCAGTGAGGGGAGGATTGCTGATATTCATCTACATCAATGGAATTTTGCTCCAATTACTTGTTTGGTAATTGTATTCATTTCTTGTCTATGGCAAATCTGGCTATCATAGCCCGTAGAACATTGTACCAATAAAATACTCCAATAATATACTCAATATTGAGGGGGGGTCGGTCCGGGTTCCGGCCCCAATGTGTTGCCATTGAGCAATTTTCATTTTCAGCATTGTTTTAGTCTTGTGTTGTTTCCATTTCATTAAGTGTTTAAGTAATTGTTATTTACGAGACGGTGCCCAGTACGTGCTCACATCCAACGAGGTGAATTACAGGACCCCTTTCTACATGCAATCCTACATGCTTCTACAGATGCCTGGTGTTTGGTTCCAAACCTGTCAAATCCACACGGATCCCCTCGTGATCGATCTTGGTTCGAAACTCGAATCCTACAAACAAACAAACAAACAAACAAGCAAGGGGGTGCAGGCCTGACTCACCTCCCAACCATGACAGCCGTGGGCGAGCCCATAGTCTTGGCTGTCCCCACCGAGCCACGAGCTGAGCTAACTAGGATGACGTACCGACCAATCTCCTCCCCGCGACGTCCCATACCGCCACGAAGCTGCCCTCGCGGGCCTCGAGATTGCTGTCGGCCTTGGTTGCATAAAGCAGGTGCACGTCTGCACTAGATCCAGGCTCCAAGACCATAGAGCTCTCACAAACTCGCGAGACTCTCTATATCCAATAACTAACCTTGGCCACCCTTTTATAGGCTCTTGGCCGGTCATCGGGCGTCCACACTTGGCTGCCCGCCCGTCCATACTTGGGTGCCCGCCCGTTAGTATATCCCTAACTCAGCTCGTCAATCAGCCTGCCTAGTTCCAAGCTTCCCCAAGCCTCGAAACTAGTCTTGCATGCGTATAGCACACGGTAGATACCCACTGTGCACATGACATACTCCCCTTCCTCTAAGAGCTCACTCCTGAGCTCACTAAAAAGCCAGGGTAATCTCTCTGAAGAGAAGTCAATGTCTCCCATGTAGCGTCCTCCTCAACACGATCCTTCCACTTGATCTTGTATTCCGTGATAAGCGTACGACGGAATCTTCGTCCACGAAATCCAAGAATCTTTTCAGGTTCGTGCGGAACAAATGTCATGTCCTGGACATCTATAATTTCTTGAGGAGTAACTAACTGATCTGCTCCACCCAGTACTTCCTTAAGTCTACTGACATGAAATACATGATGAACTTTCACATGAGAAGGCAAATCCAATTCATATGCAACTGAACCAATCCGTCGTGTAACACGAAATGGTCCATAGTATCTAGGGGATAATTTCGGAGATCTACCTGTCCGTAAAGTCTCGGAATCTTTCGGAACTCGCAAATACACCATCGTTCCTTCAGAGAACTCTCTGGGTGAACGATGTCTATTAGAATAAAACCTGTCTCGGTCTTGAGCACTTCTAATAGATTCCTTCGCAACTTGTACATTTCTTGCATATCTTGCAAAAAATTACGTGCTGCATCATGCTGAAGTCCTGAGAATCCTACTGTAACAGGTGATCTTGGTTGAAAACCGTACATAAGCATGAAAGGACTAAACCCTGTACTCGTATGCTTAGTACTGTTATATGCAAATTCTAACATAGGAAGATAATCCTCCCATGAACTCTGTCTTTTGGATACATATGCTCGAAGCATATCCTCCAAAATCTGATTCACTCTTTCAGTCTGGCCATCAGATTGAGGATGATCTGAGGAACTCAAATTCAAAGTTGTTTCCAACTTCTCAAAAACAAGTTTCCAAAAATCACTCGTAAACTTAGAGTCCCTATCACTGACTATGTCCTGCGGTAACCCGTACAGTCTAAACAATTGCTCGATAAACTGCCGAGCTAATTGCGTAGCTGTAATAGTCTTCCGGGTCGGTAAAAATCTAGCCATTTTTGTCAAGCGATCTACCACAACCCAAATAGAATCGTGGCCTTGATGTGTTCTTGGCAATCCGGTAATAAAATCCATGGAAATACTTTCCCATTTATTACCTGGGATTTGCAAAGGATGCAACAACCCAGCCTGTCTAAAGGTGCTTCCTTGACTTTATCTTTCAAAAGTCTGAAGGCCATATCCAAATCGTTATTCCAAGTGATAGGCTAATTGGACTTACGTCCACGACCTTTCAATAAGTCGGTCATCAGTAGTGTGAGCTGAGAGTACTCCCGTACAGATTTCCGAAGAAAGACAACAAAACCGAGAAAAGAACGAAGTTGTTTCACTGTTCGTGGTATAGGCCAGTCTAAAACCTTCTGAACTCGGTCATAGTCAATGCTCAATCCATCTCTAGTGATCTTGTGTCCCAAGTAAATGATATCGGTCATAAAGAACTCACATTTACTTAACTTAGCATATAGTCGATTCTGTCTCAAAATAGATAAGACAATCGTGAGGTGTCTGACATGATCCTCAAGAGTACGGCTATATATCAAAATATCATCCAGGAACACCACCACAAATTTCCCCAAATGTTCACGAAAAAGATCGTTCATCATTTGTTGGAAAGTGGCTGGAGCATTGGTTAACCCAAAAGGTAATACGAGAAACTCGTAATGGCCATACCTAGTCCGAAAGGCGGTTTCTTTCGACATGCCTTTCATGAATACGTATCTGGTGGTAGCCAGTACGCAAATCTATCTTCGTAAAATATTTCACTCCTGCTAACCGGTCAATCAGGTCATCAGATCTAGGGAGAGGATAACGGTTCTTAATAGTCAGCTTGATCAATCTTTTGTAATCTATACACATTCTCCAAGTATTGTCCTTCTTTCTCCTAAGCAACACAGGTGTACCCCAAGGTGATTTACTTGGACGGATCTGGCCCATCCTCAAATAATCTTCGAGTTGTTTAGCCAACTCATCTTCCTCAGCTTGGCTCATCCTATAAGGTGGAATACTCACAAGATGAGTGAAGGCAATGAAGGGTTAGGGTTAGGGTTTACAGAAGCTCAAGCAGGCGTGGAAAACCAACAGTGAGAGAACACGACTTTAGTCTATTGCTTGATTATCAAAGTGAAGTACAATAGCCACATAATAGTGACCCCTAAAGATAAGTGTTCACATGTCCGGCCATAAAATGTGCCGGGTGGACCAAAACACTTATAAACTGCATATAAGTGAAACTGAACTAAACTGGGGGAAAAAACCTCCACTAACTGAAGTAAAAAGTGCCCCAGTAATCTACTGATGATCACTAGCACTCCTCTGGGTGCATACACAGCATAAAACCCAACAAACCCCCCTGGAGTGATATGTGATCACTGTACATCATCCACCAAAAGGAAACAAATTCAAAGCACTTCGGAAGGCTTCAAATTTCGGACGTGGTAATGCCTTGGTGAAGATGTCTGCCACATTCTGATCTGTAGGACAGTAGATCAGACTGATATCTCCTGCCTGGAGTCTCTCCCGAACAAAATGATAGTGAATCTCAATGTGTTTCGTGCGAGCATGAAACACAGGATTCCTGTGTTTCGTGCGAGCATGAAACACAGGATTCCTGGCCACAGCAATGGCACTCTGACTATCAGTATAGATAGGTGTAGGCTCCTCCACTGAAATATCCATATCAGTCATGAGACGACGCAGCCAAACACACTCAACAGTAGTAGTGTAGGCTGCTCTGTACTCTGCCTCACAAGACGAAGTGGCCACTGTGGTCTGTTTCTTGCTTAGCCAAGAAATGCATGAAGAGCCAAGAAAGAAACAATTTCCACTAGTGGAATGTCTGGTATCAAAATCACCAGCCCAATCTGAATCACTGTAAGCGTGTAACTGCATGTCACCCCCCTCAGGATAAAGCAATCCAAGAGACAAGGTACCCTGCAAATAACAGAATACACGCTTCACAGCTTGCCAATGTGACAAGCGCGGGCTGTGCATGAATCTGCTCAACTGAGAGACTGCATACTGAATATCTGGCCTTGTATTACACAAGTAAATGAGGCACCCAACAGCCTGAGCATATGTAGTGGCATCAAAGGAAACACTATCATCTTGTAGTGACAGTTTCATCCCAGGCTCCATAGGAGTACTAATAGGCTTGCAATCCTGAAATTTAAACTTCTCCAGAAGTTTAGCAACATAGCGTGATTGCAACAACCCAATGCCTCTGTTATCCTGCACAAACTGTATGCCCAAATAGTAATGTACAAGGCCCAAGTCAGACATGTCAAATGTCTGTTTGCAGTATCTCCTTAAAAGCTGCAATTTTGTCATCATTTGATCCCATGAGCAAGAGATCATCCACATAACGACTGATGACCAGCAGATCTGTTTCTTCTTTCTTTACATACAGAGTGGCCTCTGATGGACTGTTCACAAATCCCTGAGTGAGTAGAAAAGCATCTATTTTTGCATACCAAGCTCGTGGAGCTTGTTTCAAACCATACAAGGCCTTTTTCAGCCTGCAAACTTTCCCCTCATGACCATGTTCTGCAAAACCCATGGGCTGAAATACATAAACTTCCTCCTCGAGGTCCCCATGTAGAAATGCAGTCTTTATGTCCAACTGGTGAACAACCCAACCACGATGTGCAGCCAATGCAATGACACACCTAAGTGTCGACATACGGGATGTAGGAGCAAATGTCTCCTCATAATCAATGCCCTTCTTCTGTGCATAGCCCTTTGCAACTAGACGGGCTCTGTACCTGTCAATGGATCCATCTGCATGTCTTTTCAACTTATAGACCCATTTAGTACCAATTGCTTTCTTGCCTTTGGGCAGATCAACCAAATCCCATGTTTGATTCTTTTTAATAGAATCAAGCTCATCCTGCATGGCTTTGTTCCAATGCACATTATCTCGTCGTGCATCCACAAATGAATCAGGCTCATCATCATCCTGTAAACTGGCTGCCATAACCAGATTCAAATCCATGATGTGTGCATGCTCATTGGTCCTTGTCTCCCTACGAGTACGACCAGCAAGAGGACCCTCTAAATGGCTGTCCTGTAATGTCCTCAAATACCATCTAGGTATATGTCTGACCTGTGGTGCCTGCTGCCCCATATTTGGTTCAGCTTCTGGCTCATTTGGCTGCTGAATTTCTGCACCACCTACATCATTTGCTGGCTGTCCTGTACCCTCATGAGTTGGATCACCAACTGTGGAATGAAACTCCATGGGTAGTAGACCTTCAAACACATCATTTTCAGCCTGATTTGCCTCATAACCAGCCATGGATATTTCTGATTTTTCATCAAAAATCACATCCCGACTAGTGAATATCTTCCTGGATAGTGGGTCATATAACCTGTAGCCCTTGCTCTCACGGCTATACCCAACAAAAATGCATTTTGTGGCTTTATCATCCAGCTTCCTCCTCAACTCTTTGGGTATGTGTGCATATGCAAGACACCCAAAGATACGAAAATGCGATACAGAAGGCTTGCGGCCATGCCAAGCCTCAAAAGGAGTAATAGAAACCAATGTCTTTGTGGGACATCGATTCAAAATATGACAAGCACACATTAGTGCTTCCACCCAAAAGATATGTGGTAGCCTTTTTGCCTTTAGCATACATCTGGCCATCTCCATGAGTGACCGATTCTTCCTTTCTGCAACCCCATTCTGCTGTGGAGTGTAAGGAGTAGTATACTGATGTTTTATACCTCTACTCCCAAGAAAGGAATTCAGCATATGTGACATATATTCCCCCCCTCGGTCAGAACGGAGAGTCTTCACCTTGCATCCTGACTCTGTCTCAGCAAGTGCTACAAAGGCCAAAAATGCATCATATACCTGTGATTTCTGTGTCAAAGGATAGACCCAGCATATACGAGAGAAGTCATCAATAAATGTTGCAAAATAGAAGCAACCACCTAATGACTTCGTCTGCATGGGACCACAAAGATCACTGTGTATAAGTTGCAACTTTGCAGTTGCTCTTAGAGCCTGATCACATGGGAAGGAAAACCTCTGCATTTTTCCCAAAATACATCCTTCACAAATGTGATCTGGAGGCTTCTCCATGAGAGGTAGATCTGTAAACATATTATGTCGCTGCATAAGCATAAGACTACCAAAATTTACATGTCCCATGCGAGCATGCCATAACTCCGCATCAACCATAGCTGGAGTAAGAGTGAATGCATGATAAGCAGACTGATCCACTGGCTGAAATGCATCCAACTGATAAAGTCCATGACATAATGTACCAGTAAGCATCAAGGTCAAGGCATTAGCTTTGTCTCTGACCATGCATTTATCATCATCAAAGTGGACTTGCATACCACAATGTGCTAAAGAAGAAATGGACAACAAATTCTTCTTTATCCCTGGTACATATAAGGCATCTGTAAGGCGGAGAATGGAGCCATCAATGGCTGTGAGCTGAATCTCCCCAATGCCACGAACTGGATATGAAGCATTGTTGGCACACTGAACAGTTTTGCCAACAGGGGCAGGGCCAACATGACTAAACAAATCCCTGCGAGATGTGATATGCTTTGAGGCACCACTATCAAAATACCAAGTACATGCATGCTCTGTCAAACTGAGTGCCTGTGAAGACCAAGAGGCATCATAGCTGCATGTATAAAAACAGTAATCCCTGTCCTCAACAAAAGAAGCAGTCTCTGGAGGAGCTTTAGGAGCATCATTAACAGACATCCCAGCTTCCTTTGCCTTCTCTTTGGCAATCCTCTTCCTACATTCCGTGATGTAGTGACCTGGCTTCTTACAGTAATGACATTTGCCCTTCTTCTTGGGCTGTCCATCACTTTTCTTGGTATCCTGTGAAGAACCACCATCACCTGAATTTTGATTTGCACTCTTTGGCTGAGTTTTTCCTTTCCCCTTTTGACCTGTAGTAAATGCTTGTTCAGCATTTGTGTTCATATTCATATTCTTCCTCATTTGCTCCTCTTGTAGTAAGAGAGCAACAAGTTCCTGATACTTGAGGGGTTCAACAGCATTCCTCATGCTGAGGTTCAAAGAGGTATGAAAAGCCAAGTAAGATCTTGGCAAAGAGTGCAAGATGGTGGACACAAGCTGTGTCTTTAGGAATAATCTCATCCACATTGATGAGTTGTTCTCTCAAATCCTGCAGTTTGTTTAAGTGGCTAGACATATCATCTCCTTCATTCATTTTCTGATTTTCCAGCTCTCTTTTCAAAAATGAGATCCTAGCCTCATTACGAGCAGCATACATCTGCTCCAAAGTCACCCATGCATTCTGTGAAGAGCCAGCTGAACGAATATGAGGTATAATGGACCTCTGTACTGACAATGCAATGAGTGACAAAGCTTGTGCATCCCTGGCATCCCATGTCTTTTGAGCATTTGTTCTTTGAACAGGCAATGGCTGTCCTGGAGCGTGTACCTGTTGTCCTCGTCCACGAGCACCCCCTTGGGGAGGAGTCTCTGGAGCCAATGGACCTGGACGTGGTTCATCACCACTAACAAAATCCCAAAGACCTTTTGCCACAAGCACATTTTTGAGCATAAAACTCCACAAGGAGTAGTTCGTGCCATCCAATTTGTCTTCCTTAGACAAATATGTGAATACATCACTTTGCTGTTGATTTGCCATTATGCTTACGCACAATGTCGTACCTGTTTACCAAAAAACCCAATAGCAGAAACCCTGAAAATAACTGTACTCCACTGAATACAGTTCACCCAAATATGCCTGCACTCTCAATCCTCTGAATGTGCAGCTCAATGCACCAATGACTGAGTAGAGCAGCAAATGGTGTACACAATGCCAAAATGCCCCAAAAATGCCCAAATTTGCTGCACGCAAACTGTGCAAAAAACCTGTATAGTTCCTTGCTAGAAAATCTGCCTGTTGTGCCTGTATATTTTCACAGAGAAAATAAAAGTGCCCAAAAACTGAATTTTAATGCTTACCACTGAATGACTGAGTAGCTTGTGGCATTCCTGCAGGTACAGTCCACCAAAGTGCAAGTACAGTTGACTGTACTATGCATGTACAGTCTACTGGTTCTGTACGAAAGCTGGTATGGAAGATGCCAAATGAAGGTGCAGTACCAAATGAAGGTGCAGTCGTATCACAGCAGGTACAATCGCCAGGTACAGAAGCATGCAGTCGTATCACTATCACAGCAGGTACAGTCGAAAGTACAGAAGCAGGTACGCAGCATTGAATGCTGCACGGCTCTCTGCGCAGGTTTGTACGGAGGACTAGCAAGACGACCAGATGCTGAAGGCGGCGATGACAGGGCAGCGATGACAGATGTACGGGGCAGGTACTGTAGCTGAAGGCGGCGCAGAGTGGGTATACGGGGCTGGTACACGTGCGCTGACAGGAACAGAATGCAGTACGGCGCTGTCAGGTACGGAATGCTGTACGGCGCACAGGTGTAGCTGAAGGCGGCGCAGACTGGGTGTACGGGCAGCAGATGCTGAAACTGCAGTACGGCGCACAGTTGTACGGGCAGCAACACTGGCAGTGTACGGGCAGGGCAGAGCAAGCTTCAATGCTCTGATACCAATTGAAGGCAATGAAGGGTTAGGGTTAGGGTTTACAGAAGCTCAAGCAGGCGTGGAAAACCAACAGTGAGAGAACACGACTTTAGTCTATTGCTTGATTATCAAAGTGAAGTACAATAGCCACATAATAGTGACCCCTAAAGATAAGTGTTCACATGTCCGGCCATAAAATGTGCCGGGTGGACCAAAACACTTATAAACTGCATATAAGTGAAACTGAACTAAACTGGGGGAAAAAACCTCCACTAACTGAAGTAAAAAGTGCACTGATGATCACTAGCACTCCTCTGGGTGCATACACAGCATAAAACCCAACAATGAGCACCAGGGATCAAGTCAATACGATGATCTACTACCCGTTCAGGTGGTAAACCCGATGGCAATTCCTTAGGAAATACATCTTGAAACGAATCAAGTATCTTCTGTAATTCTTTGCTTTCAAACACACTTAATTCATTCACATCCATGGAAGGGATGAGAAAAGAAGAAAGTGGAATCAATACACAATGGAAAGCGGTATACAAAGAAGAATCCATTATATTTCCAAAATCAATTGTATTTACAAGAGGTCCCTGAGAGGGATGGATACAATCACCTAAAATACTATACTTGGTGTCCCTATGCTGAAAAGAAAAAATATGACTAGACCAATCTATCTGGACATCAAGAGTCTTAAACCAATCAATCCCTAATAACAAGTCTACATTTTCCAGATGCATAACATAGCATTCCAGAGTATCTTTGTAGTCCTGAATCTGGATTGGAAGCAGTTCCACCTTGCGATCCCAAACTTGTCTGCCCGCAGGTAGACGTATCTCATAGGTATGGTCGCTGAGTGTCGTATCAAGACTCAATTTCTACACAAGTTTGTAGTTCACAAAGTTATGCGAACTGCCAGGGTCTAAAAGAATGTGAATTTTATGGCCATTCACTTCTCCATAAACTCGGAGAAGATCATGCATGCCAAATACCTTAGAATTGAACAGATAATCAGAACAAGTACTAGGGCGAGAAAGTACAGTAATTGACGTACCTGTCAAAGACAACTGGTTAGCTGCCTTTGGCTTGGGTCCTGCGTTTGACTTGGTACCCTTTTGCTTTGGGCACTCATTACGCATGTGTCCTTTTTCTTCGCAGATAAAACAACGTCCTTCCTTCTTGAGCTTTAAAGCCCTAAGGAGTCGTTTTTTCTTCGCGGGTGTCGAACTTGTATTCTTCGAAGGTTGGTTCAAAGACTTGCCTTCTGTCTTGTTGGGCCGACCTCCCCCTTGGAGTATTTTATTACCCAAGGAGAATAATATCATGTACAAGCTTTGAGGGGCCTTACTCTCCCCACGGGAGATGCTGGATTATCCCTATACAAATGCCATAACACAGCCCAACACAAGGCAACCAAGCCGGAACATAGGCTGTAGAAATGCCGAGCCAACAATATAATCCATATACCTCCGTGTGGGTACTGATTCTTCCCCAAAAACCACGGGTCTTCATGCAATAGAAAGGGTACAGCAAGTAAAACTCTCCATTCAGTCGGTACAACAGGTACAATGGCTGGTACAGTCGGTACGGTGGCTGGTACAGTAGGTACAACAAGTACAACAGTAGGTACAGTGGCTGGTACAGCCGGTACGGTGGCTGGTACAGCAGGTACAGTGGTTGGTACAGTTGGTACGATGGTTGGTACAGCAAGTACAGCAAGTACAAATGCTGGTGCAACAAGTACAATGGCTAGAAATCATAATAAATGATTAAATACCCTTGCCTTCAGTATTTCTTCGCGATGGAAGCCTCCAAAACAGTCCCCAACAGCCGGTATTCTTCATGGGCAGCCTTCAAGAGAGAGAGAAAGAGAGTAGCCATCATTAGGGCAGCCTGTAACGGTGGTAGAGGCTAGTGTGCAGCAAGAGAGCCTCCATTAATGAAGAGATAGGGTTCCAATTTATAGATTTGGGCCTCCCATGAGCTAAAATGGCAAGAGAAGGCTACAATGACAAGTGGAGAGCCACACAACAGCTGAAGTGACAAGTGTGAGGCCACTTGGCTCACTTTGATCCACTTTCTAACAAGTGTCAGGCCACTTGTCTCACTTTGGTCCACTTTCTTGCCACATGTCCCAATCTAAGAGATGGGTCCTTCCATAAACTTTATCTCTAAAAATATCCCAACTGGTAGACATTCTGTCATAGGCACTTTGCCAACTCTTGGTATCTCCTCAATTCCAGATGTAATGACGCGAATAGAATTTCCATCGGAGTCGGGCAAAAAATAGCAACTCTCCTAAATTTTAGGAGTGTGGTCCTTTGTATTCTAGAATAATCTCCCATTCCCAAAGCTTGTACTTTCCAGATATTTAAACATCCTCGAGTCCACCAGACTCCTTTCAGACTGGGAAATGTCTAGGCTGGTGACATCCTCCCCAACTTCTTAAAAGTTGTCCGCAACTTTAAGCTTCAAGCCATATATTCAAGATATAATCATGTCCCATCGATTGGGCGAGACGAGACAGTCTCAAAAATCCAATATAACTGAAGAATCCATGTCCCAAAGAAATGGGCGAGACTAAATAAGTCTCCATAATACCAATATCAAAATCATGTCCCAAGATAAATGGGTGAGACAAAAACAGTCCCATAAGTCCAGATATCATAATCATGTCCCAAGATAAATGGGCGAGACAAAGTAGTCCCATAAGTCCAGATATCGTAATCCATGTCCCAAGTAAATGGGCGAGACAAAACAGTCCCATAAGTCCAGATATCATAATCCATGTCCCAAGTAAATGGGCGAGACAAAATAAGTCTCCTGCCAACAAGACATTGGTGCACATGACCCTTGGCATAGACATAAGTCCCGTCATGTCCACTTTATCACTTGCACTCCGTGTTGGTACTCTGACCTGTCACGTGCACACCAGTCAGGTGTACAGTGACATGGCATCATCATATGGCATCATTAGCATCATAGATATTATCAGGCATTTAATCAGCATTTTACAGGCATTTTTAGGCATTTTATGAGGCAGCCGACTGGTATATTGGTATTTTATGGGAGTTATGCACTGGCCGACTGCAGTCCACCTGGCCGACCAGCAGCATGCACCCTTATATATTCAGGCGCCTCATCCATTCAGCCACACAGGCTCAGCAGTGAAGCGCATCATCATCATCATGCGTTTTCAGCCTGTCATCATCAGCATACAGTAGCAGCATCATCATAGTACCATTCAGCCCATGGTGCTCTAATGCATCATCATCGGCAGCAGAACCAGCCAACGCAGCATCAGATCAGTTAACGCATCATCTCAGCAGCATCATCAGTTAACGCATCTCCATCAGCATCTTCATCAGCAAAACGCAGCCAGTTCAGCCCAACAGGTCAGCGTTTCATCATCCATCAGCATTCAGCTTCTGTTCCAAAGCCTCCCTTCAGTGTTTCCTTCCCAGGAGACAAGGGAAAGAGTGGACAGCAGTTCAGCCCGCATTTCCAGCACATAGTCAGCATATTCAGCATTACAGATCCATTTGGATCTCATTGTAACCGCATTCATTCATATAATATAGCTGCACTGCATTGACACATACTTGTCTATCTCTTTGTATATCTGTTTATCTCTTAAACATCATTAAGTGCAGTTAAGTATAGACTAAGGTTGTGTTTACGACGGTCATAACCTCTCACATGTCACATTGGTATCAACGCATCATCTCAGCAGCATCATCAGTTAACGCATCTCCATCAGCATCTTCATCAGCAAAACGCAGCCAGTTCAGCCCAACAGGTCAGCGTTTCATCATCCATCAGCATTCAGCTTCTGTTCCAAAGCCTCCCTTCAGTGTTTCCTTCCCAGGAGACAAGGGAAAGAGTGGACAGCAGTTCAGCCCGCATTTCCAGCACATAGTCAGCATATTCAGCATTACAGATCCATTTGGATCTCATTGTAACCGCATTCATTCATATAATATAGCTGCACTGCATTGACACATACTTGTCTATCTCTTTGTATATCTGTTTATCTCTTAAACATCATTAAGTGCAGTTAAGTATAGACTAAGGTTGTGTTTACGACGGTCATAACCTCCCACATGTCACATTGGTATCAGAGCGTTACAGGGTAACCAGCCTTGGAGCATGTTCATTCCAGCAGTCATTCAGTCAGTCATCATTTTTATCGCTTCCGCACAGTTAAACCCAGTTCTCAAAATTTTGCAAGCCACCCTTAGGGATTTTCCCTTAGGTCTGCATCAGTAACCCATCCATCTGCATTCTTGCACAGCATATAGGGTTGCACATGGTTTGCATAGCAGTCATCATAGCAGTCATCCTAGCAGTCAGTCCTGCATACATGTTACCCATGAACTCTCAGGGAAGAAGGACATCCATCATCAAAGGAGCACATAAGTTTTGGCTTCAACTGGCAGCAGGGGGTTTCTCTTCCACAGAAGACGGAAGTTTGCTCCAACATCGCCTCAGGAGGTTCAAAGCTTCAGGTACGACGGAGATGGTAGGTGAAAGGTTTCCAGGAACAGGTCAGGGGTGACTCAGGTAGTTGCCATTCAGTTCCCGCAGTACACATAGTCTTGGCTCAAGGATCTCACTCCTGCAGACGGCCTCAGTCCCAGCAGAAGACAGAAGGGGGCAGTGGTTCGGAGGAGAAGGATCGCAGACGAGTCGAAGGTTGCCAGGTATCCACCCAGCAACAGTTTAGCAGCGGGGAATGTCACGTGCACACCAGTCAGGTGTACAGTGACATGGCATCATCATATGGCATCATTAGCATCATAGATATTATCAGGCATTTAATCAGCATTTTACAGGCATTTTTAGGCATTTTATGAGGCAGCCGACTGGTATATTGGTATTTAATGGGAGTTATGCACTGGCCGACTGCAGTCCACCTGGCCGACCAGCAGCATGCACCCTTATATATTCAGGCGCCTCATCAATTCAGCCACACAGGCTCAGCAGTGAAGCGCATCATCATCATCATGCGTTTTCAGCCTGTCATCATCAGCATACAGTAGCAGCATCATCATAGTACCATTCAGCCCATGGTGCTCTAATGCATCATCATCGGCAGCAGAACCAGCCAACGCAGCATCAGATCAGTTAACGCATCATCTCAGCAGCATCATCAGTTAACACATCCCCATCAGCATCTTCATCAGCAAAACGCAGCCAGTTCAGCCCAACAGGTCAGCGTTTCATCATCCATCAGCATTCAGCTTCTGTTCCAAAGCCTCCCTTCAGTGTTTCCTTCCCAGGAGACAAGGGAAAGAGTGGACAGCAGTTCAGCCCGCATTTCCAGCACATAGTCAGCATATTCAGCATTACAGATCCATTTGGATCTCATTGTAACCGCATTCATTCATATAATATAGCTGCACTGCATTGACACATACTTGTCTATCTCTTTGTATATCTGTTTATCTCTTAAACATCATTAAGTGCAGTTAAGTATAGACTAAGGTTGTGTTTACGACGGTCATAACCTCTCACATGTCACATGACCACACACCTTGGATGAGAGGTGGGCTCAAGTAACAAGATAAAACAATCACTCGTCGCAGGCATAGATAACCTGGTGTTCCATAAGCATTTCTGCTACACATAGTTTATAGGCATTTTGGCCACCAATAGTTTGTAGGTATTTCGGCCACCAACTCACACTACCCTCTCAAGTGCCCATGTTCCCTTCCATCTGCTCTCTATTGTTCCACCCACACATGGTAGAAACAATCTTCAAGAGAGCACGTAGGACAAGAGAACACTACACATGGTATGTTGTGCTTGTCACTACCCTTTGAAGTGCCCATGTTCCCTTCCATATGCTCTCTATTGTTCCACCCTCACATGGTAGAAACAATCTTCAAGAGAGCACGTAGGACAAGAGAACACTACACAGGGTATGTTGTGCTTGTCACTACCCTTTGAAGTGCCCATGTTCCCTTCCATCTGCTCTCTATTGTTCCACCCTCACATGGTAGAAACAATCTTCAAGAGAGCACGTAGGACAAGAGAACACTACACAGGGTATGTGAATCATGAGTTTCATAAGTCCAATGCATCCCAAATAAAGGGAGCCAAAAAGAATAATCCATCCCAGTAAAAGGGAGCCATAAACATAATTCGTAAACCTCAGGATGGATCCAAATCCCTAGAAAAGAAGTCCAGGAATCCATAGACCTGTATACCATAACCCTTGTATACCATAACTCTTACCACATACTCCGTGCTAACCACACACCTTGGAGTAGAGGTGGACTTTATCCATAAAAGCATCATATCCATGAGATATCCAAAGATTTCTTCTCTATAAACTCGGATAGATTCGTCCATAGAAATTGCTTGTGAAGCCCAATATCTATATAAATCTCGTCCAAGAAAGCAATCTCCATGGATATAATCCATCCCAAAAAGGGAGCCATGAAAAGAATTCATCCCATTAAAGGGAGCCATAAACAATGTTTCCCTGAAACCATCTCAAGGCAAACAACAACACCTTTCTCCTTGCATAGCTATAGGGTTAGTGAACATCAAAAACACTTCATAGTAAATAGCCAAAGCACCAACTTTGCAAACTCAAAGTATACTTAGCTTTTCTTTGCCAGGTTGGTCATGAAGCCAAAAGAAATATCTCGTCACCATATCCTTAAGATATCCTGAGATATATCTCCATATATAGCTTGCTTGTAAGCTTGATAATATAATCCACAATATCCATATGGAAAGAGTGCTAAACGTGTGCACATAAAGCCAACTTCACACTTCCACGATAAAATTCTGTGAATTCATAAATCCTTGGATCAACAAGCTGTCTACTGCTCATGCTCTTGCTTCATAAGCTATGAAGCGGCTGGCCATGCTTAACAGCAATGATGGTAAGTGTGGTCCCCACTTGAGATCTTTTCTCTTCCTTATTGATAGAAGGAAGCCTCCGCTTCCAAGAAAGCCTATGCTCTGATACCAATGAAACTCGCGGCGGGTGCCCAGGGGACTAGGGCCTTTGACACACTTGTTGATACCATCAATGCATATTAAAACATTTAAACATGGCCACAGCCTTAACAGATATCTATCAGCATTTTGCATAAAACATAAAGCTGGACAAAACATCCACAAATGCTGAAAATGGAGCTTGCACGTGTGACACCGCATAGAGGCCGGAATGGGCCGACCCCCCCCCTTGGAGTATTTTATTACCCAAGGAGAATAATATCATGTACAAGCTTTGAGGGGCCTTACTCTCCCCACGGGAGATGCCGGATTATCCCTATACAAATGCCATAACACAGCCCAACACAAGGCAACCAAGCCGGAACATAGGCTGTAGAAATGCCGAGCCAACGATATAATCCATATACCTTCGTGTGGGTACTGATTCTTTCCCAAAAACCACGGGTCTTCATGCAATAGAAAGGGTACAGCAAGTAAAACTCTCTTTTCAGCCGGTACAGTAGGTACAATGGTTGGTACAGTCGGTACGGTGGCTGGTACAGTAGGTACAACAAGTGCAAATGTTGGTACAGTAGGTACAATGACTAGTACAACAGGTACAATGGTTGGTACAGCCGGTATGGTGGCTGGTACAGCAGGTATAGTGGCTGGTACAGCCGGTGTGATGGCTGGTACAGCAAGTACAGCAAGTACAAATGCTGGTGCAACAAGTACAATGGCCAAAAATCATAATAAATGATTAAATACCCTTGCCTTAAGTATTTCTTCGCGATGGAAGCCTCCAAAACAGTCCCCAACAGCCGGTATTCTTCATGGGCAGCCTTCAAGAGAGAGAGAAAGAGAGTAGCCATCATTAGGGCAGCCTGTAACGGTGGTAGAGGCTAGTGTGCAGCAAGAGAGCCTCCGTTAATGAAGAGAGAGGGCTCCAATTTATAGATTTGGGCCTCCCATGAGCTAAAATGGCAAGAGAAGGCTACAATGACAAGTGGAGAGCCACACAATAGCTGAAGTGACAAGTGTGAGGCCACTTGTCTCACTTTGATCCACTTTCTAACAAGTTTCAGGCCACTTGTCTCACTTTGGTCCACTTTCTTGCCACATGTCCCAATCTAAGAGATGGGTCCTTCCATAAACTTTATCTCTAAAAATATCCCAACTGGTAGACATTCTGTCATAGGCACTTTGCCAACTCTTGGTATCTCCTCAATTCCAGATGTAATGACGCGAATAGAATTTCCATCGGAGTCGGGCCAAAAATAGCAACTCTCCTAAATTTTAGGAGTGTGGTCCTTTGTATTCTAGAATAATCCCCCATTCCCAAACCTTGTACTTTCCAAATATTTAAACATCCTGGAGTGCACCAGACCCCTTTCAGACTGGGAAATGTCCAGGCTGGTGACAGAGGACCATGGCCTCTGCAAACTCATAGCTCTTTACTCTCACACAGGTACCTGCACACGTGATCTTTGACATGCTTGATTTGGACATTTGCATTTGGAGGCCTTGTGGAAGGCTTTTCGGGAGCAACTGGTGGATGGGTTGCCAGATGTTGACACATGTGAGGGTCTTGTCAATCTTGTCTCAAAGCGAAACAACATCGGAAGGCCTTTTCAAAGAAGGCTACACGGTGAGCTATGGAATCCTCCTGAGGTGATGTGAGTGTGGTCGGCGGCCACTATGTTGAGGCCATCGGGCTCTACATAGCTCGGTGGCTTTGTCTAACGTCGCTCCTCTCGGTCGGACTCTTGCATCAGCCTGGAGGTCGGGGGGAGTGGGTGGATCTGCTCTCGGGGCTCTAGTCTGGAAGAAGTTATTGAGAGCTCTCTGTCCTGGTCCTTGGGCGGGTGGGCCGGAGCAGGGATTCCCTGTGTTTGCAGAGTTCCAGAAGAAAGATCCCTAGGCATCTCTAGTCTGGAAAATCCACGATCCTAAAAGTGGTCCAAATCACCCTTGGAAGAGGCAATGGAACCTCCCCTTGATCTCATAGTATACTGGGCATCTGCATATATAATGAGCCTATGTATGCTAAAGCTGGCATGTCCTGTCCTCTGGTGCAGCTGCTCTCGGCCCATCTCTCGCTGTCTCCACTCTCAACTGGTGGGATGAGGTTTGGATCTATCCAATCACACACCGCACCCCGAATGAGAGGTGTGTATCCATGTAGTGCGGGCGTATGGTGAAGCTGTTCTCTACCATGTGAAGAAGATGGTCTTTGTAGAAAGCCAGGTCCTCCTTGACCACACCCTGTTTAGTTCTGTGCGGTTGAGAGCAAAGGAAGGGGTCTCTAATGCTGTACTGAAACGGTGGAGTGCCCCCATCTGCATGCCATGCATACCAAACCAAGTGCTCACTTGTGCATACCAACACTGCGTTTCTCCATCAAGTGCGATTTGTCTCGAGGACTCTAGGGCAAGCTCAGGGTATCTATCCAGTGGGAGCTCCCATAATATGTGCCAGTATGTCACTGTCTAGAAAAGAGCCTGTGTCACGATAGGGGCAGCCCCCATCTCCGCTCGCACAATTTCATGTGGCACTAGAGGCTTGCTGCTGATCATGTGCAAAATCATCACTAGTGGCCTCTCCATCGGCTTCCACCCATCATATATCTCTCTTGTGCTGACTCCCTTCTCCGTCTCCTCGTGTGGTATAAACTGGGACCCCAAATGGGAGCTCCATACAATAATGCAGGTGACTAATGTGTCAAAAAGCTGAGCTTCGTCCTCCGCTCTTGAAACTGTATCTATGAGCAATGCCTCTCAAGTGAGCCAAGAGCTGCATACCCTCACATCAATCCTTCCGCATAGAGAATTGAGGCATGGCAAAAGTGATCCCAAGATATACATAAGAGGCCACATACTCCACGCACTATATGTAAATTGAGGTGCGGATCTGCCTACCCATTGTGGGATGTGTTAAAGATCATAACCTTGGTCTTCCCAAGGTTCACCGCCGTGAGGTCCCTAAAGAAATACCAAAAGGGGCCCCAAGATTTGGGGCCAACAGGTGTCGTTCTCTTTCATGTGTTGGAGCACTCTAGCTCCCATATAATTGTTTTATTGGCTGGACTACAATTGGATTGGGTGACTGCTAGTCTACCGCACTTCGGTTTCTACCAGAGGCCGGTTTCAGAAGGAGAGACAAGATGGACTTAAGAAGACCCCTGAAGAAAAGATCAAGGAGGGCCTTATTGGAGGATTCCTGCAGTTAGATGAGAAGGAATGGTACTTCAAAGAGAACCGTTGTTTTTTTTGCCACCACACGGGACATGCCAAGAAGGATTGTACCAAATAGTAGGCAGAAAAGAGTAAACAGTCAGCCTCTACAGTGGCTACTGCCACAGCTGTACCACCCCCTCCACCCCCGCCTTCAACCACCAATGCTGTTTAGCTTTTGCTCGCTTTGAATGCAGTACTCGTAGTAGTTTTCAATGATAAGAAAGAGGGTGGAGTTGTAGAGCGTCAGAAAGGTCTTATCAGAGCTTATGGCACACTGAAGGGCAACACTTTGTTGTGCTCTTCGACATGGGCAGTTCAGAAGATGCCATCTCTCCGCAGTTGGCAACCAAGATGAAATGTTCCCTTGTGCTGTATCATTTGGACGTGGACGGGTTCACTGTACTCATATTTCTCAGAAAGCTCAACAATTTGCCTTCACAGTTCAGAACACCTAGTTTCAAAGGGACTTCATTGTCTCGCCCCTTCTCGGGTGCACCATGATCCTTGGAATTCAGTGGTTCTGCTAGTATGTGCCCATTCCTAATTGGAGGTAGGATACCTTCACAATCGTTGACGGTTTGCCTGAGCCTGCTATCATTCGCGGGGATCGGAGCATTCAAGGTATTCCACTTATTTCCCACCTTCAAGCGAGTAGAGCTATTAGAAAGGGAGCTGAGTGTGCGATGATCTATGTCCGCCCACAGTAGATAGCGACATCCACCGCGACTCCATTAGAATCCGAGATGACCGGCCACCTCTAGCAGTTTCAGTACATCATGTTGAGGGATGATCTTCCACCAAGACCTCCACCCTCTCCTCCTGAAGACCATCGTATCGAATTGGTACCTGGAGCTGAGCCACCCAGTAAGTTCCTGTATCGTCCTTCCAAGGCCGTTGGAAGCTGAGTTGGAGGCGCAACTAGCATAGTTGCTAAGGTTTGGTTTCATCAGGCCTTCTTCCTCTCCATTTGTTGCACCAATTTTGTTTGTGCAGAAGAAAGATAAGACCGCACGTCTCTGTGTGGATTACGGAGCCTTGAACAAGTTGACAATCAAGAATAAGCTCTCCATGCCAAGGATAGAGTACATCCTTGAAAGGCTCAACGGTGCTTAGTACTTTACAAAGAGCGACCTCAAAAGTGGTTATCATCAAGTCGGGATTTTTGAGGCCGATATTCCAAAGACTGCCTTTTGAACAGAACGAGGTGTTGGGGTAAAGGCATTATGCCCACCCTTATAGTGTGTACAAGCCCATAAGTTATAGTACATAGTACACTTAGTACTTTTAATGTACTAAGTGCACTATGTGTACTAGTGCAATATACATGTGTGATAGGGGAGTCACACACTCATGCCTCATGAGTTGACTTATCCCCACAACTCTCTCTCTCTCTCTCCCTTGTTCTCTCTGTGTATGTCTCCCACATGAACAATAACCTAACCCTAATTCTCACTCCCACACAACTGGTATCAGAGCCATCAACACTGATTTGAGTGGAGCCCTTCTGCCGAAATGCCTTGGGGTGCATGAAGCTGTGGAGGATCCATCTAGGGTTAGTTCTGTTCGATCTCACAGAAAGCCATTGAGGATGGACATAACACCAAGCCCCCAGCTGAGCAGCCGTTGATCGTTATTAACAAGGCGAAGTCGACGGCGAAGGCTACTATAGCGCGACACGGCGAAGGCTGGCGCTAGGCGAACGAAGTCGTCAGGCGAGCGAAGAAGCGTGAGCGAAGGCTGGCGTTGAATTATTCGGGGAGCGAAGCAGAATGGAGGCCTAGTCTCCAAGCTATCGTGCGGCGCAATAGTCGGACCGGGTGCGCGGCCTTTTATCGAGCGCACGGCCTCATTTCCGCTGTCATCTACGAGGGCATCCGCAGCGAAGGAGGCCGCCAGCAGCAGCAGCAGCAGCAGCAGCAGAGTAGCAGCTTGCTGGTCTTCCTCAAGGAGGAGGAGGTAGCGGAATTCTTGCACAAGATGGGCCGCCAAGTCTTCATGTCGACCGTCTTCGTCATGCACGTGTGCAGCAGCTTGAAGCCGGAGATGGAGACGTTTCCAGAGAGAGTCTTGCCCCGCACCGGAAAATCACAAATCTCCGGTTCATAAAGGCACCTGCCGCCATCAAGCTGAAGCTGAACTGCCCTGTTGTATTTACGAGAGTCGAAGAATGCTTAGGCATTAGAAAAGCATCAGCATCAGCATCAATAGCAGCACCAAATTCATCAACTTTTTTCCCCTGCAAGAAAAATCAGAAAATTACAAGGTATTTTCCTCAATTTTTTTTTGGGATTTGCAATTGAGCAAGTACAATCAACAATTGAGCATGTACAGGTGCCCAATTGCTCAATTTTTGAGCAAAATTGGCAAAATTGGGTGACATTGGTCACAATCAGGATCAATTTGCAGGAAATTGGTCACAATCAGGATCAATTTGCAGGAAATTGGATGTCGAAATTTGGGGCTTTTGATGTAATTGTGCAATTAAACATTCATACATGCTGTATGATGTGAAAAATCGCACATTTGGGCAAAATTGCAGCAAATTGCAGTGCAAATCAAGGGGCTTTTGTGCCGATTTGGTTGATTTGCATGCAGGCAATCGCGTTTGATGCTGTGGATAATGTGTTGATGCCTTACAAGCACTCAATGTGCCTGTAAATCAAGGGGCTTTCATGTATTTGATGTATATGTGGCCAGGGGGAAGCATCGTGAACACTCTGGATGCCTTCATGTGCGCCAATGTACCATGTATGATCAGAAATTGATCTTAAATCAAGGGGCTTTTCAAGTTCGTATGCTTGTTGAGCTTGGCAAAGCAGCAGGCAAGACTTTTATGCCTTGAATCCTCAAAAATCAGCTTGCAGTCAAGGGGCTTTTGCCCAATTTCTGTTCGGAACTGTTGTATGCAGTGTTCGGGACTGTAAAAGTCTGATTTTCACTCATTTGGACAGCCAGGAGAGCATTTATTGCTATTGTACCTGCTGGTACAGATTTGGCACAGCTTTGTGCAAGTTTTGGCATGGCTGTACACTGTTTTGAGTGACCAAAAGGTTCAATTTCAGCTGCTGTACTTGCCGGTACAGGTTTGGTACATCATTGGTGAGCACTTGGTACTGCTGTACAGTACTTTGGAAGGGCAACAGAGCACATTTAAGGTGCTGTCCAAAATCTGCAGCAACCAGATTTTGGTGTTTTCATCACATACAGTGGGAGAAAAGTTGCATTTGTGCTTCCGCAGTGGGAGATAAAGCTTGGGAGAACAACTGTGAGCACTTTGTGTGCTTTTGGTGCAGTGTTTGCACATTTTGCAGGGAGTGAGGCATTGACAGGTTGCATATTGCTATGGCAACCACAGGTGAGAGCTCTTCATTGCTTCACATTAAGAAGCTTGAAGGCTCACATAACTATGATATTTGGCAAACCCAGTGCTACAATGTGTTGCTCCAGAAGAAGCAGCACAAGCCTATCAAGATCTACTATCATGTTGTCTGTGTCGGACTCATTACTTTTCAGCATTCGTGAAGAGAAGACAGCTTGGGGAATGTGGCAGAGATTGCAGGACTTGTATGCCCAACAAAGTGCCTCAAGCAAAGTGTATTGGTTGAAGAAACTCATAGGTCTTCAGATGAAGGAAGGGGCGTCTATGACAGCCCATCTAAATGAGTTTAATGGTATTGTCAGCCAGGTCATTAATCAAAAGTTGGCAATGGACGATGAGTTCAAAGCCACTTTTCTGTTATGCACTTTGCCAGAGAGTTGGGACACATTCAGGACAGCCACTAGCAATTCGCATGCTATGCTGTCATATGCAGATGTTGAGGGTGCTCTTCTTCAAGAAGAGATGAACAGGAAAAACAACTCTGTTGGAAAGTCCAATGCAATGAATGCACGTGGGAGATCCCAGCAAAGGGGAAAAAGCCAAGAACGGGGAAGGAGCAAGTCTCGCTCCAAAAAGGATTTGGAATGCCATTATTGTGGCAAGAAGGGACACATTAAAAAGCAATGCTACAAATGGAAAAATGATCAAAAAGAAAAGGGAAAAGGCAAAGACAAAGAGAAAGATGAAGCCAAAGATGTAAAGCCAAAGGGCAAAAGTGGAGTCAAGATTGAAGAAATCAATGTGTCACATGCAGGTGGCAGTGAGGATGAGGTCCTATTTACATCTTCACTTGATGCCCATTCACTTCTTACAGGTGGTCATGGTATGCACTCATGGATCATTGATTCAGGTGCCTCCTTTCATGTCACAGGTTGCAGAGACTTGTTTGTCAGGTATACTGCTGGCAATGAAGGAGTGGTTTATTTGGGTGATAACCATGCATGCAAGATTCTTGGCAGAGGTGATGTGAGGCTTGTGTTTTCAGATGGCTCACAGCTTATGCTCCACGATGTCAGGCATGTGCCTGAGATCAAGAAGAATCTGCTTTCTACTGGACAGCTTGATGATGCTGATTATGTTACCACATTTGGTAGTGGAAAGTGGAAAATTAGTAAGGGCTCACTGGTTGTTGCCAGAGGCTCTAAGGTGGACACTCTTTATTTCATGCATGTAGGTGTTTGTCACCATGCTAATGTAAATGCAACCGAGCTGCCGGAAATTTCTATGTGGCATAGCCGGTTGGGACACATGAGTGTCAAAGGAATGGAGCAATTGTCTCGTTTGGGTTACTTGCCTTCTCTAAAGTTTTCAAGTTTTCAGTTTTGTGAGCATTGTATATATGGTAGGCAACTACAGTGCCCCCACAAGAAAGCTCTTGGACAGAAAGATGCTCAGTTAGAGCTTGTGCATACAGATGTATGTGAGATGCCTCAGCTTTCTTTGGGAGGGGCAAAATATTTTGTGTCTTTTATTGATAGTGCCCCAAGGTGTGGGTCTATTCTCTTCGTTTGAAGAGTGATACATTCTCAGTGTTTGAGAAGTTTGTTGCTCTTGTTGAGAATCAAACTGGCAAAACACTGAAGGCTTTGCGTTCCGACAATGGTGGAGAGTATATGTCCAAACAGTTTCAGGACTTTTGTGATGCTAAAGGCATCAAGAGGGAGCTCTCTACTCCTTATGATCCTCCACAAAACGGGACAGCAGAGAGGATGAACAGGACCATTCAGGAGAAGGTCCGTTCTATGTTGTCACATGGTGCATTACCTCATGGTTTTTGGGCTGAAGCTGTTATGACAGCCGTTCACCTTATAAATAGGTCACCTAACACGAGGCTTGGTGGGAAAGTGCCAGAAGAAGTATGGACAGGGAAGCCTCCGTCATACAAGCACTTGAGAGTGTTTGGTTGCGTTGCGTACGTGCACATACGTAGGGAAATACGCACCAAACTTGATCCTAAGTCTCACAAATGCATATTCCTAGGATATGGTGACAGAGGTGAAATGGGGTATAGACTTTGGGATCCCGTGAATAGAAAGATCATACGCAGCAATGATGTCATTTTTGATGAAACATGCATGTATAAGGAGCCTGCAAGGCAACAGGAGCCTAGCAGAGTTATCTTTGATGATGATGGACATCATGGACAACAACAAAGGGCTGTAAATCAGCCATTACAGCAGGAAAACCAGCCCTTAAATGGTGCTGAAAATGGTCCAAATGGACAGCCAGAGATGGCAGAAGATATCCCTATGGATATACCACAGTTGGAGGAGATACCGGGCATGATTTTTCAGCCTTATGGCATGGAACAGGAGCCACCAATGGGTGATATGCAGGCTGGACAGCAACCTGCAAATGATGGTCATTGGGTACGGAGGTCCACTAGACCCTCCAGAGCCCCTGACAGGTTTGTTCCAGGGGTTGACTACTTTATGCTTACTGACTGTGGGGAGCCCTCATGTTATAAGGAGGCTTTACAGAGGGCAGACAAAGCTCTATGGGAGCGTGCCATGAAGTCAGAGATGGATTCTCTGCATAAAAATGGAACTTGGAAGTTGGTGCATTTGCCTGCAGGCAAGAAGGTTTTGCCATGCAAGTGGGTTTACAGGCTCAAAGTTGCACCAGATGCAAAGCCAAGATACAAAGCCAGGTTAGTGGCTAAGGGCTTCAAGCAGGAATATGGTGTGGACTTTGATGAGATCTTCTCTCCAGTGGTCAAAATGACCACACTTAGAGCTGTGTTAGCTTTGGTTGCGCATGATGATCTGGACTTGATTCAGATGGATGTGAAGACTGCTTTTCTTCACGGTGATCTCCATGAGGAGATATATATGCAGCAGCCAGAGGGTTATGCAGTGAGTGGAAAGGAGAAGCTTGTATGCAAGCTGAAAAAGAGTCTTTATGGGCTCAAACAGGCACCAAGGGAATGGTATCATAAATTTGATACATTCATGAAATCCCAGAAATTCAGGAGAAGTGACATAGATCACTGCTTGTACACCAAGAAAGCTTTGGATGGCAGTCTATTGATCCTCATCTTGTATGTTGATGATATGTTGATTGCCGGGAAATCTCGTAAAGAGATGGATGCCTTGAAGCAGAGGCTGCATCAAACCTTTGATATGAAGGATTTGGGTGATGCAAATCACATTTTGGGTATGCGGATACTTCGGGACAGAAATCAGCATGTGTTGTATTTGTCTCAGAAGGAATACATTGGCAAAGTTTTGCAGAGGTTCAATATGGACGGGGGGAAGAAGACTAGTACTCCTTTGCCTCCATATGTGAAACTCAGTGCTATGGACAGCCCACAGTCGGATAGTGACAGGGCTGATATGGCCAAGATTCCGTATGCTTCAGCTTGTGGCAGTCTCATGTATGCCATGGTTGCTACTAGGCCGGACATTGCATTTGCAGTGGGAGTGGTTTCTAGATACATGGCCAACCCTGGCAAGAAGCATTGGGAAGCAGTGAAAGGTGTCATGAGATACCTGAAGGGCACATAGGATATGTGCATATGTTTTGGCAAACAGGATGCATTAGTGCATGGTTACACGGATTCGGATTATGCCAGTCATCCAGATAACCGGAAGTCTACTACCGGTTATGTGTTTACATTCACAGGAGGTGCTGTGTCATGGATATCCAGGATGCAGAAGTGTACAGCCTTATCTACTACAGAGGCCGAGTATATTGCAGCCACAGAGGCTTGCAAGGAGGCATTATGGCTATCTCGGTTAGTGGTTGATTTGGGTTATACGGGGGATATTCCATTGTTGCATTGTGACAGTCAGAGTGCCATTCAGTTGGCAAAGAACCCTGTCTTTCATGCAAAGACGAAGCATGTGGATGTGAAGTATCACTTCATCAGAGAGGTGATAGAGAACAAGCAAATTCAGCTTGTTAAGATTCACACGGATGACAACCCAGCTGATCTGTTGACAAAGAGTTTGCCTCCGGAGCGGTTTGCTCATTGCAGACACTTGATGGGCATTGGATGAGGCCAGTTTCAGCCTTGATTTGGCCTTGTATATTATCATGTACATGCTGATTTTTTTCTTTTCCTTCATTTAAGGGCACTTTGCCTTTAAGTGGGAGGTTGTTGGGGTAAAGGCATTATGCCCACCCTTATAGTGTGTACAAGCCCATAAGTTATAGTACATAGTACACTTAGTACTTTTAATGTACTAAGTGCACTATGTGTACTAGTGCAATATACATGTGTGATAGGGGAGTCACACACTCATGCCTCATGAGTTGACTTATCCCCACAACTCTCTCTCTCTCTCTCCCTTGTTCTCTCTGTGTATGTCTCCCACATGAACAATAACCTAACCCTAATTCTCACTCCCACACACGAGGGTATTATGAGTTTGTGGTCATGCCTTTTGGTTTGATCAATGTACCAGCGACATTCAACAAGATGATGTCACGAGTCTTCACCGTACTCATCGGTATGCCTTTTCATTTTTTTGAATGACATTCTTATTTTTTTTTTGCCATTGATGAGTAGCATGTGAAAGATGTGCAAAAGGTCTTGCAGCTTTTGCGAGACAACAAACTCTACATTAATGCAAAGAAGAGCATATTTGGAGTTCAAGAGGTCTAGTACCTGGGCTATGTGATGGGTTCCAATGGCATTTGCCTTGATCCTGAAAAGATAAAGGCAATCCTCGATTGGGACGTTTCAAAGACAGCCCAAGAGATACGTTCCTTCGTGGGCTTGTGCCAAGCATATAGTTCACACATGGATCGGTTTTCTAACCTTGCAGTACCATTGATAGATTTGCTTAAGGGAGTGAAGACTAGAAGACAGAAAGTTTCAGTCACAGGTAAGGCTGTATATGACAAAGAGTTGCTAGGGGGGTTATCACAACCTTGAAGCGCTGGAAACCTTTTCTTTATGGAAGGGAATTTACCTTGAAAACAAACCACCACGCCTTGAAGTGGTTACAAACTATGCCAAGTGCCCACCGGTGGAGTCAGTTGTTTCAACAAGTTGGAGGAATGCCACTATGTTGGAGATACAAGGGAAAGATTTAGATAGTATGAAGACACAATATATAGATTGTCCAGAATTTGGAACTCCTTACAATATGGCCCTTTACTCCGAACTGGATCATTACACCATTCAGGACGGTTGGCTCTTTTACAAGGGTTGACTATGTCTTCCTAGGCAACACTAGTCCGGGAAGTCAATGATCCTGGAGAGTGGACCAAACCCCTCACGAAACAGACAATGAAACCTCCTGCGGATTTCATAGAATACTGGGCAGCGGCATATGTAATGCTCCTCTGTCTCAACCTCTGTGTGGCATAATTGGCAGATCTTCTCCTCTCTGGGTCTCCATATGAGCTCCCCGACTTTGAAGATGCGCTGAGCTCTACCTGTCTCTACAATGAGCCGGTGCGATGAAACCCGTATTTGGCCAATTGCAATCTGCATGGCATGGGACATGTGAACACTTAGGTAGCCTGGTTGTTGGATGAATCCATCCTTAGTGAGTGTGAGGTAGTGATCTCTGTAGAAGTGCATCTTCGTTGGGAGCTCCGAAGGTGTGATCCATGTGCAATGGGTGTGCATCCACTACAATGGGGGCTGCAGCAAACTGTGCTTGGATAATCTGGTGTGGCATTGATGGTTTGCTGTAGATCATACGGGAGAACATCATGACCCGGGGCCTCTCACCTCGCTGCCAATCCTCATTGGATAAATCTGCCCCCAGAAGGTTGCTCCATACATCAAGGTTGGTGTGACGAGGGTGTCAAAAAGCAGCCCTTCGTCCTGGGCTCCTAGAAATGTGCCTGGAAGCACTGCCGCTCAAGTAAGCTCAAGGCTGCATATCCCGGTGTCACTCTAGCATGTGCTACGGGAAGCATGGTGAAGCGTGGGCCACTGAAAGTGACCAAGGTAGAAACAATCTCCGCAGGATCCCCTGTATGGGAAGGTCAATCTGGATGTGAAGGGGCAGACCATTACCTTGGTTTTACCAAGAGTGTAGAAGTCCTATTATCGATAAGGCATCCAACTGTCTCTGAAGCCCCTCGGCTGAATCTGAGAGGAGGATGATGTCATCTGCACAAAGTAGTATGGGGATCAATATGCTTGCCAGTGTGGGACAATCCGTCAATGAAGCTTGAGATCTCATCAATGTAGAGGCCAAAAAGAGAGAGAGAAAAGAAACAATGAAAAGAAAAGATATATTAACATCTACGGAAGGCCAGATTGGCCTATCAGACAAATCTGTATACAACAAGTCCATGTCCTGAGAGAGAGAGAGAGAGAGAGAGAGAGAGAGAGAGGCTTTCATCTTTTTGCAGGTTTCTGATTGACTATATTTTTATATTGTACAAGGTAAATCAACTTGAAGGGCACAATGGATTAGTCACGAGTGTAAATGTTGTGCATTATTCTGGAGCTGCTAAATCTGTGATAAGCCATGTTTGGACATCTTCTTTGGATGGGACTGTACGGTTTTGGGATTTCACGACAGGGTCATTGATTAGAACTGTCAATGTTGGCAGACCAATTTTTTCTATGGTGAGTTCATTGCACTCTTTTGCTTATGTGTAATTTTAATTTTCTTCTTCAATCTAAGGGCTATCAAGAAGAAGACAAAAGCCAGTTTATTGCATCCTAATGATGCCTGAAGATGTAGGGAAGATGCTATCAACCTTGTTAGGTTGCTGTCTTGGAATTTTTTGAAGTATGTGATTGGAGGGTTTCATGGATTGACCTTGAGGTTTGAGAACCTCAAAATTGTAAGCAAGAAAATGTTCAACCTACTGTTTGTCTCATCTTTGATAATAATTCTTAAACAAAGATCTCTGGTGCACTGGGCTTCTTGAATGTCATTAGCATGGTCATGCAATATTGACCTCCGTCTTGTTGCCTCTGTAAACCTGCTGCCTGCATCAATGGGTAATTACCCTAGCTGCTTCTGACATCATCCTTGGTGATGAATTCGATCGAGCTACGTACGCTCGCTGATTAGATGGGGAAATCAGTATGGCAAATTGATCTTCTTGGTTAGACTACACTTTTGAACACATCTATGAGGCATCAATTTGAACACATTGCAGATGCATACGAAGAGTTGGTCCTACACTACAGAGCAAAGATTTAGGCAAAATTGTCAAATAAAGGAGTTGGACAGGGTCTAGAATTGAGCACCTACATGAGCTTAATGTTGGTCCAGAAGATTGGGCTGTGAGAGTGAGGGTAAGAGGATTTAGTAGTCTCAAAATGACTATTTGAAGGCTGACTGAGCAGCTTTCTTTTGTATGCTGGCTGACCAGTTTTCCTTTTTAGGCCTGTAGGAGTGAGTGGCAACTAGCAGACGTTCAGTGAATGGATGGCATTTCCACCTTAGTTGACATCACCTCTAGGGCATTGTTAGTGTGCGAGAGAGTTAGGCTAGTGTTCCCATCTCGTAAATTATATCAAAGTAGAATATTTCTCTTTTACCATCTCTCAGTAGGATTAAGTGCTAGTTATAAGGTAGTAAGGTCTCTTTTAGTGGTATGAGTGTTCCTCTTTAATTTATCATCACAATGTGTGGTGCGATAGCTTTGACATTGTTATAGGGTAGTAAGGTCTCTTTTAGTGGTAGGAGTGTTCCCCTTTAATTTATTATCACAATGTGTGGTGCGATAGCATTCAACAAAGTGTATGGTTTTTTAAGCAAGCATGCTTCACTGGAAGAAAAGCTTTTTGCATGACACATTTTTCTGGCTTTGACATTTAATTTTCCTTGTTTTTATAAACCTATGGCATAAGATTTGGGCATGTTCCTGGATTCATCTAGGTATATATATATATATATATATATATATATATATATATATATATATATATATATATATATACATGAATAAAACACACCCTTTTTCTATTCAATGTGTAAATATGACCTTTAAATGGTACCCCTCTATATGTAAAAAATGTGTAAAAAAGGGATTTTATAAACCCCTTCGGTTGAACCCACGTGCTACGCTTACATATTTATGAATGAATCCCCTGTGTTCTTAATGGTATGTACATGTATCTAAAATATACAATATAGGATGCGAGATCGTATTGAATAGGTTAAAACGATGCATATATATATATATATATATATATATATATATATATATATATATATATATATATATAAGATTGCTGCACAAAAACTAGCAGTAATGGTTTTTTATGCAGTGAGGCTTTCACACACAGTGACCTCCATGTGTGTAGGCTAACGTAGACTGGTTGATAATGGTTTGCAGGTTATTCCCAGACTCTCTAAACTGGAATCAGTAGCACCCTCCAAGCAATGCATTGGTTTATTGTTAGTTCAATGGGACAAATGCCTGCACAATGTTCATAAGGATGAAGAGTCAAATGGGAAGAATGGTGAAATGAATGCAAAGAAGGAAAACCAAGTTGATGAACCAAGTTTCGTTGTTGTCTTGCATAATCTGACCAATGGGAAACCTTTGTCTACACACCTTGCAAAGGTAAATTGCATTTGTGTACTATTCGTCTTCTGTTTTGCAAGTGGAGATCACATTGCTATTCCTCTTAATCTTTGTACTTGATGCATGGGGTCAGGTTTCTACTCCTCAACTCTTGGTTTGTAGTCAACTTGGTGGCTTAGTGGGAATGGTTGATAATAGGAAGATATGGGTATGGAGAGTTTCCACAAAAGGCATCGAAGGTGTAAATTCCTTTAAAGTAACCCTCTTACATCACACAAAGGCCTTGCAAGGACTGGCATTTGATCCAACGGAGACTTTGGTTGCTGGAAGTGATAAGGATGGTCGTATTCTTATATGGAAGAATGTGGGGGAGCTTTCTTATGTTTCACCTACACGAGGAAAAGAGAAGGAGACAGAGCAAAAACAGATCAACCGAAAGGAGTTCGACACGAATAGGGGAGTCAGAGGCCATGATGATGCAGCAGCATTGAGCACATATCATTGGCATTCAGATCAAGTGAATTTCCTCATCTTTTCTGTGGATGGGGCATATCTTTTTTCTGGTAAGGAAGGTCTTTTACGGAACAAATCATAGTTATGGTAAATGCCCTGAATTGGGGATGTCCAGGCAGAAACACCTATCATATTTTGGCTGTTTCCTAAACAGCATCTGCTGTTTCCCCATTTCATTGTAGATTTCTTCTCTTGGACTCTCTGTTTCTTTGTTACTCGGCTTTGTTCTCCATCTCCATCTTCTTTCCCACTCTTTTATACTTTTGATCTCTCTCCTTGGTATTTTCTATGATTTTGTTGGCTTGATTTTTGATTCCATGCTTCTTTTAATTTCTTCTCGGCTTCTTTGACTTGTCTCTTTCCAAATTTCTTTTGCTTGGACTTCTGTCTTTGGGTTCTATGCTTTTTCATTCCCTCAACTTCTTCTTTTCTTGTCGTTTCTTTGAGTTCTATTTTCTCAGGTGCTTTCTCATTGATTTCCTTCTTGGTTCTTGATCTCGTCATCTCTATTATTTTTCATTCTCTCTTCCTCTCCTCCCATTCCCCTTGCTTTCATATCCTTGTTGAGGCATTTCCTTGTTTCAGCCCCCTTAAAAGTTTCTTGGTTTATGCTTCTCCTTCCGCTTCTCTTAACCATGGAACAAATAGTGTGCATCCAACTCAAATATCTGTCACAAAATGCACAATGCTACTGTCTTAAGGAAGATTTGCAACTGATTTTCCTCCTTTTCAGGAGGCAAAGAGGCCGTTTTCGTGATGTGGCAACTGGAAACAGGCAAGCGGCAGTTCTTACCTCGTCTTGGAAGCTCACTTTTACATTGTGCCGGGTCTTCAGATGCTTCTGTTTTTTCTGTGAGTTTAAAAGTTTTTCCTGCACTCTCTTGAAGATGTGGTTCTGGAAGGTTTTTGCTGCTTTCCATCACTGTATAATGCCACACTAGAAACATTGAGCAGTTAGTCTTGAACTACTTGAGAAAAGTTCAAGCAGCAGGCCACTCCTCTGAGGGAATTTTCTATACGCTGTTAGGAGTTTTTAAATTCTCTTGATCGTTTACTATTTGTCAGGTTTCTTGTGCTGACAACACTATCAGACTGGTCAACATTGGCACAATGGCTGTTCAGAAAAGTATTCATGGAATCAAGGTCAGCTTCATAAACATTGTGACTATATAAACCTTAAGTTGATGATTTTTGGAAACGACTTGAACCATCTTCCTCATGTAGTCTTTTTGGGGATGCAATTCTAGTGTTCAAATGGACCTCCTCTCTGTTGGCAGCTTCAGCCTGAGAGTCTTTTTTTTCCGGGAATTCAGCCTGATAGTCTTATGGCACATGTCTTTTCCATATACCTGTTATGTGCTATTTTCCTTGAGTCGATTGACTTCCTTGACTTACCTTGGCCTGCCTTGCTGGTGACTTCCTTGACTTACCTTGGCCTGCCTTGCTGGTGACTGGCAACTAGTCCCTGGACTAGGGCTCACAAAAATGCTCAGTGCCCATGTCTAACCCAAATAACCTGCACTTACGGTACAAATATGTCCAAGTGCTACCCAGATGCCATCCAAGTGCCGTGGGTGCAGGTGACTAAAAATTTATTGATTTGGCATCTGACATAATTTCTTGAAATGGCCTCATTCCAGATAATTTTGTTTTTAATTTTGAGCTTTTCCTTTTGGTTGTTAAGCAACTATGGGCAGTTTGTGAGCTTGCTGAATGGTTTGTATGTGTAGCCTCCCATCTCAATACCAACAAAGGCAAGAACCTTTGATTTAACAACAGTAGCCATCCAACCAGGAGCAGGAAACCTGGTGTTACCAGCAGAAGACTTGTCGCTTCAGTTCTATGATGCCCTTCATGATCGGCAGATTGGAGAGGTGCGTGTATTTGTTAAATATCATGTAAGGCCGCCATTTTCTGAATTTATTTTTTCTGACATCATGTACCTTAATATACTGTTTTTCCTCTGTTAAGGTTCAAATATCTCCACGCAATTATGTTTCAAGTGATGGGAAGGGAAGGGAGGGATCAGAGAAGGCATGCATAAATGAACCTCAGGTAAGCATTAATCCTGAGTTCCTCCAAGGCACTGGAGACTGCAAGGAAAACTCAATAATGGAGTTCTTTGGCCTTGGGTGGTGTTTTTTAATCCATTATGCTTGGTTGTGGTGCATTGCTTGTTATTGATTCTGAACCTGTAAGGTTATGTTCTTGGGTGAATGCTATTTTTGGGGGCTTTTGTGCCAGAGAAAAATAACTAAATCATCAAAAAGATACAAAGTCTATGATTACAAACGGGTTTTATAAATCCAGGCACCTAATACTAATCCTGGAGATTAGGGCCTAATCTGGCAGGGCTAATTAGGGCAAGCACTAAGCAGATGGATACAGGTGGCAAAGGTTCATCACTAATAAACCCATGGGAACTCACTATTTATGACTGAATTTGAGGCTCAGTTTCAGGCTGATTTTTCTCAGGCGGAAGAAAAGTTGGATGTGATGGTCATGTACATTTCTTTAGAAAAGTTCTTACAGAGTTCTTTAGAAAAGTTGGATGTGATGGTCATGTACATTTCTTTAGAAAAGTTCTTACAGAGTTTAGAGAGTTGCAGTCTCGAATGATGCGTATGGATACTATCCGTGGGCTGTCCCGAGATCATAAGCTTGAGGTTAGAAGGAATCATAGCAAAACACTGCAGGATGCCATCCAGTTTACTAGGTATATGGAGAGACAGTGGGCGTGCCATAATTAGAAGAATGTCTCTCGAGACCTCAGACCACTAGTACCGCTGAGTGGGCTTCCTAGCGGAAACACAAGCTTAAGGTTGGGAAAGTTTCATGAAATGAAAACTAGACCCAGACTTCGGGTAAATCCAATTTGAAGAAGGCCGAGATGAACCAGCAGAACCTCCATAACATTTGGGAGGGCTGGTGTAGCTCATGTGAGTGAGGTGAAAGGTAACCCTAACATTACTTCCATAAATACTACAGTTTTAGATCATAGTGCTTGCATGGAATGTAACTTCAACATGGCAGTTTTCCGGTCCCAACGATCTAATACAGATGTGTAGATCAGTGTTGGGAAAGGCTATTCACATTTTTTCAACTTTGTTAATGCAAAATTTGTGTAGAAGTTGGGAGTGGAGCAGACTGTGATTATGTGTACTGTGTGAACCTGGTGGCGGATATGGGCAGATCTAGGACCAACGAATGTCTCAGTTTACTATCTCTCTTGGACTACAGAGTCCCTAGATTTTTTTTCTGTGGATTATGAATCTAGATAGAGATGAGTTATTCTAGGAAAAATGGTTTTACAGCCATGAAATCCATCTATACTTGAAGGGTCATAGTTTGTCCTTTTTGATGGATTATGCTCCAGCTTTTTCTTAGGGCGATTTTGTGGTCCAACCTGTACGATTGTGAATTCAACAAAACTTTTGAGTATGAAGTGTTTTAGTGTGTTCTTGATTCCTCTAATCTGATGTTATTTGTAATGCAATTAAATTAGATGCTTGGGAGACATAGGCTTTAGAAACTATCACGACAGATTTCGTCGATGTTATCTTTGCTGCATTTATTGGGGTTAGGGTTAGGGTTTGTAGCAATGCACAACACAAACACACTCTGAACTAGTTGGGAGCAAGGAGGCACAATATTGTATGATAGTTGAGTGTACCACAATCATAGTTGCCAGGCGTTTCAGAAACGGCAGGTATGAAACGGGTTTCATACGTTTTGAAACGTTTCATAAAAGGTAAGAAACGGGTACAAAAAGGTTTCATACAAAATAGAAAAAACATGTATATTTTTTACTTGAAATATAGAAAAGAAAAAACTGTTGACATAACTTATAAGAGACTACATTGAATTCATTTCAATAAAAACAAAATACATGTAAGATATGATGATATCACAAATCACGTGGGTGATCACTGATGACTAAACAGAAATCAGAAGGATCACCACGTGGGTGATGAGTCATGACTCAAAATCCAAGATCAAAATAAATAGCATGTCCAAAGTTCAAACTAAATAACATGTCCAAATAAAATGATACTGGCAGCAGCTGCTAGCTACTATCTGCATCCTCATCTGCATCCTCATGCTCATCCTCATCTGCATCTTCTGCCTTTGCAGCCTCACTCTCAAGGTCACTGCCGGTAGCCGAGTCCTCAAATGCCTCATCCTCTAGAGGTGCAGGTGCACCACTAGTACTAGCCTCTCGAGAAGATCGTGTAGTGCGAGCCGGAGCCATGATCTCCTCATAGAGCATAGAATAGATGTCTCTCTCCTCCTGAGGAATGTCGGGAATCTCCTTGCACTTCATGATATCAATCTTATCTGGATTCACTTGGCAAGGCTCAATGGGATGACCCTTTTGTTCTAGCAATCAGAGATTGCAATGACAAAAGACAAGCCTCTCCAATTGTGTTGAGGAGAGTCTATTTTTCTTTTTCGTGTGAAAAAGAGCCCATGTACTCCAGTTTCTCTCACAAGGCCCTGAACTGCAATCCTGGGAGAGAACTCTCAATGCAATCCGTCTCTACATTGTACACAACCAAAAAATAAAAAAAAATAAAAATAAAAAATTGATGATGAAAAAAACGCGTTTCATACAGGACGAAACGTTTCGAAACGTTTCGTACGTTTCGAACCTGTATGAAACGCGTTTCTATGCAACTGTGACCACAATGCTAGTACAAAAGATAAGTGAGAGTGGCCTAAAGTACAAAAGTCACTTCACACACACACTTTGAGAAGTGAGATAGAGTGTTCCCATGCGTAGGGGAAAAAACCTCCTAGTGAGGGAAAAAGTGCCTTGGCCAGTCCTAGATTGTTCACACACTTGTGCCCATGACATAGATATCAACAACCCCCTTGGAATGATGATGTGAAGGGATATGGGTGATCAATCCCCAAAAGGTAATAAGCTTAAAGCTTTGTGGAAATATTCGAGCTTTTCATGAGCGAGAGCCTTTGTGACTAAATTTGCCACATTGCTATGTGTAGAGACAAACCAAGCTTATCTCTCTTGCATGGAGACTCTCCTTGACATAATGATAATGCACCTTAATGTGCTTTGTGCGAGCATGAAACACTAGGTTCTTCACCACTACCAATGCACTCTGAGAGTCAGTGGAGATAGGAGTTGAGGACTAGTGTCAACACTAAGATCTGCCAAAAGGCGTCCAAGCCATACACACTCAATGGTAGCTGTAAATGTTGCCACGTACTCAAACTCATAGCTAGATGTGGCCGTTGTCGGTTGTTTCTTGCTGAATCAAGATATGCATGAACAACCAAGAATGCTAGTGGACACTTTGGTGTCTTAACATTCTGCCTTGTCCGAATCACTGAAGGCATGCAACTATGGCTCACCCCCTCTGGGATAAAACAGTCCAAGGAACTGGGTGTCCTGCACGTAACGGAAAACCGCTTGTCAGTGTGCCAATGCATAAATCTATTCAATTGGGACATCCCATATTGAATGTCTGGTTGTGTGTTGCATCAGTGGATCAAGCATCCAACAACCTACTGATATAGTGTCTGATCAAAAGGCTCTCCAAAATCATGAACGCTACCTGTCTCAACAAGTGTAGACACATGTTTACAATCCTCAAGATTAAAGTAGTCTTTATGACTATCCTATCATTACACTGTAAGAATTGAATGCCCAAATAAAAATGCAACGGGCCCAAATCCGACATCTCAAAAGAAGCTTGTAATTCAGCCTTAAAGACTGAAATCTTCTCAACATCGGGGCCACTGAGTAGCGGTTGTCAATGTATAAAACGATGATCAACAAATCCTCTTCTGTTTTCTTGACGTGGGAGTCTGCTTAAGGCCATACAAAGCCTTCCATAATGTGCACACTTTGTGATCCTGAGCATTCTGAACAACACCACAAGGCGGTGTGAGGTTGCTGGGTGATGGCCTCTATAACACCACCAACAGGCACACAAGAAGAAAAAGTAAAGGGATCATAACTGGAGGACGCTAAGATCCCAGCTCCAAGGGCACCAATCAACCTTGCACCTATTCTCAGCTCTTGAGCTGACGCAATCGGACACCACAACACTCTCCAATTTGACCGAGCTAACTTCTCCAGTTGCCTCGCAAGTCAGATCTGACCTCCAGCACCTCTGATTTTCCACTATTATAGCCTAGCTGACCTCAACTGACACCCTGTTGACCTAAATCCTTCCCAACTGACATACAGTTGACTGTAAATTGATTTGGAAGGCTGATGCTGATCCCAGTCCGAAATGAGTCCTCGAGGATCCTCTGTAATCCTCCAGCATAAGCTAACCTCAAATCCACAACCCCAAGACCTCACTGAACACTCTTCTGACCCTCTGTTGACTTTCAGTTGATATCTGTCAACTGAACTTGACAGATATTGATTCAGTTGACTGAGACAAACCCGGCTGACTCAGCTCCCTCAACTGAGTCAAAAACTTCCTCTCACGTGTTCTCTGACTCCACCTAACTCTCAGGCTGCTCTAATCTCAAAGAGATATCACACCATAGACTCTTTGCTGACTGTAGCTGACTCCAATCTGACTGTTTTGACCAAACTGACTCAGTCGACTTAGATTTCCTCTTCTCTGTGTCCTCTGACACTTTTAGATCCTCAAAACACTCAAACCATACAAGGATCTGGCACTGGTCTTCTCACTGTAATCTTAAAAAATTAGCAAGTCCTCCAGCTTGCAAGCTTCAACCAAACAAAACTGTCCTGCAAGAGTCCACTCCACTACAGTCACTCTCTCTGGTGGTCACTCTAGCCACACACTCGATGAACCACACCAAAAACTTCCCAATTCTCCCTCTTCAACTCCGTTGTTGCTTTTGTTCTTTTGGAAAGTTGCGCCGCTTGTCTTCTTCGTTTTCCCATGCACTTTCTTGTTTCATTGGCACACCTACGCAAATCCACTAGTCTGTCACGTCACTTTTTCCACCTTGGATTCATCATGTACTATCATATGTACATTTTATCCATACATATGTCGTGTTTGGTTTGGGCTTGGGATTCTCCTCACATATTGTCCACCCCCCTAGGTGAAACACTTTCACTGTGTCCTTTGTGCTCCAAACTCCTCTCTTCCACAAATCACTCTATACAACTTTATTTAACAGCTACAAAAGGCACCATCTAGCTTTTCAACACCCTCCTGGATCAAAAGGATACAACACCAGCTTCCAAAGCCATCCAACTGGATTGATCCACCCACCTGGAGCAAAAACCTGCAAGTAGTCTTCAAACGACCGCTTAGTCTTCAACATCTTTTTTCAGTAGCATACCAGCTACTCATCTCATTAAATACAACATCCATGCTTACCCTTAATTCACGTGTAGCAGGATTATAACATCTATATCTCTTCCAGCTTAGTACGCAACTCATCTGGCACATGCACATATGCAATACATTCAAAAACTTTCAAGTGAGACAAATGAGATTTCTTGCCAGTAAACTTCTTCTTTGGCGTTACATCATGTATGACTATAGTAGGAGTCCTGTTCATAATATAAACTGCTGTAGACACAGTCTCAGCCCAATAGCTATGCGGCATATTCTTCTCTGTCATCAATGCTTGCGCAATCTCTGCAATGTGCTTGTTTTTCAGCTTTCAGCAACTCCATTTTGTGGCGGAGTGTATCTACATGTAAACTGTCTCTGAATGCCATTCTTCCGTAAGAAATTAGAGAACTCATTGGAGAAGTACTCTTCCCCTCCATCTGTCCATAGGCACTTTATATGCTTCCTTGTCTGCTTTTCAATCATCACTCTGAAATTCTGAAAATGAGTAAAAACTTCACTCTTCTCCTTCATGAAATACTTGAATCAACATTATATGATTCATGTGTCGATTCCTCTTCCCTCTCTTTCTCTATGGTATTGCAGGATGTTGATGATAATGTTTTGCATATGGATATCTATGTTCTTGATGATGCTCCAGAGGAGCTAGCTGGTGGGGGGTCTGGCGGTAGATTTGTTGATGGATGGGAATGTGGCTATGGCAGAGGTGTGTAAGATTGTGGTGAGCTGAGAGATGAGGTTGGCTAGTGGGAGATTGGGGTCTACATATGTTAGATGTCGGTAGAGATGGTCGGAGTAACTGGAGTCCCCATCATGGTGGAAGCGAATCTGGGTGTGTAATGGGAGATGGGTGGTGGTGGTGAGCATGGTCGGGAAAAGCTAAGGTTGAAGGAGAGAGAGGCATGGTCGGTTCCAAGTGGGCGGGTGGGAATGGTGAAGGTATGTATGGATGTGGCTAAAGTCGGAGATCCCATTAGGTTATCCACTGTACTTGAGCCTCCACCATGTGGGAAGCATGTGGACTCTTTGGAAGAAGGCCAACGGGACATCCCATTGAAGATGGGTAAGCCATGTGTGGACCCCAGCATGAGGAATTCTCTCCCTGATGCTCTAATGTCCCCTCTGTTCTGTGATGCTCGCTGAATGCCGATCTCCTCTGAGTCTATCTCTTGCATGGTTGGCTCCTCCTGGTCATATACAGATGCGTGCTCGCTCCAAGTCCTGGCGTTGAAGTCCCCTAACAGGATAACTTCTCCCAAGCGTGAGAACTCAATGATGTCTGCATGGAGGGGATAAAACTGCCCTCTCTCCTCCAGAACAGAATATGGGGACTTCCTAGGTGGGAAGTAACATACTGCAATGTGCCTCTACGTCCTTGCGGACTATGGTGATCATGGGCTGTAGATGTGTCCTGAATGGTACCGCCACTCCGCCAGACCTGCATACCCCACCACATGTGCGTGTCTCCTCTCGGTAGGCGGATGTCCACTCATAGCCCTCTCTCCGGGCTCTGGTGGGTCTCTGTGAAGAAGATAATGTCCCTCTCTGTGAAAACTTCTCTAAGTCCCCCAATGTCCACAGTCCGACCATAGTGTCCCATTGTAGTTCCAAATTGCCAACTCCAGGTGTATGGTCCCACAGACCCCGCGCCCCTATTTGGGACACCACTCTGTGATGATGACTCACTGGTCCCTGTATACTGCTCACTTCCCCGCCTTGCGGGCCTCGTGCACCTTGGGCATGTTCGCCCATCTGAGCTCTACTTGGGTTTGGGTGAGATCATTCCCTAGGTATATCTTCTCCCCTTGGAAAGCTGTCCATGTGTCTATGAAGGCGTCTCGGCTAGCAAGGTCCGAGAATTTATAGGCTTTAGAGTAGCCTTATCTTTTGACACATACACAGGACACATGTCAACACACACATGCAGACTAATGAATTATGATATGTGGCACACTTATCTTATTGACTCATAAGAGTGGGTTCACGCACACATGGAAACATAAACACATACAAAGGCTGGTGCACACATGCAAAACTCCGAATACTGAACATCATTGTACTATTCATGGTTTCATAGGCCCTTCGTGTCAGCTTTACTACATTGGGTACCTTGATGGAGCACCTTATGTGGGATATTTTAAGTTGATGCGAGAGCTTGATGCTCTTTGTATTGGGATCAGCTTTGGCATTTCAGCTCTTGTTCCTTTCTTTTATTTTTAGTACCCATGATGATGTATTCCATGGACATGATGTAATCTTTTTGCCCAGTATACTATGAGATCTGCGAGAGGTTTCATTGTCTATTTCGTGAGGGATTTGGTCCACTCTCCAGGATCATTGACTTCCAGGACTAGCGTTGCCTAGGCTTCTCCTTGCTTGAGCTCCGCAGACACAGGGACACCTTCTTGAGAGAGCTTCAGCCCCAGCCCCAGCCACCCCGCCCCCTCCCTCGCTAGCCAACCATCATCAGTTTCTTCCAAACCCAGGAGGTGGAGGGCACCGACATAGTGGATCTTGTGGACCCTCCACGAGCTACTCTTCGCCCGAGAGGAGTTACCTCGGACCGAGCCTTTGCACTCCAGCGTGCCTGACGCCCTCAACCCCCCCGTCGGCCACAATCACCACATCAGCTAGCTCCAGATCTAGGACATGCTCCACCTCCAATAGCTGAGGGAGACCTCTTGGCCATACTCATTAGCCCCATGCTTGATATTTTGGAGAGTGGTATACCATCTACTCGGAGCTGATGTTGCTCTCATGTTTCGATGTTCTTAGTATTCCATGATGAGTTTCCATGCTCCACCGCCATCGAGCTACCTTTCCACGTGACATAGCTGAGGGAGACCTCTTGGCCATACTCATTAGCCCCATGCTTGATATTTTGGAGAGTGGTATACCATCTACTCGGAGCTGATGTTGCTCTCATGTTTCGATGTTCTTAGTATTCCATGATGAGTTTCCATGCACAGTTTTGTATCACCCCAGTGAGATAGCTATGTTTATGTTTTCTTTCTGTTTTATTTTCCATTCCATGATGAGATATGCCATGGACATTATTGTATCACTTTGGTCTCATAGGCCCATTGGGTCTTTAGTAGACACTTAATATATCTTTCTTTCTTTCTTTGTGTGTGTGTGTGTGTGTGTGTGTTCGTGCTGCTGGTGGCTGCCCTGCTGCATATGCTGCTGTGCGCACCCCCCCGCCCGGTGCTTGCTGCGTGCATTCCCTCTGCCTGAATGCTGCGCGCTGCGCCCCCTCTGCTGTGCTGACCTGCTGCACTGCACTCCCTCCGCCTCCCTTATCCCACCCACCCTGCTCAGGCTCCCAATGCAGCAACTAGGGGGGAATAGCCAAGATGAACCTACAAGAGCTGGAAGCATATATCTAGACTGTGGAGGACAACACTAAGAAGGCATTGGGGCGAGCAGAAGAAGGTGGTGGACAGGGCCGTGAACCAACATGAAAAACAGTTGGAAGGCCTCCGCAAGGAGAGATAGGGCAAGAATAACAAAATTGAAGAACTGGCAGCAAAGGTGAACCAATAGGAGGAGGAGATTCGAATGTTGAAAGAGACCCAAATGCACCAATAGGTAATGCCAGAGGCTGCCCCAATGATAGGGGAACTCATGGCAGAAACGGAAGCCCTAAATGTTACTATCCAGGACCATACAGCGGAGGACAGGGAACTGAGGGTCTAAGGACGGACTGGGAGCATCTGAAGGCTTCGGGAAGAACTACGGACCACCAAGAAAGATTGGGTGGAGGTGGTGAAGAAGCACAAACCCCCACAGAGCATCACACATGAGACTCTTGAGGAGGAGGAGACGCAAGGATAGAGTCCTCCATGTGCGAGTGCAGGGGTTACAGGTGGGGGCTTCCCCCAAGGCAGATGCCATGACGCTTCGCTAGATGATAGGAGTGGATGGAAACCCCCCCCACCCCTTTTCTTGCAGATACATTGAGGGCACGCAAAGATATGCCACGAGAGCGGCCTCTTCCGACGCCCTCACGTGCTTCCCTCACTCAGGAGGTATCAATACCGTGGACTACCTGATGGGATCTCCGCTTTGGCACTTCTCCATCTTGCCATCCCCCTTTGAGGCTGACCATGCCTACCTCTCTTTCACTCTTACCTGCACACTACCCATCCCTCCACCACCACCTCCCATCTCACATTACACCCAAGTCCATTTTGATCATGAGCTTGACCGTGTTTACTCCAACCACATCTACCGCCAACTCTAGGATGTGGAACAAACCTATTGTCCCCCTACCCACCCTCACATCACAACTCACCACCATACTCCACACATCTGCTGCCACTTCTTTCATTTGCTACCCTACCCACCCTCACATCACAACTCACCACCATACTCCACACATCTGCTACCACTTCTTTCATTTGCACATGGCGGTCTACTGCCAAGCCACCTTGTGGTTTCAGGCCCCAGAATTGTTGGTATGATGATGAATGTTAAGCCACATGCTCCCATCTTAAGCATGCAGTACGGATTGGGCAAATCACGAAGCACCAAGCGCAACGGATTTCTCAACGCCTCACCCAACACAAGAAACAAGAGTTCTACACTCGGAAAGAGGATGAGTTATATTGACTTTTCTTAGGGCCGAATTGCAAAAAGGCTTGGAGGAAACTTTGAGAACATCGCCCCCCCACACCTATCACCTACCTGGACACATGACACTCCCTCTATCATATCCCCCATCATGCACCTCTACCCCACCACTAGATCCTCGCCCCACCACCTCCATCTTCTTCACAAAGGGCATGGTCCTCAAGGCCATTCGTAGACTATGTAATGGGCGAGCCTAGGATCACAAGGGGCTCACTGCTAGTACATCTCACATGCCAATGATAACCTTGGCACCCTTACTAGCCTACATGTTCGATAGAGCCCTCTGTGAAGGATTTCCACCCTCTTGGTCCGCTAACACCATCACCCCCATCCTCAAAGCCGGAGATCCACTTGATCCTAATAATTAGAGGACGATCGTGACTGGCCACGCATTGGCCAAACTCTATGGATTGGTGCTACAGGTGGAGCTTAGTTCATTCAGAGAGAGACATGGATGCAGAGCATGCAGAGCCTCAGGTCAGGCGGGCTTTCGGAGGAGCTACTGTACCCTTGACCACATCTTCACCTTGCATGCCATTTTCGAGGAGGGTAGAGCGCAACATCAGAGGATGTACTGTTGCTTTGTGGATTTCCATAAAGCTTTTGCTACTGTACCCCGAGCTTGCCTCCTACACCGTCTATAGGAGAGAGGAGGCCCATCTGACATGGTTTGGAGCATCATCACCCTCTACGAGTCCGTCACCGGATGAGTGAAAGATTATTTAGGTACATCACATGAGATTTCTAGCACCATTGGAGTGAAACAGGGCTGACCTTAATCACCCACTCTTTTTGGCTCTACATTGATGAGATCTCGAGCGTCATTGACAGATTAGGCTGGGCTGGTCCCACACTAGTAGACATATTGATCCCCCCTACTACTTTATGTGGATGACATTGTCCTTTCAGATTTTGCTGAGGAGCTTCAAAGACAGTTGGATGCTTACAGGACTTCTGCAGTTAGTGGGACCTCTCTGTTAACCTTGGTAAAACCAAGGTAATGGTCTTCAATACCTCTCGCCGTTGCACATCCAGATTGAGCTTCACATATAGAGGCGATCGTGTGGAGATTGTCTCATCCTATGTCTACCTTTGTATCACTTTCAGTAGCCCATGTTTGACCATGCTTCCCACAACACATGCTAGAGTGACACGGGGATATGCAGCCTTGAGCTTACTTGAGCGGCAGTGCTTCTCGACACATTTTGAGGAGCCTAGGACAAAGGGTTGGCTTTTTAACACCCTCGTCACACCAGCGTTGATGTATGGAGCAACCTTTTGGGGGCTAGATTTATCCGATGAGGATTGACAGCGAGTTGAGAGGCCCCAGGTCATGATGTTCTCTAGTATGATCTGCAAAATACTGTCTGTCCCACACCAGATTATCCAAGCAGAGTTTGCTACAGCCCTGATGGTGGTGGATGCACTCTCCCAGACAGTCACTTATCTCCATTGCACCAGTCACATGGATCCCCACATGTACCCGAGGCTTGCCATGGAGTCCTCAAGACAGCTAGCACTCGAGGGCCACCCTGGAGTATGGTATGCTTTAGTTTCCACTTGGTTCTCAGTATATGGACTCTGCATGGACCTCCTCCCACCCCTTCAGTACAGTTTGACTCCCCTTTACTCCAGCTCTCTCATGAGGACACCAAGCGGGTTATCCGGTTAGATCTTCTTAGCCTCTACACCCAGTGCACATGGATCACACCTTCGGAGCTCCCACTGAAGATGCACTCCTACAAAGCTCGTTTCCTCACACTTAGGATGGATTCAGCCAGCAGCCGGGCTACCTGAGTGTTCACTTGTCCCATGCCATGTGGAATGCGATTGGCTAGATACGGGCTTCATCCCACCGCCTCAGAGTGGATACAGGTAGAGTTGAGCGCGTCTTCAGAGCTAAGGGGCTCACACAAAGACCCAGGGAGGAGAGGATCTACCGATTGTGCGACACAGAGCTTAAGATAGAGGAGCATTACATGTGCCATTGCCCAGTATATTATGAGATCCGAGGGAGGTTTCACTGTCTGTATCATGATTGTCCACTCTCCAGGATCATTGACTTCCCGGACCAGCGTGGCCTAGGGCTCTTCCTGCTTCAGCTCTGCAAACACAGGGACACTTCTTTGAGAGAGCTTCGTCCCCAGCCACCCCGACCCCTCCCTTGCCAGCCAACCATCACCAGCTTCTTCCGAACCCAGGATGTGGAGGAGACCCATACAATGGATGTTGTGGACCCATCTCGGGTTGCTCCGGACCCCACATCGCCCAGAAGGTGTTACCTTGGATTGGCCTCTGCATTCCAGTGTGCCCGACGCCCCCGACCCCCCCGGATGTTGGCCACGATCCCCTCATCAGCTCTAGATCTAGGACATGCTCCACCGCCATCAAGCTACCTTTCCACATGAAATAGCTGAGGGAGACCTCTCGGTCATACTCATTAGCCCCATGCTTGCTATTTTGGAGAGTGGTATACCATCTATTGGGGGCTGATGCTTCTCTCATGTGCCATGATGAAATTCCATGGATAGTTTTGTATCACTCCAGTGAGAGAGCTCTGTTTTGTTTGTTTCAATTTAGTTTCCGTTCCATGATGAGATATGCCATGGACATTATTGTATCACTTTGGTCTCATAGGCCCATTGGGTCTTGAGTAGACGCTTAATATATCTTTCTTTATGCGCCCCCACCCCCCACCGCCCCCACCGCACCCCCCCCCCTTCCCCTTCTTTCTATTCCTTTGTCCTTCCTTTCTCTTCCCTCCTCTCTTTTCCTTCCATTTTCTCTACTTGATTGCCTTAGTCAAACTCAATTGGCTTCAGTGTGTAATTTCCCCAATTTCATGCTTTTCCTCAAAATTACAGCACATTGAAAAGTGCACACGAGCTTAAGTTGTGTAGGTTTTGTGATGTGGCATATATAAACACTTATTGTCATAATAATAACACATGGCATAACTAGTGTATACGCACACTCGAGTGTGATGGACGGTTGGAAAAGAGGATGAACAGGCAAATCACCCAGGAAATTCTCAATGGGTGGTGGATATGCATTTATTGCATGCTGGGCTAGCCAAGTGTGTAAACACTGTTGATGTACTTACCCAAGTTCCGAGATTTCTGTTACTCATGTGCTTTGTTTATGTACACAATGTTCTAAACGAGTTTGATTGTAATACATATGCTTGCAGCTAAGCCATTTCTTTGAGGTTCTAGTTTTTATTGTTGCATCTTGATGTGATCATGCAAGTATGATGATCAGAATGCCGTTTGGTTATTAATTGATCAACTTGGTATTTATGAAGTTTCATCTGTGATAAGAATTGCACATGCTTGAAAGGTATCATGTTGTATTGCTTCAAAGCTTAGAAGTATTTGTGTCTGTATGCAACTCAAGTGGTGTCTGGCAGGTATTTGTCACCCATGTTGTTTTCTCGAAGGACGGCTCTGTAATGGCAACAGCTGAATGCCGCCTTGGAGAGGTTGAAATTGGTGGAGGATCATGTCTCAAATTTTGGAAGAGAAACTCTACCAAAGTGGATTATGTTTTGAATACACAAATAGATGACCCTCATGGGTAAGAATGCTTTCTTATTCTATGCTTTTTATGGAAGCTTATGTATCATTTGGGAGCTGCTACATTGAGATATGTCTGTAGATAGTGAAAATTATTTGCAAAGCCTAATTTGTAAACGTGGAAGCTGGGGTTCCTTATGACGGCTTTGTTACCATTGGGAAACTGCTACCGTTATTTGAAACTGCTAGCTCTATAGATATTTTGGAAGGGTCATCTATGCTCACAGAATGGAAAGTGTGATCAGAGTGGAAAGTCTTTGTCATCTCTTACATGGCCTTGGATCTTATGCAAGGAGATAGACACATTTCTGGTCCTCATAAACCATTATCTGCATAGAACTTTAAACTCTTCTGTAAAAAGGTTAATGCATCCCTGGATCTTTTAGTGTGCAGAGGAACAGAATATATTATATCATAAATTGTACAAAGTCATTGTCATCTCTTATGTGGTCTTGGATCTTATGCAAGGAGATAGACACATTTCTGGTCCTCATAAACGATTATCTGCATAGAGGATTGAACTCTTCTGTAAAAAGTCATTGTCATCTCTTATGTGGTCTTGGATCTTATGCAAGGAGATAGACACATTTCTGGTCCTCATAAACGATTATCTGCATAGAGGATTGAACCCTTCTGTAAAAAGGTTAATGCATGCTTGGATCTTTTAGTGTGCCGAGGAATGGAGTATAGTTTGCTACTCTATTTCGTAAATTCTATGCACATGTAGAATCCTTTGTCCTCTCTGCCTCTCTTGTGTGATGGGACAGAGCTGTGTGATAGATATCCTCAATGCAAGTGATAAAATAAATCTCCTGTGGGTGGTGTGGGAAAGCTAATGCTTTTTTGGGGGGACAGACTTTTAAGTTGTATAACTCATTCTAAACTTTGTTTCTTTGCCACATCCCCCTACTCCCCTTGCTCCTCTCATGAATCTGCCAACTCAGCCTTTGCCAGGTCAACAACCCACGAAATCTGGTTGCCACATCATCTCAAAACCTCTGCCTTCTTCTCACCATGTGAACCAGCTCTTAAGCATCGAGGTCTTTAAACTTAAATGTAAATTTAAGCTTTATTGATAAACGGAAAATTTGGACAACCTGGACGTAGCCTGCAGCGCTGGCTTCTTCAAATTCAGCACCACCAACCTGAACTGCTGCACCTGCTTCATTGATGATGACACCTCTGCCTTCTTCTCACCATGTGAACCAGCTCTTAAGCATTGAAGTCTTTAAACTTATATGTAAATTTAAGCCTTATTGATAAATGGAAAATTTGGACAACCTGGACGTAGCCTGCAGCGCTGGCTTCCTCAAATTCAGCGCCACCAACCTGAACTGCTGCACCTGCTTCTTCTTGATGATGACACCTCTCTCTCTTATTGGTCTCATAGGCCTATTGGGTCTTCAGTAGACGCTTAATATATCTTTCTTTATTTCTTTCTCTCTTTCACTCTTACTTGCACACCACCTTTGTCCCCGCCACCACCCCCCATCTCACATTACATCTAGCCTCTAGGTCCACAAGCTTGACCCTGTTTACTCCGACCACATCTACCCCCAACTCTAGGATGTGGATCCTAATCTCCCAATACCTGCCAGTTCACCACCATACTCCACATATCTGCCACCACTTCTTTCATTTGCCCCAGCTAATGATGCTCTCCTGTATGATCTGCAACAAACCATTAGTCCCACACCAGATTATCCAAGCAAAGTTTGCTACAGTCTCGATGGTAGTGGATCAGTCACAAACCTCTATTACATCTGTTACATGGATCTCCACCTGTAGATCAGCTACATGGATTCTCATAGGTACCGGAGGTTTGCCTTGCCCTAGAGTCCTCTAGACAGTCAGCACTCGAGGGCCATTGTGGAATATGGTATGCCCGAGTTTCTACTTGGCTCTCAGGATTTGGGCTCCACATGGACCGCCTCCCACCCCTTGAGTACAGTTTGGATTCCACGTTTCTCCAGCTCTCTCTGGAGGACACCAAGAAGGTTATTTGGTTAGATCTTCTTAGCCTCTAGAGCCACTACACATGGATCACACCTTTGGAGGTCCCGTTGAAGATGCACTTATACAGAAATAACTTCCTCGCGCTCATTGAGGATGGATTCATCCAGCAACTGGGCTACTTGAGTGTTCACATGTCCCATGCCATGCAGATTGTGATTGGCCAGGTTTCATCCCACTGTCTCAGTGTGGAGACAAGAAGAATTGAGCGCGTCTTCAGAGCCGAGGAGCTCATATAGAGACCCAGGATCTGCCGATTATGCCACACAAAGGTTGAGACATCGGAGGATTACATATGTGCTGCCTAGTATACTATGAGATCTGGGGAGTTTCACTGTCTGTTCCATGAGGGATTTGGCCCTCTCTCTAGGATCATTGACATCTGAGACCAGCATTGCCTAGGGCTTTTCCTGCCTGAGCTCCGTAGACACAAGGACACTTTCTTGCGAGAGCTTCGTCCCCAACTACCCCAACCCCTCCCACGCTAGCCAAATATCACCAGCTTTCGGACCCATGAGGAGGAGGATACCCATATAGTGGATCCCGTGGACCCATTCGGGGCTGCTCCATACCCCCCTCGCCCGAGAGGAGTTACCTCGGACTGGCCCTCCGCATTCCAGCGTGCTTGACACCCCCGGCCCCTTGGACGTCGGCCACGATCCCCTCATTAGCTCTAGATCGAGGACATGCTCCATCGCCATCGAGCTGCCTTTCCACGTGACGTAGTTGAGGCAGACCCCTCAGCCATTCTGATTAGCTCCATGCTTGATATTTTGGAGAGCGGCATACCAGCTATTGGGGGCTGATGCTCCTCTCAAGTTTCATGTTTTTGGTATTCCATAATGAGATTTCCATGGACAATTTTGTATCACTCCAGTGAGATAGTTTTGTTTTGTTTCTGTTTTATTTTCTGTTCCATGATGAGATATGCTATGGACATTATTGTCTCACTTTGGTTTAATAGGTCCATTGAGTCTTTAGTAGACGCTTAATATCTCTGCTAGATGTGGGCCCAGGGCGGCCACACCAGAGGACAGGATATGCCAGCTCTAGCTCTGTCACATAGAGCCCAAGACAGAGGATCATTACATATGCTAATGCCATGTATACTATGAGATTTGGGGGAGGTTCCACTACCTCTTCAGAGAGCTGGGTTCGGACCACTTTCCAGGATCATGGACTTCCCGGATCAGAGATGCCTGGGTACCATTATATTACTTTTGGTCTCTTAGGCCCTTGGGGTCTTCCGTAGACGTTAATATAACTCTCTCTCTCTCTCTCTCTCTCTCTCTCTCTCTCACAACCAGCCCCGTCTCTCCAAGATAAACTAGCGATTGCTTCCTCCACAGTCTCTTTAGGATGTTTGCTCTTGGGGTTAGCCCTTATAAGGCTCTCTCACCATGCATTAGGTAAGGCTTTCGATAAGCTTGATTTGTGAACTAAGGTCTAGCATGCCTCCTGCAGGCATTGAATTAGAAAAAGATATTGAGTTAACTTGAAGAAAGATGTCTGGCGTGTGGTCGTTGAGGATCAAGTTTGGAGTATCGAACGGTTTATTATCCTCTGCCTTAGAGCAAGTATCGTGAATACAGCAAGGACGCACGAAAGGAGGTAAACCTTCGGTGTCACCTTGGGGTGCCGATCGATTGGGCCGAAAAAAGCTAACAGTGTTGATAAGATCTCCGTATGTAGTAGCACGTTGAAGTGGCGTAAATCTAGAACCTCTCATCATTTCCAAGGCGTAAGCATCATTCTCTTTCACACAATAGTGATGTGCACACCTATCACAAATTATTCTCTCAAATTTCTTTCCATGATGAGATTCCTTGGATGCATTGTACCCCTTTTGTCTCGTAGACCCGTTGGGTCTTTTGCAAGATGTTAATATGTCTTCTTCTTCTTCTTCTTCTTCTCATAATCAGCAAAAAACACCATTCCTCAGGCTGCCTCCATGCGGGGGTTTTTACCAAAACTTTAGAGATGCCTAAACGAGGCTTGAAACCCCCTTTATATAGGTTTCATATTTTCCTGATTGCTGGTTGTTTTCATGTTGGCCAACAGCTTTTTAGGTCCAAAAACATCATTGTAAACTTCATTAAACATGTTCACATTGCGCCCCAGCTGTCCCATCCATGGGTGCATGTCCTGGGCACGTCTGGGCACCAAATGACTATTCACACTTAGGCTTCCACACCTTTCATCCTTTGGCATATTGATCTATGCTCAGCCACACGAATAGTTGCCAGCGTCTTGGGCGAACTCTTACCAATAGTGAGGTTATGACAACGATAACTCATATTTCACTTATATAGTGTCCAGTGTTAATATAAATAACCAAACTGTCATAAATAGCCAGTACTTATGGATTTATTAATAATAACCTTAGCCACGTGTATTAGCCTGTTTCCTCCTAATCACATGGGTCCCCTAACCGTGCCGGATTAGGCTACTTATATGGAGAATTAGTGTCATGAGCTGACAATTCCCAGTATGAAAGGGGTCTTGTGGACTCCAAGACATCTAAATATTTGGAAAGTACAAGCTTTGGGAATGGGGGATTATCTTGGAATACAAAGGATCACACTCCTAAAATCTAAGAGAGTTACTATTTTTGATCCGACGTCGATGGAAATTCCGTTCGCGTCATTACGTGAGCAAATTCCAAGAGTTTCCAAAGTACCAATGACAAATGGGCTACCAGTTGGGATATTTTTAGAGATAAAGTCTATGGAAGGACCCCAAGTGGCCTCACACTCGTCACTTCAGCTATTGTGTGGCTCTTCACTTGTCATCATAGCCTTCTCTTTCCATTTTCACTCATGGGAGCCTCAAATCTATAAATCGGAGCCCTCTCTCTTCAATTGGAGAGACTCTCTTGCTGCACTCTAGCTCTACCACCATTATAGGCTGTCCTAATGATGGCCACTCTCTTTCTCTCTCTTGAAGGATGCTCATGAAGTATACCGGCTGTTGGCGACTGTTTTGTAGGCTTCCATCACAAAGAAATACTGAAGGGAAGGGTATTTAATCATTTTATTACGATTTTCAGACAATGCACTTGTTGTATGAGCCATTGTACTGACTGTACTGACTGTACTAGCCCTTGTACTTGCCACTGTACTAGTTGTTCCAGTCCTTGTATCTTTTGTACCAGCCATTGTATCGGCTGTACCAGCCACTGTGCCTGTTGTACCGACCATTGTACTTGTTGTACCAACCATTGTACCTCTTGTACCAGTGCATGTTTTTGTTGTACCGGCTGAATGGAGAGTTGTACTGCCTGAACCAGCTCTAATGCATGAAGACTCGTGGTTTTTTTGGGGAAGAATCAGTACCCACACGGAGGTATATGGAATATATTGTTGGCTCAGGATTGCTATAGCATGTGTACCGGCTGAATTTTATGGTTGCCTCATGTTGGGATGTGTTATGGCAGGATAATCCTGCATCTCCCCTGGGGAGAGTAAGGCCCTCAAAGCTTGTACATGATATTTTCTCCTTGGGTAATAATTTACTCCAAGGAGGGGGTCGGCCCATTCCGGCCTCTATGTGGTGTCAGCTGTGCACACATCTCTTTATAGTTCTATGGATTAAGTGGCATATGTTTAAGGCTGTGGCCGATTTCAATGTTTAATTGCATTAATGGTCAAGTGTTTTGCGAAACCTCTGGGCCCTCTGGAAGTTACATTGGTGTCAGAGTAATGGCTTCTTCACACTCTAGTGTAAAGATGATCTTGTTGCGGTATAAACACTTGCTATTAGTGTAGTAAAATACCTCCGGCCTATCCACTTATGGGAGCAATCATGCATCAAGGCATGTACAAAAGAAAATCTGATTTATGGATTCTTAGAATCTATTTTGGAATCGTGGATTTGGTTGTATTGCTTGTATTCTCTTCTATATGGTATTGGCTATTTATGCTTGATTTATGGATCTTATTATCATGCTCAAAGGCAATCGATATGGGAAAATATTTTTTGGCTACCATGGTGGGTTTATAACCCCCACGTCACAGGATTGAACTTGGAAAAGAAAAACTAAGTATACTTCGCGTTTGCAAAGTTGGTGCTTTTGCCACTTATTATGAAGTGCTTTTGATGTTCACTAACCCTTGTATGACTATACAAGGAGAATAGTGTGTTGTTGTTTGCCTTGAGATGGTTCCAGGGAAACATTGTTTATGGCTATCTTTACTGGGATGGATTATTCTTTTTGGCTCTCTTTATTTGGGATGCATTGGACTTATGGAACTCATGGTTACCTCATGGATCGAGGATTTCTCTTTGGATTTCTACTGGTGGCCGAAATGCCTATAAACTGTGTAGTAGAAATGTTTATGGAGTACTAGGATATCTATGCCTGTGAGTGGTTCTTATCTTATGTTACACACTTGAACCCACCTCTCTTCTAAGGTGTGTGGTCAGAGTACCAACAGGGAGTGCAAGTGGGAGAGTGGACACAACGCCTGGTTGGCAGGGGACTTATGCCTATGCCAAGGGTCATGTGGATTGACACCTTGTTGGCAGGAAATTGTGTCTACACCAAGTGTTAGTAAACTGGAATCTGGTATACAAGGGACTTGATGTCTGTGCTCAAATCGAGTGGATGTTCTATATTTGCGTGCATGGTCAATCAGTCTTCTATTTCTCGGCTTGGTGTTTGCATGTGTAAGCATAGAGTAACATGCGTTCGACATGATACTGGGGATTGGGGAACGAGAGATTGCTCCTCCAAGTTGGTGAACCAACACTTATTTGTTTTAATTCGACTTGGAGCATGGATAGAGAGATGTGATGACGATTTCTGGACTTATGGGACTGTTTTTGTCTCACCCATTTATTTTGGGACATGATTATGATATCTGGACTTATGGGGCTGTTTTTGTTCTCGCCCATTTATTTTGGGACATGATTATGAAATCTGGACTTATGGGACTGTTTTGTCTTGTCCATTTATTTGGGACATGATTTTGATATTGGTATTATGGAGACTTATTTAGTCTCGCCCATTTATTTGGGACATGGATTCTTTCAGTTATCTTGGATTTTTGAGACTGTCTCGTCTTGCCCACTTGATGGGACATGATTATATCTTGGATATATGGCTTAAAGCTTAAAAGTTGCGGACAACTTTTAAGAAGCTAGGGAGGATGTCACTAGCCTCGACATTTCCTAGTATAAAAGGGGTCTTGTGGACTCCAGGATGTCTAATATTTGGAAGTACAAACTTTGGGAATGGGGGATTATCTTGGAATACAAAGGATCACACTCCTAAAATCTAGGAGGGTCACTATTTTTGGCCCGATGCCAATGGAAATTCCGTTCGTGTTATTACGTTTGGAATTGAGCAAATACCAAGAGTTGCCAAAGTACCAATGTCAAATGGGCTACCAGTCGGGATATTTTTAGAGATAACGTCTCTATGGAAGGACCACCTCTTAGATTGGGACATGTGGCAAGAAAGTGGACCAAAGTGAGACAAGTGGCATGACACTCATTAGAAATTGGATCAAAGTGAGACAAGTGGCCTCACACTTGTCACTTCAGCTATTGTGGCTCTCCACTTGTCATCATAGCCTTCTCTTTCCATTTTCACTAATGGGAGCCTCAAATCTATAAATTGGAGCCCTCTCTCTTCATTTGGAGAGGCTCTCTTGTTGCACACTAGCTCTACCACCATTACAGGCTGTCCTAATAATGGCTTCTCTCTTTTTCTCTCTTAAAGGCTGCCCTTGAAGTATACCGGCTGTTGGCGACTGTTTTGAAGGCTTCCATCACAAAGAAATACTGAAGGCAAGGGTATTTAATCATTTCATTATGATTTCCAGCCACTGCACTTGTTGTAACAGCCACTGTACCAACTGTACCAGCCCTTGTACCTGTTGTACTAGCCCTTGTACCGGCTGTACCAGCCCTTGTACCTTGTGTACCAGCCATTGTACTAGCTATACCAGTCACTGCACCTCTTACACCAGCTATTGTACATGTTGCACGAGCCATTGTACCTGCTGTACCAATGCATGTTATTACTGTACCGGCTGAACCAACTCTATTGCATGAAGACTCTTGGTTTTTTTTGGGAAGAATCAGTACCCACACGGAGGTATATGGATTATATTGTTGGCTCGGCATTTCTACAGCCTGTGTACTGGCTGAATTTTATGGTTGCCTTGTTTTGGGTTGTGTTATGGCATTTGTATATGGATAATCCGGCATCTCCCATGGGGAGATTAAGGCCCTCAAAACTTGTACATGATATTTTATCCTTGGGTAATAAAATACTCCGCCGCCGGGGGGGGGGGGGGGGGGGGGGGTGTTTTTGCCCATTCCAGCCTCTATGTGGTGTCAGCTGTGCACACATCTCTTTTAAAGTTTTGTGGATAAGTGGCATATGTTTAAGGTGTGGCTGATTTCAGTGTTTAATTGCATTAATGGTCAAGTGTTTTGTGAAACCCCCGGGTGGGTCCTCCAGAAGTTATAATTAGCATTAGGTATGTAACATGGGGTGCAAAAGTGGTTGATCTCTTGGGAGGTTTAGGTGGGCATACACACCTTGGTGTCTCATCTGGTATGCGATATCAGACAGATTATCGTTTTTGATATTTGAGTGCGTCCAATTGTAGATGGGTGACTTCCTTCTGGGTAAAATCCCTAACTTGTAGATAAGAATTTATTGTAGAGACCATTGACAACGAGAGAGCCTTCTTTGTCTGGTCTTGCCAAGGTAACCTTGAGTTTCTTTGGATGAACTCATCTGTTTTTTGTTTAGGAGATCCGAGGGGTTGTAAGTTCCATCACCTCTATCACTTCGAAGGGGGGTTTGTTGGTTAGTTGGTGTGAACACCCTTGTTGGAACTTGGGTGCGAACAACCCTTATTTGGTTTTGATCAAATGATGAGGCTTGATGCCAATAAAAGCATGTACTTGGGTGGTTCTAATAACATGGAGTATCAGTTGAGCTGTGCAATCTTTCTTTCTTGAGCCTTGCCACATCTCTCTCTCTCTCTCTCTCTCTCTCTCTCTCCGTCTCTCCGCACACACTCACCATGGCTTGATCCTCCATCCTCTTTGCGCATATCGTAGCACCATGAATGCTAACATGAGAGCCTCACAGGTGACTTGGATCGGATGCACCAGAGTTGTGCAGATTTCTTGCGCATGTGGAGTCTAGGCCCTTGTTCACTAGGGGGCTGACAAACTGATCTGGCATTTTAGGCCCCTAGTGTAGCCAGCCTCGGTTCCAGAGCGGCCAGCCGGAGAGGGAGCCCCCCTCATGGTTTTTGGTTTTTATAGACCTCTCATGAGGGTTCTTTGTACTAGTTCTACCTCTTTGGAGGGTTGTAGTCTGCATCGCACGAATGTGTGAAAAATTCTCTTGGGAGGGGAAAAAACATTAGCTTCAAGTATCAACATCTTAGTCAGCGACTTGTAAATATGAGGACATCAGTATTAACAGTGCAAACAATTAGTGATATTATGGAGTCAACGACTCAAATAATGAATCATAAGCTACAACATGAATGAGAGCCTCAAGATAAGAGAGGGCACTTTGTTAATCAAAGGATGCTAGAAAAGCTTGCACAAAACCTCAAAAACTTTCAACCTCTGCAATACTTCTTTCCGTTTTTCCATACTTAGTCAGTCTTTATATCGATGAAGATTTCGCTATGTTTAGTGCCAATCTGTGTATAGAGATAGGTTGAGTGTTCTTAGAATTGGGCTATTGGTTTAAGTCCTTCAAGCTGTGTGTTTGAGCAGCATTGAGGTTTCATCTTTGGCGTATCATCCATTTCTGAACATGGCTGTAAGCTGCTGCAATGCTGGAGAGTTTAAGGTACTTCAGTCTCCTTTTCAGTTTTTGTAAAACAGTGTTTTTTGCACTGATATTAGATTCTTGTGGCGACAAGTTAGTGCGACTAGACCTTTTTGGATGCACTTGTGTTCCTATGGATTTGGCATAACTAATTGACTGGGTTGGGCCTGATTTTGTGTTTTTGCAGGTGTGGATACAAGATGCGAGCAAAGAAAGCACAGTACGTTGGAGATGTAGGTCCGTGGGATCCTATCAGTAAGTCTCTTATGATTCATCTCAATTTTTTTCGGGTGAAGTGTTCAGGCAATTTGTTGGAGTTGCTTATCGAAATGTTAGATGCTATCTTTACGTTTTATGGTTAGCCATTCTCAATGGTAGTCAAATGTTTCACGCAAACTAGTGCATACATCACATCACTGTGTAGTTTAGTACTGAGAAACAAGGAAGATTTTGGGAGAGAATCGATCATCTTTTGGGGAAATACATGCATGAAAAATCCATATAAGTAGTTGCTGGGGTGTCTCCAAAGTTCTAATGGGTATAGGCATTGCTTACGTGCAACAGAAAAGAAGCCCTGAAAAACAATTTATCACACGTGTGCGTTTTTGGATGGATTGGGGAGGAGTTCGTATTGCATTGGAGGAAATTAAGATGAAGGGGGTGCTAGAGAAATGACATTAAGATGAAGGGGGCGCTAGAGAAATGACTGCTTTGATGAAACAATGGGTATTGACTGTGACGGGGTGATCAGTTTCAGACTTTGATGGAAACAGCAGGACTAGACTGCAAAGAATGATCAGGTTTGCTGTATGCTATTAGCCAGATGCAAAATGAGATGATTCTTTTTTGAGAGGCTCTGGCGAGCCTGCAAAGTTTTCTTTTCTCTATAGTATTTATGGATAACTTCTGGGACTTTTCTGACCATTAAAATGTCCACAATCTGTAACCAAAAAGGTCCTGCTCCAGCGTATATATCCGGTTCTTTTAATCTGGTGAGAGAATGCAGGCTGCAGGTGGGTCCAGTTTAATAGCTACGGATCTCCACTTGGAATTTGTTGGTGCAGTGTAGCTATTTTTGCAACTTGAATTTGATATTGAATGGCCATGGCTGCAGGGGGTTAATAGGGCTACTCGCTGCATGCTAAAACCATCCAACAAGAAACAGTTCGAATATGAGACCAGAAATGAGTGAGGGATGTTATGTTCAATGATGAATATCTTTTGGAAAGAGATCAAACATGAAGGTTCTGATGAATTTGCTAGCCTAGCTTCAGCGACTGGAGTCTTAAAAAATGATTTTAGCATAATATTGTGACATGTGAGATTCAATGTGATCGATTTTAAAGATGATTAACTCATCAATAAAACATGCGATTTGTATGGGTGATAATGTGTTTGTTTGCCCATATTTAGCAGTATCTGGCGGGAATATGGATACCTTGTGCATGTTTCATAAATTTATATGCTCTTAGTCTCATTTTTAGAGACCAAGTGTCCTAGTGTTGATTGCAGTGCTAAAATGCCACCTTGCTGAAATTGGGGTGGCTTGCAGGCAGAAGCCTATGCATTGTGTGGCCTTTTCCCCAGATGGCACCTTGTTAGCAGTTGCTGCTGAAGAATTGATCACCCTCTGGAATCCTTCTTCCAATGGCTTGGTGCATGTAGCCAGAAGTACTGTGCATGTAAGCTACAAACCCTTTACGTTGAGAAAACACTAAAATCTACTCAAAGTAAACTTCAGTCGAGACAGACACTTGCTCATATGCACATACACACACAGATTGGCTTATGATTCAAGCAAGTCAGAATGTTTGAGCCTAGTAGCATCTTGATCAACACAAGTGTAACAAGCCAATGCATTTCTGGGCATCAAGTATTCTAAATGACTCTGTGCTTTGAAAGCAAACTAGCTGGTTAAAATACTTTTGTATGGTAACAGTTTCGTTGGGTTTAATACAGCCAGTAAAGCTGCTTTATTTTTCCCCTACAACGCAACACCTTATTGCTGCATCCATGGGTGAGGAGCCAGAGCTTGCAGTTTGGAGTCTGGAAACCCTCTCTACTTGCTGGTCATATCATGTTGAAGTAGAAGGTATTTTCACTAAATCAGTGTTTTGTTTTCCTGTCAGAAAATATGCACTTAAATCTTTTTGTTCGTGCTTTTTGTTCTCTAGTTTGACCTTTCTTTTCTGTATTTACAGTTGAAGCTGAAAACTGGGATGCTGTTTTTTTTTTTTTTTTTTTGGCAGCCATTGCAGTAGACTCGAGAGGTAGACATTTTGCAGTTCTAGGGACTCCAGGACATAAGGCTGCCAGGAGTAAAGGAAACAAAATGATGGGCCAGGCATTCATTGCTGTGTTTGATGTGAATAGTCCTTTTCCATCTGCAATATGGAATGCTCAAGATGTATGCTAATCAAGCTTAAACTCTCCCTTAATTTAAGCTTCCTAAACTATGCTTATACACTGGTCTAATCACGCTGCTATTCCCTGCCTCTTCTAATTCCAGACATTATTGACCTTTTAATCTTTATCTAATCCACCCATTCAGCCTCTTATAATTCGTAACATTATTGACCTCTAATCTTTGTTTAATTTTTCCATTCAGCCCCCAGTCCACCATTCATTCCCCAACCTAATGCTTTTGTTTTTTTCCCAGGTCAAAGGAAGTATTTTATTCTGCCTTTCCCCTTTGAATATACTTTCTGAAACCAGCGAGGATGTAGCAAAACAGAGTTCTGAGAAAAGCCACCTCCTCTTTTTGAACGGACAACGAGAATATACCATGTTCGATCCTTTTGTACAAGAAGAGGAGTCAGAGGAAGCTCACAAGAAGAATTTCAGCAGACTAGACAAGCAAGGTAGTTGTCATTTTCTGGCAATTTTTTATGATTTTGAATCTCAGTGACTTTTAGAAACACTAAGTAGTCATGGCGTTCTATTGTTGAGGTATTCTTATTGTAAGGCTTTAAATTGCAAGAGATGCTCTCAACTATGCTATTTGAGGAGTGGATCATGAGAGGATGTATGGCACAATGGACTCTAGTATCATATAGGGACAATGTGTTATGGCCATTCCCTTGGACTTGCTCATGGTTTAAGGCATGGTTAAGACCCACCCTATTATTAGTTGTCATATAGGGACAATGTGTTATGGCCATGGACTCTAGTATCATATAATGACAATGTGTTATGGCCATGGACTCTAATAATAGGGTGGGTCTTAACCATGGACTCTAGTATCATATAGGGACAATGTGTTATGGCCATTCCCTTGGACTTGCTCTTGGTTTAAGGCATGGTTAAGACCCACCCTATTATTAGTTGTTCCCCATCAGTAACTTTTCTCAGCATCCTTGGAAATGAAGAGGGTACCTGTATTTGCATAATTTTAGCTTAGTGTTTTCTTGTGTTGCCAGGTCCATCTGCTTTTGCATCAGTTTTTGGGAAAGCTGTTAATGCATCGATCAAAGTCCTGAGTGACACTTCAAAAGCTGGAGGAGCTCAACCCCGACGGAATCTTTTGAATTGCCCATCTCATTTGATTTCTCTTAGCAAAATTGGGTTTTCATACATTGAGTCGTTATTGGAAAAGCGAACTGACGTTGTGTAGTGCTGTTTCCATCTTCACTGGTGGAAATGTTCAATAGGTGTATGTTCCAGCTTTTCCTATTTTTCTGGAGCATCATCTGCCAGGCGTTCACAATGATGGCTACTTATCCACTTGTTAGTTCGAGTACTAAAATACATTTGCAGGATTGGGAGTCCTCAATGATGCCATCACATTTGTGCCTGCCTACACACCGCTCGATTTTTACTTGGGGTGCATTAATAAGGTTGACGACTGCAATGTGTTGCACGGAGTAGGAGATCTAGAACTGGAATGACAGTGATGAGTTGGTTGCCTTTGCCAGTTTTGTGTACAATATATGGCTACCCTTTGAAGATAGCATTTATTGCACCAATGGAGAAAATATGTTCGGTGCAGGACATGAGAAGTACTGCAATGACATTGGAAAGCTTGAATCTTTCCTACATTAAAATATCCTTTGAAGGTTAACAAAGTAAGAAAGGTTTCATGTGACTCTGTTTGCTTCAAAGTCTGTGCGAGTCAAATGATGTTGTAAACAGTGTTCTCTTGAATGATTATGACTGTGAAATGATAAATTATCCTATGCAGCACTGGATGTGAACATCTGCATGTGTTTTGTACATCCAACAGTCAGTCCTCAAAATCATCTATCCCATAGACTAATGAATTTCTATGGTTTACGGATGGTTAATGATAAAAAATAAGGAACATCAAGATTTATTCTGCTCTGTCCTGAGATACAAGAAATTTATGGCTCATAGATAGGCATTTAAATAGAAGAGATTTTGGAAAAGCACTGTAGAGCCCTATATTATTTCACGTTCTTATTTCTCACTGAAAAATACGGTCTACTTCCCCTGTCACAAAATCCTCAATCATCAAAAACCAGTGAAAAATGCTAAATCATTAATTGATTTTGAGAAAAGGTATTAAAGAGTTATTTCCTAATGTTGGAAGCCTTTGCTTTTTTAGGCAAAAAATTAACACAAGTGCGGCTCATTGCAAATGCATCCATCTTTGTCTCTAGAGGGTGGAGGAAACAAGGAAAGAAATGAGACTTTGGATGCAAAAATGGGAGCCTGGAAGGGCCATAAAATCGGTACTAAACTTTTTTTAACAATAAAACCTTATGTTTACCACCCGGACTCAAGTAGGAATTTTGTCAATTTTTTTGAAAATATATGTAAGGCCCATGTGTCATCAATGTAATTCTTTGAGGGGTACGGTGTTGCGCATCTATGTAATCGGAGTTGGGTGTGTGAGTAGTGTATATAAAAACCGGCGATTCTCGCCAAACTTAAAGAAAAAGAAAAGATAATGGAGGCATTAGAAAGCATTAGATATGCACTCCACCAATTTCATGAGGTTGGAAATTCCAAAGTTGTTTTTCAACTTCAGGTTTTGGGTTGATGGAAGCAAAAAGAGGATCGTATTTTCATCCCGGTGTTGAAGAAGATGTTCCTTTGGGTCAAGTGAGGTCTTTGAGTCTATCCAAAGCATCTAATTTTAGCATTACGCTTTTAAAGAAGGTATAAATGTAGGGGAACGTTGCAACCTCTAGAAGTATACACTAGAACTAAAATATCACGCTCTAACTAGTAAATTTGTGAAAGGTTTAAATGACATCCTTTATATTTTTTTCCTTTTCAAAATAAATGGTTATTTTTTGGCAGAGATCGTGGGCATGTGAGTGAGCGGTGTGAACATGTGGGTAGTCAATGTGTGAACATGAAGGCGTGAATGGTCAATTTTTTCTTTAAAAAAAAGAAAAGAAAAATGAGATTGCATGTTACTTACTCTTCATTGTATGCCATTAGAATTATTTGAGTTTTGCATCGAAATTTATCGGACTAAGCCATGTACATAGATCAACCATTGAAGTATGTTGTGTAGTAAGAATCGAGGAAAGGAGGGAATCTATAATATATACACGATTTTGAACATCGAATGGAAGATTTTATATAATCAGGGTGCACAAGAATCAGTTACTTTGGACAAGCAAACCATTATACAATCAAGATAATGACAAGGACGTACCAAATCTTAGAACTGCTATCATAATTCTATCGTTGACCTCTCTTAAAACATTGGATAAAATATCAATCTCCTCCGCATTGAAAGGGAAAAATTACGCGGTGCCTCACACCCGGAAGTCTAACGTGAAATGAGGCGACAAAATAACTCAAAGCTTTAACATTCGACTTATGCATTTCTCGAATAGTCGCTTTCTTCATCCACAATTCTTGGAGCTCCTGCATCTTGGGTTGGTCTCCAATGCTTTGTGTGTTGAGCCTTGCGTTGAGTCTTGTGTCACGAGAATGACTAGGCTTTGTCACTTCTGTGATCTTAACTTTTTTCGTCAAAGGAGGGATTTCCAAAATTCCTTTCATTCTTTTGTTACTAAGTAGGGCTCCAGCATACTGTCATATCTCAACCTGAGCAAACGAAGGGAGTTCATGTCTTTCGGCATCATAGTGATTCTGTGTGTATGCGCAGCAAGGACGTAGCTATCCTGAAAAAATTCGACAAGCCAGTCTTCCGCCGCAGCCTCTTGCAAACATCCTAGGGAAGAGGCCAACCAACGCATATTAATGGCAAAATCCTCGCATATCGACGTGACTACGCATTGGAATGGCAACTTCGGAACCGCGCAATGCATATGTTTCTCCACCTTCCTTAGTTCAAGAAGGACACATCTATGTTGCTCGTATCTGCGTCTCCTCATTTAGCACAGTGTAGACATTTTCTTTCCAGAAATAGCTTCTTTACCTATTTTAGGATCATTTGTAGATGAGAGCCTTGCGGTCTTCTTCGTACACGCCATCTGAAAATAGTCATAATGTTACATGATAAGTTTTCTCAATAAGATGATAAAATAGCAAAAATCACTACAATGCGATATGGGCATATAAGATACAATCACAATAAAATCATCGCGTTGTAGTGATTTATCACGCATAGCCCTTCAAAACACAAAATAATACAAAAACTACTAAAAAAGTTAACTTGGATAACAAAATAGCTTCAAATCACTACAACGCGATATGGGTACATCAGACAAAATCTTTATCAACTACTCGCGTTGTAGTGATTTCTCACACAAACCCTTTCATTTGACAAAATAACACATGAACAATACACCCAACAATACCTTGACGATAAAATAGCTTCAAATCACTACAACACGATATAGGTACATCAGACCTAATCGTCATACCCTCCTCGCGTTGTAGTGATTTCTCACACAGAGCGTTTCATTTCACAAAGTAAGTTGTGAAAATAAGTCATAGATAACATACACGACACAAAACAATGTATAGGACAAGAAAGTATGTCCAAAATACTATAAGGCGATATGGCTACATCAGAAAAAATCGTAATTCATTCTTCGTGTCGTAGTGATTTGTCAGACATTGCCTTTCGTTTGACCCAATATCTAATGAATGTTGGAATTAGGGTTGCAGGAAAGCACACAAAGCTTGGAGAAGAAGAAGCAAAAATGCACACAACACAACAAAGTGTCAATGTACAAAAGATAAGTTAGCCCTAGAATGATGGGCGTATATACAAGCCGGGGAAAAAAACCTCCTAAAGAGGGAAAAAGTGCCCCGGCGGTCCTAGGTGTGTTCACACATATCACTGCCTATATATATGGCAACAAATCTCCCCTGGGAGTGATGGTGTGAACGAGAGCTGGCACTCATGTATAGGGAAGTGCCATGCCCGAAGTAGATCAGTCCACAAAGGGGAGCAAGCCCAAAGCTTTGCGGAAAGCTTCGAACTTCTCACGAGGAAGCGCCTTTGCGAAAAGATCGGCGTGGTTTTCCTGTGTTGGCACATAGACCAAGTTGATCTCTCCTGCTGAGAGTCTCTCCCTGACATAGTGATAATGCACCTCAATGTGCTTTGTGCGAGCATGAAAAACTGGGTTTCTTGCAACTGCCAATGCGCTCTGACTGTCAGTGTAGATAGAGGTGGCAGACTCCTGTCCAACACCCAAGTCAGCCAGCCATCTGAGCCACACACACTCAACCGTAGCTATGAAAGCTGCCCTGTACTCAACTTCACAACTAGGAGTGGCCACAGTAGGTTGCTTCTTGCTCAACCAAGATATGCATGAGCTACCGAGCATAAAACAAAAACCACTTGTGGACGCTCTTGTGTCATAGCAACCAGCCCAATCTGAGTCCGAAAAAGCATGTAAATCTGGCGGCAACGATCCCCCCTTGGGATAAAACAACCCAAGATGTATGGTGCCACTCAAGTAGCGAAAGATGCGTTTAACTGCCTTCCAAAGACCCTGGGCAATGCATATACCTGCTCACTTATGAGACTACAAACTGAATGTCCGGCCTCGTAATGCATACATAAATGAGGCAACCAACAACTGTCTGATAGAGTGTGACATCAAAGTGATCTCCAGCATCATGAAGACTCAACTTCAAACCTGTCTCCATTGGAGTAGCAATAGGCTTGCAGTCTTCAAGGCCAAATCTCCGCGCAACAATGTCTCAATATACTTTGTCTGATACAAAGCAATACCTCCATCACACTGCTTAAATTGTATCCCTAAATATAATGATGCAAATGCCCCAAATCTGACATCTCAAAAGAGGCATTCAAATCAGCCTTAAAATCAGAAATATGACTCTCATTTGGTCCTGTGAGTAGCATGTCATCGACATAGAGCATCGACATAGAGAGCAATGATTAGATGTACATCATCCACACGTTTAGCATACAAAGTGCTTTCTGTTGGACTATTATGAAAACCATGTGCAGTCAAATATGCATGTATCTTTTCATACCAAGCTCGTGGAGCTTGCTTTAAACCATACAAGCCTTTTTCAACCTGCACCCTTTTTTTTTTCCTGCCCTCTTTGAACAAAACCACGAGGCTACGATACATACACCTCCTCATGCAAATCTCCATTCAAGAACGCAGTCTTTATGTCCAACTGATGTACATTCCAACCATTATGAGCTGGCAATGCACAAATGCTACGAATGGTAGTCATATGACAAGTGGGAGTAAAGGTCTCATCAAAATCAATGCTCTTTTCTTGAGCATAACCCTTTGCAACAAGTCTAGCTTTATAGCGATCAACACTGCCATCTGGCTTTCGTTTCAGCTTAAAAACCCACTTACATCCAATGGTTTTTTTACCAATAGGCAAATCACACAAAGACCATGTACCATTCTTCATTATAGCATCATATTCACTTTGCATTGCAGCCAACCAATTTTCTGATTTTTGTGCCTCGTCAAATGAAAGAGGTTCTTCCTCTTCACACATACTAGACACAGCCAAAGCATAACAATCTGATGCATAAGAGGCATGCTGAAAACCTGAACGAGTACGACTAGATATAGATGCATCAATTTTACTATCACGCAAGGTTTACACCAGCCATTTAGGCATACCTCTAGCCTGCTCATTTTCAGCCCTATCCTCATGAATTATATCCTGTAAATCTGTATCAGAAATAGGTTGATCTATGATGACGGTTTGAAATCTGCATAGGCTGAGTATTTGCCTCATTAGGACTTACATTTGAATTCCCACCTATAAATAGAGGCAACAACGTATCAAATACATCCCGTGAGCTCACACCTGTCTCTTTGGTACATGATAACAAAGGCTGCACAGCATCTTCCACAAAAACATCTCGACTAATCAAGATACGCTTTGATTGCGGATGATACAATCTGTAACCCTTGCTCTCAGCACTGTAACCAACAAAAATGCATTTGACAGCCTTATCATCCAATTTTTTGCGTTGTTGCACAGGCACTAAAGCATAGGCCAAGCAACCAAAGACACGCAAGTGACCAATAGAAGGCTTCCTGCCATGCCAAGCTTCGTATGGAGTAATAGACTGCAAGGCCTTAGTGGGACACCTGTTGAGTATATATGCAGCACACATGATAGACGCATGTGGCAAAGCTTGGCTCTTGACCATACATCGTGCCATCTCCATAAGTGACCTGTTTTTCCTCTCAGCAACACCATTTTGTTGAGGGGTATACGGCACTGTACATTGGTGTTTTATCCCACGACTAGCCAGAAATGCATCAAACTCTTTAGACATGTACTCCCTCCCTCGATCAGAACGGAGGGTGCCCACAGTACAATTGGATACATTTTCAACCATAAGCATAAACTGTTTGAAGCACAAAAACACTTCGGACTTTGCCTTCAATGGATATACCCATGCATGCCTTGAGTAATCATCAATGAAAGTCACGAAGTACAAGTGTTTACCAAATGACGGAGTTTGCATAGACCCACATACATCACTATGTACAAGTTGCAATTTGCGAGTGGCCCGCACTGAACCATCCTTTGGAAACGCAGAACGTTGCATTTTTCCCAAAATACAACCTTCACAAACATGTTTCAATGGTGCCTCAAGAGGGGGCAATGAAGCAACCATATCAAATTTCTGCAAACGCAGCAAACTAGCAAAGTTCAGATGACCAAAACGAGCATGCCATAGTTTTGCATCTGAAACTGCCTTTTCATCCAGAAACTGCATTTGCTGAATCTTCCACACACTTGTCATAAGAATTGAGCCTATACAGCCCACGAAACAAGGTGCCAGATACAATAATCGTATCACCAGAAGTCAAATCATGAACAGTACATCTGTCATCCACAAATTTGACTACAAGTCTAAGTCTAGCAAGCGCAGAGACAGACAATAGATTCTTCTTTATCCCTGGCACATAAAAAGCATCTGAAAGTGTGAAAGTGCTATTTGCAGCAGTAAGCATAATTTTACCAATGCCCTTCACTGGGTAAGAAGCATTATTGGCACGTGTGACAGTATTTCCATTAGGGACAGCCTCAAGAGAAGTGAACATATCACGATGTGAGGTAATGTGCTTTGTAGCACCACTGTCAAAATACCATACATGAGAGTCAACAAAAACTGCCAAACATGCATCATGTACAGAAGGGTCATACTGGCAATACACGCTAAACGCTCATTCTGTATCCTGCACAACATTTGCAGAATCTGCATTTGTAGAAGCATCCGCTATTGTGGCTGCATTTGACTCTTTCTTCTTTGCCTCTTTAGCCTTTAGCTTAGGGCAATTCTTATGATCAGTTGCCTTACAATAGTTGCACCTCATTTTTTTCTTGCCTTTATCAAGAGCCTTCTCAGACCTATTGTTGCTACCTGTGGAAGGAGAAGAAGTTGCAGACCTACTAATAGGAGAAGAAACAGTGGAAGGGACTGCCTTACCACTTCTTCTCTGCTGGGCAGCAACAAATGCCTGATCAACTGCACGCTGCCTAGCCCTGTTTTGCTTGGACTGCGCTTCTTTGCAAGATCTTGTTGACTAAAGTATCATACTTGACAACATCAGGTTTGTCCTCAGTAACAAGTCTCCAGGTGGAAGCAAAAGTCTGATATGACTTAGGTAAAGCATCAAGAACAGTCTGCACAAGAGAATGATCAGAATAATCTCACCTGCAGATATCAACTGTTCCTTGAGATCTTTAATCTCAGCAAGAAAAACATTCATGTCATCATCTTCCTGCATAATCTTCGATTCTAGCTCTTTACGTAGTAGGTAAGAGATTTTTGCCTCGTTAAACGACATGCATACAAACCAGCTTAGAATATCCCAAGCCTGTTTTACTGTTTTAGCTGAAAGAATATGTGGGATGATATTACGTTTGACACAAAGTGCAATCAAGGCATGAGCGTGTGCATCTTTACCATCCCAACAACGAGCTTGTTCAGCAGTGGGTAAAACAGCAGCAACAGTAGAGCTGCTAGAACCTGCAACATCCTCAAAACAAATCCTACATCCACAGAACCTGGACGTACATCCATACCCTGCACAATGTTCCACACTCCTTTTGTAACCAAAACATGCTGCATCATGTATGCCCAAAGTGGGTAGTTGCTGTTTCCATCCAATTTGTCATCAGCACAGCAGACAACATGCAAAATACATCATTGCTGTTATCAGCCATGGCCACTGACTGAAACTGATGCAAAAGCTACCTGTAATGAAGCAAAGACTGAACAGAGAACAACTCGTGCTATGTAGCACGGTCCACAATAGAATACGTATGCCTGTTTTGCAGAAAACTGCACTGTCGAAATTTCTGCAGAAAATAACGAAAACACTTGTGCAGAACTTGCAATGCAAAAACGGAGCCCGAAACGACCTCATATGCAATTTCTGAGAACGCCAAGCCCAATGGGCTTATTTGCAGAGTATAGGGACCTGCAAGCGCTCGTGAAAGCTCACCTCAATCGGAGAACATGAGTCGGAGGGTGCCGGCGGCGTAGCCCTGGGAGCCGATGCCTGCTTTGATTCCAATTGTTGGAATTAGGGTTGCAGGAAAGCACACAAAGCTTGGAGAAGAAGAAGCAAGAATGCACACAACACAAAGTGTATTAGATTGTGTTAATGTACAAAAGATAAGTTAGCCCTAGAATGATGGGTGTATATACAAGCCGGGGGAAAAAAACCTCCTTAAAGAGGGAAAAAGTGCCCCGGCGGTCCTAAGTGTGTTCACACATCACTGCCTATATATATGGCAACAATGAACGTAGGTAAAACATAACATATATGATTGAATATAACATTCATGCAGTTGTGACTGGCATGTTGCTTCTTGCTCTCGTGCAGTCAATTTCGTTGCTTGCTTCTTGCTCTCCGAGTGAATTTCGCGTTATGTTTTCAAAGATTTCAGCGTTTCAATTTGGCCGAAATTGTATAGATGTTTTATAAATATTCCATCAAAGATTTTTACTTTTAGATTTTTAAGAAATGAATTTATTTCTTACAAATATTTCATCAAATCACTACAACGCGAAGAGGGATCTCGGTGAGAACTATCGTACCCATATTGCGTTGTAGTGATTTTGCCTACAATCGTAATTTTCTTGCATATATTTCTTCAAATCACTACAATGCGAGAAGAGGTCTCAGTGCGAACTCTCTCACGCATATCGCATTTTAGTGATTTGTCCTACTGTCGTTCTTTTTTTTTTCAAAATTTTCAGTGTTTATATTTTTAAGAAATTGATTTTTTTCTTACAAATATTTGATCAAATCACTACAGTGTGAAGAGGGAACTTGGTGAGAACTCTTCCACCCATATCGCGTTATAGTGATTTGTCCTACTGTCGTTCTTGTAGTGATTTTGCTTACAATTGTCATTTCCTTTGAAATATTTGCATCAAATCACTATAATGTGAAGAGAGGCCTCGGTGGGAATTCTCCCACACATATCGCATTGTAGTAATTTTGGCACATTTTTCTTTGCATTTTTATTTTCTCACTAATATTTCATCAAATCACTATAACGCGATTAGAGATCTCGGTGAGAGTTCTCCCACCCTTATCGCGTTATACTGATCTTGCCTAATCCTTTGTTATCTTACACACAGAACTTTCGTCGTCGTCGTCACTCGTGACATATTTCCTGGCTTCTTGTAGATAGATCCTTTCGGGATTGAGGTCGAGTCTGATGCTGACCTTCAAGAAACCCTAGCTGAAAAGTTGTTCGACTTCCTTTATAAAGTTAGACAGCATCATCGCCATCCTGAAATCTCACACATGTTTAGTTTCAATTTCCCCATCGAAGACATGATCGTTTCTGCATGTTCGTATCTTGAGAAGAAAGACCAGCAATTTTAGTAGATCACTTCAAATGGTACTGTCATGTTTGATGGCCTTGAGTACGTGCATGTGAATGATATTGAGCCTTCAACAACCCTAAGACAAAAGTTAAACAGGGATGTTTTAAAGGTGCGAGATGATAAGAAGAAGACACACAGTAAGTGCCCCATTCACAATCTTGAGTGTCATCTCGTCGCCTACCACTATGGATTTATCTCTTACCTGCATGTGCTGCTTGAGGATGAAAAAGTTACAAATGAAGAAATTGAGGAGAGAAGGCAGAGGAACCTCCAAGAGCAAAAGATGAAGTTCAAGAGATTGCAGAGGAGATAAACTTGGCTGCGGAGAGGCACTTAAGTGAGCAGTTGGATATTGACGTGCTCAAAAGAGAAGACACCTTGGTGGTTATACATGAGACGAGCAGCCCTCTAGGATAGAGGAAGCAGGGGACATTCCAACCCCACTCTTCTCCACATTTCCTATTGGTGACAAAGAATATTTGTTAACTACAGATATTCAAGCTGTGTTTGACATAAGGGAAGACTAGTGTCTGGCCATCATTGCATAGAATCTTGAGAGGAAGATGAAGATTTTGTCGATCCAGATTTGGATAAATATGTGTTATTGGATTCAAATGTCAAGGACAATGAGTTCCATTTTGCTACCAACACATTATCTATGATGTACAAGGATGCAAAAAGCTATGAATCCAACCTTCCCTCTGAAGAGGAATTTCAGGCTATTCAGTAAAGACTTAATATTTCACACATGGGAAGGGAAGTGGCGTCCTCATCGACAGTCCAGGACACCAACTCAAAAATCAATATATAAACAGATGATTTACTTGTTAATGACGAAAATCAGAAGGTGTGTTTACTTGTTAATGACTTTGTATCGTGTTGAGTAGCTTATTCTATTTGTTGTGTGTTGGCTCATCGACAACATTGTTTTGCAACAACTGGTTGTGTTTGAGGATGAGTTTCTTGGGTGCGGAGCAGGCAAACATGTGGGAAGACTCGAAATGGACTCAACACTAGGAGAGTACATAAACCGATTGAATTTTCCACAATTCATTATATTCCACAAAAAATTCTCGAAAGACAATGCAGAATCTCCTTTGTTTGCAATAAAGACATTATCCAGATACCTTGGGGCATATCCCATCAGGTGGAATGCAGACAAAGTCATGCTTTTGGAGAAGCAGTTAGTGTTGCGAATCTTTGGGCAGGGCCCTGGAGTTTATGCACTAAGGAGTAAATATTACTTAGCCTATACTACTTATGGATTGGCATGTGGGGTTAAGGATCCCAATATGCTAAGTGATTATGGCAAAGGGAGTTTCTCAGATTCACAAAACTGAGAGTTTGTCCAGTTTTACAGTTTACAGGATGTTGCAGAGCCATCTTCAAAAAAATGTACCTAAGAAACCTTCCATTGGGGGAGTTAAAGCAAGAAGGTTTCTATTTGAACCAACACCAAAAGGTCGTAGAAGAAGACGATCAGTGCAGATTGTAAAATACAATAGATGGAAGTGCGTTCACAATGCAATAGTAGACCATGCAGACAATGGTCAAGCAAGAACACGGAAAGCCAAGGTGTGGAAATCTCTAGACACTATGTTTAAGTTCTGTGACAAGAAAGTGTGGACGAAGAAGGACCATGAGATATTTCAAACGATGCTAGATGAGTTCAAGAGATCAATGATTGATGCATGGACGGATCAACACATCACCCACTATATGGTATTAGATTGATTATGCATTGAACTAGTTTGTAATTTGTATATTGAAAAATATACTAATTAATGTATTCTTTTATTCTCTTAAAGCATATTATATACAATCATACCCCTTGGTTTACAAAGAAGTATGGTAGTTTATCAATATGGTCAACCCAAGGAATGGAGAAAACACATTATCAAGCACGCTCCCAGTATTTCAATCATACAAGACATGGTGGAGGAGCAGAAAAAGCAACAGTTTGGAGGAATTACATCAGTGGACATATAGGAAGCTTGTACACAAAGCCAAAAAGAAGTAGTAGTTCAAAGCATCCGAAATTAATCAAGTAGTGAAACTTGTGAATAAAGAAAGAAAACAAGATATATGGAGGAGATCTAATGCAAGTATTAAGCATGCAGAATGGCGAGGAACAAAACAAAGGAATGGAAAGATTTGGATACCCATAGATCCATGATTAACATTTCCATCCTTAGACCTTTTTTCATCTTGTTCAATTTTTGCATGTTCACCATGCAAACCAATGTCTGATAGAACTTTCTCTAGTGCTTTGATGGATGTAACCTTTGTTGTAATGGGCTGTAGAGTCCATGCAAAACATATGTATAAAAATAAGAGTTTTTTAATGATTCTGCTGCAAAGAGCATGCATTGTACAAATGTGGAAACTTGATAATGGAATATCAAGAATTGGCTTGAAGTTTGGGTCTTTCAAGTGACTATCCAGTGACTTCTTCCAATAACTCTTATCAAACACCTTTGCATTGCACATGCAATATAAGCAGGGACTTTTTGAATTGGCACCCTTTGACACATTGTGCATACATTTCAGAGTTTTAAGATCACCCGCCATATGCCACTCCACCTTATATTGTCCCATGCCTTCCACATCCAAAATTTTACCATTTCTTTGCTCGCTGATGATCTCGGGTATCGATGTCTTATGAAAGACCCAATGCAGAACATCAAAATTCTTTGATTCTACTTGCAATACATAAGAAACAAAGGAATGCAACACCCATCAATGTTTTTTATACGTAATTCTTTTTTCACAAACATATCCGAGTCTAATAAATTTTACCTCAAAGGATCCCAAAGACAATATATTATTTTCAGATTGAACACTAAACCATCTAGGATCATCTTTTAGAATAGATGTATCAAGTGCCCTGTTTATCAGTGTGATGGTAACCCTTTCTAACTTTCTGTCCTTCACAATTTGACACTCATCAAGCTTTAGCACAAATTTGAGGACACCATCACATTCTTTAGGAGTAACTTGAAACAATGGAATAGCATATGTTTGTAAGGCCTCCAAGTCATAGAAAATATTATTGTCTCTATTGTAGACCACATCTCCTGTTGGTGCAATATTGTAGACCACATCTCCTATTGTAGACCACATCTCCTGTTGGTGCAGCTTAGGTGTGTTCAATATGAAATGGGGTTCCCAGTGCTTGCAGTACCTCTTCATTTACTTGTTTATGCATTTTTTTAAACCAAAGAAGGATTTGGCAATAATGATCCTTTCATACTAGAATCCTTCATCTTTTCCTGCAAAGTCAGTATCCTCTGTGTGATATACCAGCCTCATCAAGTATTGCCTGGATGTCCTTTGGATTGAGTTGATTCTCTTTGAAAAAGTCTTCTATTTGCTTTTTTGAGACCTTCTTATATTTCTTCTCGTTCATCTCAGTACTTCTGCATACTTGCGATCTAAAAGAAGACTTAAATGTGCACCAGAAGGTTCTGTTGTTGATTCTTTATCAGGGTGCAATAATGATCTGATATCAAATTGAAATACAAAAATTGATATACATGAACATATGCAATAATGATTGATGTTCATAAAATATCACAATAGAAAACAATAAACCAGTTAGAAAGGAGCTTACTTAATTACATGTATTCTCTTCTTGATGCCACCACCTCCTAGCTTCATTTGCTCAATATCCCTTAGTTCTTTTTTGTCGTCTATGGAGACCTAATGAGGTCTACTTATGTCTTAATTCAAACATTTGTTTTTCAAGCCCTAAAATGGTTTTCTTATTGCGTTTAATACCTTCTACACACACTGGTCCATGGTTTTCTTCAAATGAATGTTCTCCTTCTCAAACAAATCTCTTTCTAATTTAAGAACATTGCTTGTTTCTTCCAAATGATGTGTATATCCTAGGAACCCATTATAGCCATCTCCAACAAAGTTAAGCAGAGATATATTCCTAAATGGGAGTGTGGAGTTTGTAAAAGGGTCTTTTTGGATATAATCTTCCATCAATCCATAAATCTATGTTTTTCTTCCCTTGCATCCTCAACATTTCTTTAGAAGCAGTACACAAAGTATTAGGTTTATTTCTCTTACTTAGAGGTTCATATTCATGTTCAAGCTTGATGTGCAGGTTGTAGATGTCTCTTTTCTCTGTATTCCTCCTTGCTCTTGATCCCTCTGCCATCCTCTTGATCCTCTCTATGTTTCTCCTTGATCTTGATCAGTAGAAAAATTTGAATGGAAAGAGAAAGGTGCCAAAATAGTAAAAAGAAGTAAAGAGTTGAACTAATTTGTGAGAAAAACCTTAATTTTGAAGGTACCAATACCTGTAAACTTTGATATGTAAAACCTTTGAAATTTGAGGAAGGGAACTCGAACCTTTTGTTGCCCACTTTTGATACTCACTAGAAGGCTAGCGGTCCATAACATGCTTCCCAAATGGGTACTTCTTGCTCACTTTCCTTACTCACTGGAAGGCTAGCAATCCACAACATGGTTTTTCTCACCATCTTAGCCAATCTACTTTCTGGCAATGGTGGCCAACTAGAAAATTGGGTAGAAGCCTTTACTATTGAACTCCAAAACTCATGCAAGTACCTTGCAGGCAAGGTATGTTACGTCCACATGCTCAGAAAGATCCTTTGTCATGCCATTAGAAAAGGGATTCCACCAATTGTGCCTCACCCCGCTCTTTCTTATTATGAGTCAACCACCCCAAGCCCCAGCATCCCCCAAAGAGATAAAAGTAGAAGACATCCTAACACCCATATGTTTCCTCACCAACACCAATCATGGAGGAACCCTCAATGGCCTACATGACTCTAGTACCAACCCAACCACAATCCACGGCCTCAATCCCCCTCGGAAGCTCCTATCATCTGTTCAAGTGATATGTTTGAGCCACATGACTTCTTTGCATGTGACCCACATCTAGGAGAGTGCAAGCCGAAGATGCCCATCAAGAGAGTCACCAAGTGACCCATGAGTGGCCACACACCCTTCACAAATCCATCACCCACTTGTTCATCATCCCCACCCTCTACCACATCTATTTCGATTGGCCTTTCACCTTTGGGACTATTTATACCTGCCTCTGTGAGACTTTCAAGGATGCCATAGATTGGTCTCTTAACAGACCATCTCATTCCACAAGACTTGACCCATAATCAATTTTCAATGCCCCCAAGCACTTTATTAATCGATAATCACAAGTGGGTTGAGCTTATCGTTGAGAGACATCAAAGTTCCACATCCTCTAGCGATAACATGAGCTAGTGTTAGGATGAGTCTATCCATGAAGAGCACTAATAGCTTTTTAACCACTCCTAAAAATTTCTTCAAGACACACACAAGAAGAATGCCAAGCTAGATGCTGAGCTCAAGAAAGCAAAACAAGAAATCCATAGGCTTCAGAAGAATGAGCTTATGGTGGCCACTCCACGACCACCCAAAGGAGCTTATGGTGGCCACTCCACGACCACCCAAAGGAGCTAGATAACACTCACAAGCAAGACATGGATACCCTCAAGCTACAATACTAAGCACTAGAGACCGCCAAGGTCATGCAAAAGCCCACCAAGCGCACAAGAAGCCGAAAGAGACCAAAACTCTAGATGAGCTCAAGCAACCTAATGATAAAGAATCCCAAGTCGTCTGTGTGTGGCCAACCAATTTGCAAAGGAATGTGACACTAACCTCATCACAATAAATCGAAGAGGCAACCAAAGCCCTCATCGATTTCCATGAGGAGTACAATCAAGCCATGACCAAAGGGGCCTCTTAGGAAGCCCTCACCGATTTCCATGAGGAGTACAATCAAGCCATGACCAAAGGGGCTGCTTAGGAAGCATCCTACCAAGAACTCCTCCAACACAAAGAAACCCTCATTAGGGACAAACCAAAATCTATAAAGTTGGAGGTCATTGCCTTGGATGATACCCCATTAGAAGGGTGTGGCTAAATGGACCACCAACCTTAACACCTTGCCAACCATTAGCCCATTGCCTGTATACCCTTACTCTTATCAATTCTACTATGGCCCTTTACTTGCTTTAACTCGATATCTTTTTATCAGACCCTGTCTTAGCCCCCACCTTCCACACCATCTTAGCCCACATTAACACCATGTGGAAACCCACCTTTTCCACCCTTTTCTTCTTTTCACAAAGCCATATCCTTCTTGGACACCACACTTATGTACTTCGAGGCATCCTATGCACATGAAGCCCAAAGATACCAACTCCTAGAAAGCCATATGTGCACCATAGTAATCAAAGAGGCATGCAACCAAAGCTCTGGCTAATTTCCATGAGGAGCTCAATCAAGCCATGACCAAAGAGGCTGCTAGTAGGGAAGCATCCTACTAAGAACTCCTCCACCACAAAGAAGCCCTCATCACCCAAACACACACCAAAATCCATAAAGTAGGAAACCATTGCCTCGGATGATACTCCATTAGAGGGGCATGACAAAGAATTTAGACATGCTTCTCTCATGGGCCACTAGCCTCAACACCTTGCCAACCATGAGCAAGTCCCCCACATACCCTTACTATCATCAGTAGTACCTTGGGCCTTACTTCAATTTAATATCTTTTTATTGGACCCTATCTCATCCCCCCACTTTCACACCATCTTAGTCCACATCAACACCATACGGTAACTTACCTTTACCACCCTTTTCTTATTTGGCCAAGGAATCTCTCCTTGGACACCACACTTTTCACACCATGTTAGTAGCCCACATAACACCATGCGGTAACTTACCTTTACCACCCTTTTCTTATTTGACCAAGGAATCTCTCCTTCTTGGACACTACACTTCTATACTCTAAGTACTAGAGATTGCCAAGATCATGGCAACAACCCAGACACATAAAGCGGAAAGAGACCAACTCCTAGATAAGCTCAAGCAAGCTAAAACTAAAGAAGCTCAAGCTATCCGTGTGCCATAGCAACCCAAAGGAAACCAAATCCCTCACGAATTTCCATGAGGAGTACAACTAATCCATGACTAAAGGGGTTTCTTGGGAAGCATCCTATCAAGACCTCCTCCACCACCACAAAGAAGCCCTCATCACCCAGGCACTAGAGAAGTTGGAAACCATTGCCTGGATGATACCTAATCAGAAGGGCATGACTAAAAGAAGCTAGACATTCTTCTCTCATGGGCCGTTTGACCTCGACACCTTGATAATCATAAGTTGGTCCCCTGTGTAAAGTGCTCCAAACACACACTCTAAAAAGTCCATATTTTTGGCAACCATATCATATGTCTCAAGGATGGGAATCTTTGTAAAAGAACAATCCTTCTGAATTTCTTTGATAGCCAAAATTTATCAATTTTGAATTTAAGAAAATCCATTAATTGGAGTTCAAACAATTAACTATTGCTTTGTTATTATTAACTAAAGATGATTATAGGGCTAATATTGTAGGTACATGTGAAGCTCTTTGGTTTGATAACTTATGTGAAGATTTGGCAATACACTTTAGGAACAATTTATAGTTACCTTCCATAAAAGGATGAATTATTTATAGTTAGTTACCTTTCATCAAAGGATAATAAATGAGTTTGACTGTATGTTTTTGCCAATGCCACTTGTAGTATCAAATAATTACACAAGTGAGAGATGTATAACTGAATTTGGATGTTTCACTATCTTCTTCACTTCTCTACAACCATAACATAAAGATAAGAGTACATACTATAAGGAAAAGTAGTGTGCTACTAAGACATATAAGGTCCTTAGTGTGAACCCAAATATGTGAGCTAGTCTGTTACCATGACATAACCCTAGTAACCAAAATGACTATCGTACAACCTGCAAACTGCTACTAGCAGTATATCAAGCATAAACTCACCTACCATGCTAGTGGTTGTTAAACCTTGCTAGAGACCTCTATGGTGTCGATGCCAAACATCGTATCATTTTCACCACCTTTGGGCTTCAGGCACGAAAATGACTGGAATTCACTTAAAAACCATAGATTGTATATTTTACGTATGTGCTCTCGTGGCTTGTCTACTAAAGACACACCATGGGATTTTAGGTAGAGAGTACTATTTGCAGATTAGGTGTTACACAAGCGAGAGTGGTCGAATGAGCCCTAGGACCTAATATAAACTTTGGCAACCAACAATCGTAGCACCACCACCACTCCAAAAGCTATAGCTAAAGGTAATACTTTAGGGAAAATGACTTGGACTGACTTCTCAAAAGCCCTCCAAGAGAAAATGAAGGCTACCAAAGCCTATAGCTAAAGGTAATACTTTAGCGAAAATGACTTGGACTGACTTCTCAAAAGCCCTCCAAGAGAAAATGAAGGCTACCAAAGCTTCGAATAATGTGTACATGTACCCAAGGAGAGAGATACATTGGTGTTCCATTTGTCGTTAGGGACATACCACTAGTGAATGTCCAATTTTAAGAGCTCGTTACAATAGTAATTGTAGCTTTTGTGGGTGCTATGGTCATGAAGCCGAGATTGCCGAACACAAGTATAGGCTTTTGCCAATAGTAAGCTTCAAAGATCCTATTAATAATTACCAAGAATATGAGGTAGATGTCAAACCCACCCCCCACCTCTTTGAGGACGACACATAGCTTCATCTTGACTATTATGTAGTGGATGGGAGAGGGGGAGTCAATCCAATTTACTAACTTGCTGTGATAGGAAGGGGCTAGGACATTAACGCCACATCTAGAAGAATGCCTTTTCAATGTTATCGTTGTTAAGGTCCCCATAGAATTTTAGAATTCCCTCTAAAGTTTCCTTAACTCAACCAAGTGGTGTCCTCAAACATGCCACGGACTACTTGTAACCGTTATGGTATAGATCATTGGATTAAGGACTACCCCAAGAAGATTATGGTGACAAGTCCACAAACAGGACCCATCATCACAACCCTACACATGATTGGGGTAAGTAATCAAACTCAAAGGCACATCCTAATCACACACCTTTGAATGCTTTCACCTAATTTAAATCCCAAAACCAACATGTTCTTAAGTAATGATCAGTGGCCTTGATAGTAGAATCTAAGAAGAAGAAAAAAAATAGGAGAAAAGAGTTAGTTGATAATGGGAAAATGAAGGAAACCAAAAAGACAAATCTTGGGTTGCCTCAAGAGCCAGTCTTCATTAAGGACCTAGATCATCAGGACTCAGACTCCTTGGAAATAAGGGCTGATTTTGAATAGGGTAGGGAAATACCCTCCAAAACCAAGAGCACAGGGAAGGAGACCCCACGAGAACCTGTAATTCCTAAAACCAGATCACACAGGAAAAACTTGGCTCTTATCCTGACCCTCATAAGGAGATTGAGCAACTCCAAGAATTTAGTGATTTAGTTATGAAAACACAAGAGAAGCTTGAACCAAAACCCAAGCAAGTGAGAGTCTTAGATCCTATACACCCTAGTACGTTAATGTCTACTACTGAGATTTGCAAATTGTCCTCCACTGTCAGCTCACCTCAAAATTTTACTTCAGGACTTCTCTACACCGGTATGCTACCCTTAGCTAACACTTCTCTGACTCCTTTCTGACTGTACAATCTGAGATAGACCCGACTATCAAAAAATAGGTTAAACTAACTTAGAAGACTTAATTGGACCAGAAACTTACTCAAAAGTGTCCTCTGACCTTACCTAACACTCGGGCAACCTCAATCCCAAAGAGATATCACACTCAGGACTCACAGCCCCGACTGACCCTATTTTGACCCAAATCTGATTGTGCATGCCCAGACTAGCCCAACTGGGTTAGAATTCCTTTTTTGTGTGTCCTTTGCTCAAGCCCTCAAAATACTCACACCTCCCAAGGATCTAAACATATAGCCACTCTACTGATAGTAGTTGTCACACAACTAACCCAAAATTATCATTCTGACCACTAACATGTCCGATTACTGACTGCTGCTGATAGTAGACAGCCCCCAAACTGTCAGCCTGTTGAAATTAGGGTTAGAGTTTCAACAATGCACACACACAAGATAGAGAAGATTGAGAGCACACAAACTCACTAGAATAGAATGAACAAATGTGTGCCGAATACAAAAGATAAGTACACACCCCAAAATGATTAGATAAGAGGGTGTACATATGCATGGTGGAAAAAACCTCCTAGTGAGGGAAAAAATACCCTGGCGGTCCTAAATGTGTTCACACACACCACTACCATATAATGCTACAAATCCCCCCCTGGAGTGATGATGTGAACATGTACATGGTATGGCCAATCAATCCTGAAAAGGCAGTAAGCCCAAAGCTTTACGAAAAGCTTCGAACTTTTCATGAGGAAGAGCCTTCATGAATAAATCTGCCATGTTGTCATGTGTAGGCACATAGACCAAGTTGATCTCTGCTCTGCAGAGAGTCTTTCCTTGTGATAGTGGTAATGCACCTCAATGTGCTTAATGCGAGCATGAAACATTGCGTTCCTCGCACAACTGCTAATGCACTCTGGCTGTGAGTGAAAATGGTAGTGCTAGACGACCCAAATCAGCCATAAGACGTTTGAGCCACACACACTCAACTGTAGCTATAAAAGTTGCCCTATACTCAACTTCACAGCTGGAAAGTGGCCACTGTAGGTTGCTTCTTGTTTTGCTGAGCCATGATATACATGAATCACCAAGGTGAAAGCAAAACCCACTAGTGGACACTCGTGTGTCATAACATCTAGCTCAATTTGAATCACTAAAAGCATGCAGCTGTGACTCACCCCCCTTTGGATAAAACAATCCAAAATATTGAGTGCCTTGCAAATAGCGAAAAACCCACTTGAACAGCCTGCCAATGCTTCGTACCTAGGCTATGCATAAATCTACTCAACTGTGAGACTTCATACTATATATCTTGCCTCGTGTTGCATACATAAAGAAGGGATCCAACAGCCTGCTAGTATCAAAAGAGTCTCCTGCATCTTAAAGACAAAGTTGAGTACCTGTCTCCATAGGTGTAGCCCCAGGTTTACAGTCTTCAAGATTAAACCTCTTCAATAGCTTCTGTATATATTTAGATTGCAGCATAACAATGCCATCATTGTGTTGCATAAACTAAATCCCCAAATAAAAATGCAAGGGCCCCAAATCTGACATCTCAAAAATGATGACTGCAAATCAGCCTTAAAGGCTAAAATTTGATCTATATTGGGTCCCATGAGCAGCATGTCATCAACGTATAGAACGATGACCAAAAATGTGTCCTTACTCCTCTTCACATAGAGGGTACTCTCTGTTGGACTGTTGCAAAAATCATTTGCAACCAAGTATGCATGAATCTTCTCATACCATGCTCTAGGAGCCTGCGTAAGGCCATAAAGAGCCTTTTTCAACCTATATACTTTAGACTCTTCCCCTTTCACATCAAAACCAGGAGGCTGTGATACATACACCTCCTCATGTAAATCACCATTCAAGAATGCAATCTTAATGTCCAATTGATGTACATTCCACCCATGATGTGCTACCAAAGCAATGAGACACCTAATGGTAGTCATACGAGATTTGGATGCAAAGGTCTCATCATAATCAATGCCCTTTTGTTGGGCATACCCCTTTGCAACAAGTCTGGCCTTGTAGCAATCAATGCTACCATCTGCTTTGCGTTTTAACTTGTAAACCCACTTAGTACCAATGGCCTTCTTGTCATGAGGTAGATCTATCAAATACCAGGTGTCATTCTTGAGAGTATAGAGTTATACTCATCCTGCATCATCATCCTGTGCTTCCTCAAAGGAAATAGGTTCCTCCTCATTACATAAAGTAGAAATGAGAACATGATCCACATGAGAATAATCTACATGATGAGAACGTGCACGAGTTTTGCTAGGCAAAGAAATTGCCAACTTGCTATCCCTCAATGTCTGCACAAGCCATTTTGGCATACGCCTAGATTCTTCTATGGCTGCTCTCTCCTCATCCACTACATTCTCAATAATTGCCTCATTAAAAGGCTGATTCGTAGGCTGATTTTGCACTTGCAAAGGTTAAATTTCAGCACTTGATTGAGCATTCAATTGCTCTACATATTGCTGCCCTCCAATAAACAAAGGTAGGAGTGAATCAAACATGTCCTGTGAGCATACATTTCGTTGTTTTTTGCATGAAAGCATGGGCTAAATTGAGTTTTCGACAAAAACAACATCTCTACTTACTAAAATCCGCTTTGAGGCCGGATGGTAGAGTCTATATCCCTTGCTTTCTGAACTGTATTCCACAAATATGCATTTAACTGCCTTATCATCAAGCTTACTGCGTTGTTGCTCAGGCGCACAAGAGCATGAGCAAGACAACCAAAAACACACAAATGAGCCACAGAAGGCTTCCTACCATGCCAAGCTTCATAAGGAGTTTTAGACTGTAAGGCCTTGGTAGGGCATTTGTTCAACACATAGTTTATGCACATAGTTGCCTCTAACCAAAAACCACAAGGTAAATCTTGGGCTTTCACCATACATCGTGCCATCTCCACCATGAGAGACCTATTCTTCCTCTCAGCCGCCACACCATTTTGCTGAGGTGTGTATGGCACTGTACATTGATGCCTTATGCCTTTTTCAGCCATATATGCATGAAATTCCTTGGACATATACTCCCCCCCTCGATCTAAATAAAGGGTGTCAACTTTACATTCACATGCATTTTCAGCCATGGATATGAAGTGCTTAAAGCACATAAAAACCTCTAATTTCTGCTTTAATGGGGATAGACCCAGCTATATTTGGAGTAATCATTAATAAAAGTGACGAAGTAGAGATATCCCCCAATAGATGGTGTCCTCATAGGACCACATACATCACGATATATAAGCTGTAATTTCTTAATAGCTCTCATAGATCCATCGTTTTGAAATGATGCCCAATGCATTTTACCAAGAATACACCCCTCACATACATGTCTAGTAGGCGTCTCAAGAGTTGGCAACTCAGACACCATATGTCTTTGAAGGCATAACAATCTGCCATAATTCAAATGGCCAAATCGTGCATGCCATAAATCTGCATCACACTATAGAGACTGAGCAAGCATCATGCTGCAACTCCTCAAATACATCCATCTTATATAGGCCATGAAACAAGGTACCTGAGGCAATTATAGAATAACCATCATTTCTATCCTGAACTGTACATCTATCATCCACAAATTTCACCGTCAAGCCTGACAAGGCTAAGGCTGAAGCTGACAGCAAGTTCTTCTTAATGCCTGGCACATATAAAACTTTCGAAAGAGTAAATGTACCCCCATTTGTAGCAGTGAGAGCACAACTCTACCAACTCCTTTGACAGGATATGAGGAACCATTTGCACATGTGATAGTTCCTACACTTGGGATAGATTCCATAGATGAGAACAAACCTTTTTACTAGCACCACTGTCAAAGTACCAAGCATCCGATTTTGCCATTGACATGCATACATAAAATGAACAAAAGGCTCATAACTGCAATGTACAGTCCATGCCCAATCATCTTGAGCAAAACTTACAGATTCCTTCTTCTCTGCACTTGTTGGTGCAGATGCATCAGCCACATCCATGCCCGATTCTTTCTTTTTCTCCTTCTCTAGCCTTTTCTTGCACTTATGTATGTAGTACCCTAGTTTCTTGCAATAGTGACACTTTCCCTTCTTTTTAGACTTATCACCTTCTTTCTTTGCATCCTTACTTGAGGATTCTGATTTTGGCTTATAGCCACCATGCGAAGAAGCTTTACCTTTGCCTTTCTGATTGGTAATAAAAGCTTAGTCACCAACTCACATATTAGATCTGTTTTACCTAGACTGCTCTTCTTGCAAGAGTACTGAAACCATCTCATCAAATGTAAGGGCATTTGGATTTCCCTTCATCATGAGTCTAAGGGTAGAGGCAAAACTTTGATAAGAATTCGGTAATGCATTGAAAACTGTGGGCACCAATGTACTATCAAGATATATCTCATCCACACTAGCAAGCTGCTCCTTAAAATCTTTGATCTAGGTCAAGAAGCTATCCATTGAGTCTCCCTGATTCATGTGCTTAGACTCCAACTTTTTGCGCAGATATGCAACACGTGCTTCATTGCACACCTAGTATAATGCAGCAAGTGTATTCCATGCCTGTTTTGAAGTCTTACATGACCGAATATGAGGAATAATGCTTCATTTCATAGAAAGTGCAAGCAATGCATGTGCCTGTGCATCTCTTCCATCCCATCTCATTTGAGCAGCAGTGGGAGGTATTGGTGGTGCTTGTGGAGGAGCCACATCTGTATCAGGTTCTACTTCAGATGATGTACCTACAGCACCTGGTTGCACTAGTAGTTGTGAAACAGGACGAGTTTCACTACCACTGACCACAAAAGACCTTTGGCAACCAGTACATGCCTCATCATATAGGACCACAATGGGTAGTTAGTCGCATCAAGTTTGTCCTAAGCAGATAACATGTTGAATACATCACTACTACAAGCCATGAATTTCTACCAAATGTAAAATCTTTTAACACACTGCATGTACTCAGTATTCACTAGATGCAACCCTGGATTGCTGTGCCAACTGACTGAATCACCTGCAAAGTGTATGAAAATTAACACAAAGTAGAGAATAGAGTGTTACTGGCAAAAGTATGATGGTCGATGTTGTTGAAGCCACTGTAGATGCTGCTGCACACCAAATCTTTGCCGCTACACAGCCCAAACACCCGAAATTGAGCAGAAGCAATCCAAAATGATGCCTCTCCAGAACGTCTGTAGAAACCTTGTGGTGCCTAAAATGTGCCCGAAATGCGCCTGAATCACGCCGTAGACCCCAAAAATTTTGTATACATTGTATACACCACACTATAGTATACACCTTCTTGTATACACCACACTATAGTATACACCTTCTTCTCCTAAGAGGGTATCTCAATCAGAGATAGAAAAATAGGGTCATAAGGAGAGGAAGGCAGATTACTAGATCAAGTGTCAAGGAAGCTAGCTTTGATATACCAATTGTTGGAATTAGGGTTAGGGTTTCAACAATGCACACACACAAGATAGAGAAGCTTGAGAGCACACAAACTCACTAGAATAGAATGAAAAAATGTGTGCCAGATACAAAAGATAAGTACACACCCCAAATGAGTAGATAAGAGGGTGTACATACGCACGAGGAAAAAACCTCCTAATGAGGAAAAAATGCCCCGGCGGTCCTAAGTGTGTTCACACACATCACTACCATATAATGCTACACAGCCCAGACCTATAAGCACTTCATACCCATTTAGACAAGCCAGCCAGCCCAAGGTCACTACACTTTCAATTAATAGTTTTGATGTCTAGCTAACACCGAATCGACCATATACCTCCTCAACTAATTATGTGACTGATTCAACAACAGCTCAGTAGTCATCAAATTGACACATATAGGGAGCTCCATCATTAAGAACTTAATTCAAACAACTCACTCATCGAAATAAAAACATCAAATCAACAGACTTTGCATCAATTCATAACTAATACAACCTGAACTGTCTACTTCAGATAGATCGAAATCACTTCAATGTCTCAACAATCCTGAGACCTGGGGCTCAAAGAAAAAGAAGAAAAAAATAGTAAACTGGCGGGTCCTCCACAAGTAGACCTCAAGGGCTTCCCAGTCATTATCTGCATGTCATACATACCTCCACTAGCTGACCTTGATACCTCAACACGCTCCCTCGAGCTTAACTTTATATCGTGCACTCCAAGTAAGCTTTTAAACCTGTGAAGCTTCTCTTTATCTAATTCCTTCATGAAGATATCATTCACTTGAACATTTGTGCTACTAACATAAACCAAATCCATAAACCTACTAGCCGTCAGAAAATTATAATTCACCTCAATGTGCTTGTCCTAGCATGATAAATTGGGTTACTAGCCAATTATATGTTGGTCACAGTGTTACAATAAATGACAACTACCCTATCCATGGTCTCACCCATATCTGTAAGTAGACTTTACAACCAAGGTACCTCACATGTTGCCATAGCAACACCCATGTACTTAGCCTTTGTACTTGACAAAGTAACCATTGGTTGGATGCTTATACTACTCTCTAACTAATAGAAACACTCTTAAAAGAGAACATAAAGCCTCTTGTAGATTTCCTATGTGAGATACTCCTAGCCCAATCCACATCTTTGTACCCATGTACTTGTACTTATGTCCCAATGACATAGAAAAGTCCAGAATTTACTATGGACTTTATGTACCTGAGTATCATCCTAGACACATCTAAATGTGGCTCACTCAAGGCTTGCCTAAGTTGACTCATTAGCTCCACTAAATATCCCAAGTTTAGCCTATGAATGTTATGTAAAAAATAAACTACTGCCTACTATGTGCCTATAAAAAGTAGGGCCCTGTAGATTACCCATATATGTTGTTGTCTTCTCCAATGACACTTAGATTAGCTTAGACCCAATCATCCCATACTTGGATAGCATGCCCAAATCATATTTCCTCTGTAAGCCAAATACCATTACGTGATCTAATTACCTCTATATTGTATCAAGTAGATATCATAACTCACCTAAATCTTGCATTTCAATCTTCTTCTTAAGAAGTGTCTTCTTCATCTCATGAATGCCATCACTATCACTTGTGACAATCAAGTCATCAACATTGATGATGACTAGCATAACTCCCCTATAAGTCTTTCTCACATAAAGTGAGAAATTAACATTGGGATATTCGAAATCCAGAAGTGATAAATTGCTCCCTTATCTTATCTACCATGCTTCTAGGTGCTTGCTTCAAGCTATATGAGGATTTTCACAACTTGCACATAAAATTTGGGTATGCATGATCCTCATATCAAAGTGGCTAGACTATGTAAATTTTCTCCTATAAATCACCATGGAAAAGTGTATTGTTTATATCCATTTGATGTAAATACCACCTCTTAGCTTAGCCATAGCAATGATCACTCTCACAATTTCCATCTTAGTAAATCGGACTGAATGTCTCCTCATAGTCAATGTCATATGTCTATACATATCCCTTGGTAACTGATCTTGCCTTGTACCTGTGCTAGCAGAACCATCAGAATCATGCTTCACTTTGTAGGTCCACTTACATCCAATTGCCTTCTCTTCCTTAGGCACATTCCATGGCATCTTCCCAATGCTTTGTCTAAGTGCCTCCTCAAAACGTGTGGGCTCTATCTCTTATATATAATTGATCATATATATATATATATATATATATATATATATATATATATATTGATATATATATATATATATATATTGATATATATATATATATATATATATATATATATATATATATATATATATATATAATGATGGGATGTACCCATCACATCTCAACATCTCCACTAGTTCTATCCACCATTAGATATTTCCTCTAGATATTTGACTGTAGTAGACTTACGTACATTGGATCACTGCTCTCAAGTGCCTTTCTTTAGAACTTTGTACACACCCCGGTGTAACATCTAAGACCCCAAACGCCTTATTAGGGCTCTGTTGTAAGACACTATAAGGCGAAAGCAAAAACCACTCATGGACACTCGTGTGTCATAACACCCAGCCTAGTCTAAGTCTATAAATTTATGTAGCTGTGATTTACCATCCTTGGGATAAAATAACCTAATGGCTCGGTATAACGGAGCACCCGTTTGACACATTGCTAATGCTTTGTGCTTGGGCTATGCATAAATTTGCTCAATATCGAGATCACATACTGAATGTCAAGCCTAGTGTTACACAAAAAGATAAGCCATCCAACAGCTTCTTGATACAAGCCAACATCAAAAGAGTCACCTACGTCTTCAAGACTTAGTCGGTAAACCTGGCTCCATAGATGAGCCATAGGTTAATAGTCTTCAAGATTGAACTTCTTCAACAATGTATCTATGTATTTCCTTTGCAGCATAACAATACCATCATTATGCTACCAAAACTCAATGCCCAAGTAATAGGGCAACGGTCCAAGATCTGACATCTCAAATGACTTCTCTAAATAAAATCTAAAATATAATCATCATTAGGGCCTGTGAGGAGCAGCATGTCATCAACATATAACATGATGACGAATAAAACATCCTTAGTCTCCTTGGTATAGACTATTGCAAAAACCCTATGCAACCAAGTATGAATGTATATTTTTGTACCATGCTTTAGGATCCTACTTAAGATCATATAAAGCTTTCTTCAATCTGCATACTTTTGATTCTTAACTTTTTTAAACAAATCCACGAGACTGAGATACATAGACCTTTGCATGCAAATCTTCATTCACGAAAGCAGTTTTGATATCCAACTGATGTACATTCTAACCTTTATGTGTTGCAAATGCAATGATAGTCCACAGGGTGCAAAGGTTTCACCATAGTCAATGCCTTTCTGTTGTGCATAACCCATTGAAACAAGCCTAGCTTTGTATTGCTCAACACTACCATCCACTTTATGTTTGAGCGTCTAAACCCATTTTGTACCAATGGCCTTCTTGCCAAGAGAAAAGTTTACCAAATCGCATGGATCATTTTTATGAGAGTATTGAATCATACTCAGATTGCATAGCACTCATCCAATTTTTAGATTCCTTTGCTTCATTAAAGGAGACAGGTTCCTCTTCATCATAATAACTGGCAACAATAAGAGCATAACCTGCATCAACAAAGAGATACATGATGAGAGCCTGTACGTGTTTGGATAGGCAAAGGAGTGGCCAATTTGTTGTCACATAGTATTTGCACCAGCCATTTTGGCATACTTATATATCTAGCCTATAAAGGCCATGAGACAAGGTACCAGAAGTAACAATTGTCTTGCCATCATCGTGATCATAAACAATACATCTGTCATCCTCAAACTGAACCACTAAGCCAGCCTTAGTAATGGCAAAGACAAATAACAAGTTCTTCTTGATCTGTGGTACATATAATACATATGAAATCATGATTGTTCCACCATTTGTAGCAGTGAGAATAATTTTACCAACTCCTACAATGTGCAAGAAGTTGTTTTCACATGTTACAATGTTTCCTTGTGGAGTAGATTCAAGTGATAAGAGCAAACTGCGATGAGAAGTAATGTGCTTACTAAAGCCACTGTGAAAATACTAGACATGTGCATGTGTAACAACCATGCAAACATCCTTATGCAAAGGGTCATAACTGCATTGCACAATGAAAGCCCAATCATCATGTGCATAGTTTGTAGATTCTTTGTTTTTTGCATTAGATGTTGATGCATCAGCTACATCCATACCTAAGTCTTTCTTTTTCTCCTTCTCCAGCCGTTTCCTGCACTTATTAATGTAGTGACCTACAATAGTTGCATTTGCCCAATTTCTTTGGCTTGTCACCTTCCTTGTGTGCAAGCTTGCTTGATGACTTTGATTTTGTCTTGTAACTATCATGAGGTAAGGATTTACCTTTGAATCTTTGTTGATTGGTAAAAAAAGCCTAATCTCTTATATGCATGACAGATCGATTTTGCCTATATTGCTCTTCTTGCAAGAGCACAAAAACCAACTCAAACTTCAAGGAATTTGAATTGCCTTTCATCTCATGAGTCTGATGGTAGAAGCAACACCTTGATACGAGTCCAGCAACACATTTAAGGCAGTAGGCACCAATGAAGTATCAGGATATATTTCATCAACACTGGCTAACTGCTCCTTAAAATCCTTGATTTTTATAAGGAAACTATCCTTGGAGTCTCCCCCATCCATATGCTCCTGACTCTAATTGCTTGCATATATAGGCGACACGTGCTTCATTACGTACTTGGTACAATGAAGCAAGTGCGTCCCAAGCATGTTACCAAATGTGAGAAATGATACTCCTCTTAACTGACAAAGCAAGCAATGCATGTGCTTGCACATCTCTTCCATCCCACTTTGTTTGTTCCTGCATAGGAGGTATGCTATGTTGTGGTAATGCACCATGTGAAACTGAGTCTGTGTCTGCAAGTGTGCCTTCTGCATCATGTTCATCAGAAGAACCAGGATGTTTCCCACTAGTGCCGACCATAACATTCCACAGCCCTTTGGCTACCAATACATGTCGCATCATATAGGACCATAACGGGTAGTTGGTCAAGTCAAAGCGTGGATTATAACATCCAAAAATACATCACTTTCTACCATTTCTGTTAATACCCAAGCAAGTAATCACAAAACTTGTAAAGTGATGAGTGTTTTTTGATGCAACCAAGGTGGCTGCTATAATAAGGTCACTGACAATGAAGACCTGCATGGTGTTTGAAAGAAATGTAGAGTATAGTGAATATAAATTTTACTTGTGAGATGTAGAGATTAATGTCGCTCAAGTGAAGTCCGTGGATGCTTTCTTATGTATCTAGACACCCATCTATAGTAGATCTGACAAAACTACTCCAGAATTTGATAAAGAACAGTGCAAATCCGATCCCCAAAGATGTCTACAAAAAATTAAAAACTGTGCGATACAGCCCCCAAAACGCACCCGACAAAAATCTGGCCAAAAAACCACATTACAAAGTACTGCACACTTCACGGTCCTTGATCTAATTCAAGAAGATGTGTGACTCAGGGTGAAGGGTAGGTAGCATCACAAGGGCGAGGAGCGTATGCTCTGATACCAAATGTTAGAAATAGGGTTACATGAATGCACACACATTGTGGAGAAGAAGCTCAAGGGAGCACACAATGAGATGATAGATAGATAATGAATGTGTGACGTACAAAGATGATAAGTATACCCCTAGATGGGTGTATACTAGCATGGGGGAAAAAACCTCTTAAAGAGGGAAGAAGTGCCCCAACTGGTCCTAGTGTGTTCAACCAAATATGGCTACACTTCCATCTTGGGATTCATAGTCTGCAAGCACCAACAGTGCTTGTTAGCTCCAAGCTCTTGTGCTTTCATTCTTGTTGTCACCACCAAGAAGATACTCTACCTCTATGTAAGGACTCACCTCTCTCACTCTCACACATGTACCAAGATTCATACTCTCTCTCTCTCTCTCTCTCTCTCTAAGATAAGAGTAAGTAGACAAGCATAAATTAATTGGCACAAAGGGGGATTCTATCTTTGCATTATGAGAAATTCACTTATATACAATTGGCCCTTATTCGCACTTGGGTGCTTAAACTTAAACGTAATCTATTAATCTTGCTAACTTTTCTTATAATATATACAGCTTTTAAAGTGCCATTTACATAACACTTATTTGGCTACTCCCATTTGTACTAGGGAGTACCTTTGTTGGCCCAAAATGGAGTTAATATCCCCCCCACCTGATGTTTATTGCACCCTCAAAAAATTCAAGGACAAGAAGCCCTACTTCTCCGAGCTTGAAGCTATGATAGTTTCTTCTTGATTTCATCTTGTGGAGAGTTCGTTTGAAATATGATAGTGATGTCTAGAAGGAAGTATATATCGTGTCTTCAAAGGTTACATACATGTATCTATCCTAGTAGATAGTGTAGATGATGATAGTAGTATAAAATGCACCCTGCTCATGTCAAAACAACATCATTTTTATCAAAGTTCTCTATTATCGCCTGCTTTTTGTCTACTAAGATTACTATGAGCTTCAAGAAGCGCATGCAATAATAATTGTTCAATCTGGATCCGCCTCCATGCTTGGATCCCTAACAAGTCCTTTTCTTTGACTCTCCATGATGTCAAACTTGGCAGGCTCAGAGAGTGGGAAGTTGTAATAGGGCATGGGAATCCCATCTCTGCTCTACTACAAATGTAGTTGGGGTGAACTGTCTCTTGGTTCACATATATAATGGGTCCACCCGTTGGATCGGTATTGACCACATGTAGATGCTCCCATATTCAAGAATGGTGAGGAATTCTTTCCACCATTCAAGTTGGATCCCAAAATCATCTATCTTTGGTTTGGCTTCATCTGTGTCTATCTTAGAGTATCCACCTCTTATCTCCACCGGGTGCTCCCCACCTTTGGTAAAAACTGGATGCAATTATATAGGTGACAAGGGTGGATCTCTAGCAAGTCTTGAAGGCTTTGCAGACATTGTGGCATTCTCCTAGAGAGTACCTTCCCTTGCCATTGGCATCAATTCTTCCCATTTTGGCATGGGTGCTCTATATAGATATGGAGCATAGGGTAGGCCGTGTGGAGCGATACTACAAGCCTTAGGAAAAAACCTTGTTGTGGGGTTAAATGGTGTAACTTGCATGAGCACCTTGAAGAACAACTTTGGCTTGAGCATTGGGTTAGGTCTTCATAATCTATTTTGGACAAATGCACCAAAACATCTTCATTAGAATAATCAGCAAAGCAACTGTATAGATTGTGGGGTTACCTTTGAGTAGGTTGCTGTTGTAGGCTTGAGGATCGGTGGCTTCTCGAGGGCTAGTGTGAAATCATGTTGTAGAGAAGAAGATTCTATGTTAGTTGGTCCCTCATTTTATGAGTGGGCTTGGGGGCTTACCCATGAGATGGGAGAAGTTTAGAGGAGGAGAAAGGCATATGAAGCAAGTATGTATATGGATAAGCACTCTCCCTTTCCTTGTCATCATCAAGCTTTGGGGGTGGAGGAGGTTTAATGGTACTTATTAAGCTCTAATTGTTCTTTATGAGTTGCAACAGTAGGATATTCAATATGCTCAAGTGAAAAGTCATACTAGAGATATCAAAAGTTTTCTAGAGGTTTATAGATTTTTTAAATAAAGTTTTAAGATACCATAAGAGTGGTATAAGGTGCTTTCATAAAGGCTTGGGTATGTATAGGTTTCATAGGCCTCTGCCCACCTCTGGGTATGGAACCAAGAAAAGAAGGAGGTGATCAAAGCTTTGGCAAAAGAATTGATGATTTTCATTGGAAGTCAAACACATAACACTACACAATTTAAGCCAAGGTTTCCTACAATCCATCCTCTACACTGGCAATAGGAGGACTTATAGACATTGAGATGCAAAGTAAAGCTTTAACATGCATGTTAATAGTATATGGTTGCATGTGTGTGTGTGTGTGTGTGTGTGTGCGTGTGTGTGTGTGTGTGTGTGTGTGTGTGTGTGTGTGTGTGTGTGTGAGAGAGAGAGAGAGAGAGAGAGAGAGAGAGAGAGAGAGAGAGAGAGAGAGATCCATGGAAGATATTATTACACATTATTATCCATGGAAGACATTGTCATACATTATTGCTTAATATGTGAAATTTAAAATGAGAGAATTTTGCAAACCAATAACATGAGATCTCTAGCAATGCCCCCTTCAAGTAGTTAATTCACTTTATGAATGACAACATTAGCATTCACCTAAGGCGTAGGGCTCAAGGAGATCAATGTACATTTTATAAAATGGAATAATGAAGCTTGTTAGTTGATGGATGCCATCTTAGACCCATGCATTACAATTTCCTAGTCTGTTTTGTTTTGTTGCTAGCTCGGATAGTCCATTCATGTGCTTGCATTTTCTATAAGGTGAAGTTTATACATGTGAAGTGGGAAACATTGTGTCATTCTAAAATAGGACAACATGGATAGTCTATTTAGGTGCTTGCATTTTCTATAAGATGAAGTCTATACCCATGGAGTTGGAAACATTGTGTAGTTCCTAGTCAACGTATGTGCAAGTCCACTTTCCCAACCTCAGATTGTACCTTAAGATAAGGGAAAGCATTCAAAGATCCATAGATCAATACCATTCACCCAAATTGCAAAGGACAAATGTGGCAATTGTGACCAAGAGAACCAATAAATAGAACTATATATTCAAATGAAAGATCAAGTCCTCTATGCAAAACATGAGGCTTGATTTGCCTCCCTCCAAAATGATTTTATTAAATCTTAAATTGAGCTCTGCATATAACCGTTATCCCAAGATGGATACCCATGAGAGGTGAGATAAAAATCCCAACGATAAGGCTGCCTTTAAATTGCTATGATTGTAAAAATTTGTAGAAAATTTACAATACTTGTTTTAGTTGCGTAATAGGGCTTGGACTTTTTATTCAATGGACCATCAATGAAGAATGAAGCCAATGTGTTTGACACAATGCTTTGGAATCCACAATGTCTTATGCCAAGCTGATGAGTAGTTTCATTGCCTTGCATATACAGATTACCATCAACAAGGGTGGTGCCAACAAGGGTTGTGTATCACACAACTATGCACACCTTTAGGGCTAAACTACTAACGTAATTGTGATCATGCGATGGACAAAAGAGAGAGGTTCAATAAAGAAATATCATGACCAAATGTATCCACCATTAAAAATATTTTTTCAAATTATATGTCACTGTATCCAATAAAAACATGATTTAAACAAAGATATCATATATCAACACCAAGCTAGACATTTGTGGATAGTCCTCATTTAGTCCTTTTTACTGGGTTTCATAGCTCATGTAGCCCTTTTTGATTGGGTTTCATAGCCCCAGAGAAAAATCAAGAAGGTGACTCTAGTACACATAGAGAAGTAAGTGAATAAAATTGATTGTCACATAGTAAATATACGTGTAGTGATAACTAAAATACAAAAAAAAAAGTACATACAGAAATAAAAGATAGTATACAAGGCCAATAATTATTTATTTATGAACGTTGAGAAAACCGAGAAACGGACAAGAAGTTTTTTTTTCATATGCAAATGTGAACGCGGGCGCGTGTGTAACCGCCCACCATATTATAGCTTTGTAGAGTTCCGCCGTTTCACATGCTCTAGAGAAAGGCCGCGCCGGCGGTTCACATGCCCTCTGAGTATAACGTGCCCCACGAAAAAAACCATATGCTTTCTACACACTTTTTATATATATATTTATTTTGGGTTTTTGAGTCTCTCCATGCAAGCCGTTTCATAACCAGTCAAAACTCTTCTTTTAAGAGTTGGGTTGTTTGCTCCAATGCTCTCTTGCATGGGAAACCTCCCAAAGTAGCCAAATTGAAAAGTTATTTGATTGCCTCTAGGTAGTATAGAGCTTATAACCTCCCACTCATAAACTTTTAAGGGCACCCACCTATCCTCCAACCCCCCTCATTGTATAAAAGATGCACTTTGTTTTATGGAATCTGTCTTGTTTTGCACTTTGATCAGATTTCAGACTTTAAGTGAACATGTGTAGGTTATAGAGCTTATAACCTCCCACTCATAAACTTCTCCAACCCCCCTCATCGTATATATTAGATTTTAAAAGATGCACTTTGTTTTATGGAACCTTTCTTGTTTTGCACTTTGTTCAGATTTCAGACTTCAAGTGAACATGTGTAGGTTATATACCTTGTTTTGTCTATTTAACTTTGAAGGCCACGATACCTTGTTACATGTGTGCAAAGGAAGCATGTTCAAGCAAATTGCCTGATACCCCTTGCTAACACGCCCATTGGAGGCTTGTTTTTGGAAGCCGCACCCACCAAGTACCTTCTTAGCATGTGAACCTCACATGTTTATACTGATTATAGCTAAAGCAACACTCCTTGTCTAACTTTGAAATGTTAATTAGCTTCACACACATGCCATCAAGTACAATGAATGTGGTGTTGGATTTTGAGCCTTCATAAGGTAAACTGTTGGGTTCATGTTTGCACACAAACCAACAAACAACAATTATGCAGTGAGACTCCAACACTCAAAAATGGATATCTTAACGGCATAGTGCTAGGTGTTAATGAATCTTGCAAAAGGTGTTAATGAATCTTGCAAAACCCTTGTTGTGTGATCTAAAATGTCACCACAAATTCACTCAATTCTAAACCTATAGTAAAGACTCCAACACTCAAAAATGGATATCTTAAAGGCATAGTGCTAGGTTTAATGCATTTCCTTTTCTCTGGTTAATATTTAATTAAAAAATTTTGCTTTTGATATTGAAGAATTTTCCTTTTTTTAAGTGTTGAAATTCTATATAGCATCATAGGGTGCCTAGGGTGCCAATAATAAAATGTATCCTAGGTACACCAATAGTATTATTTTTTATTAGGAGATTCTTATAGACTTTCGGTTTATAAGAGGTGTGTTGCATCCCTAGGGTGCCAGTAATAAAATGTATCCTAAGTACACCAATATTTTTATTTTTGATTAGGTGTTCTTAAAGACTTTCGATTAGCACACCAATATTTTTTATTAGGTCTTCTTATAGACTTTTGATTTATAAGAGGTGTGTTGTTATTTTCTTTTTGTTGGGAGGATATATTTTTTTATTTTTATTTTATATTAGTGCCGAAATGGACAGACCCCATGCCTCATGGCATGCGAGAGGAGGGGGTGGGCATTGAACCCAAGCCCTTGTGGTGTAGGGTAAGAGCCCTTACCGCTGCGCTGTCTCCCCCACCTCGAGGTGTGTTGTTATTATTAGATAATAATTATGAAAATTTGATAGACACTCATCATTTTAAGTGTATAGGTGTAGTTATTTTCATGCAAACTTGCATATTACACACATTAGACAATGTGAGCTATTTTTAATCTAAATCAAATTCTTCTTTCTTATATGCTATCATGAAACATATTTGACGTAAAAAAACATTTTAAAACCACATTTGATCTTTATTGATGTGTAAGATCTCTCTCCTTATTAAATGTCACAAACAAAACTATGATTGAATCTAATTATTTGAACCAACTCTTAATTTCATGTCACCACATAGACTTTAAAAAGAAGTATTCTGAATTCTGGCATGCTATCTCTAATCTCTATAATGAGTTCATAAGTTGTGCGTTATGCTTCTTTATAAATAACAATCTTCAACAATGTTTTTAAAAAAAATTAAATCATGCTCTTGAACGTTTCAAAACAAATTATGTTTTTTTTCTCAAAATAATATAGTCACCAATTTCCATTCTTTTCATGTTCCAAAATGGTGCTTACCATTCAAAGTTGTGATATTGTGGTAGGTTCACCTTGATATTATAATCTATAGCGGAATATTATTTTTAGGTGATCAAAAGCTATTACAAGGTCTCCTTTAATGCCTTTAAGTGATAAAAAAATGAGCCACAAAAATATAAGCTTGTCTTCATTGAAGTTGTAAGCTATATGAACAAGGAAAAGGTTCATAAATTTTTAAGTTCAAGACTAGCTTGCCTCTAATTTGAATTTCAATACCAAAGTAAAGTGAAGGATTCACATTAAACACATACTTTATAAGACTACATTCTAAAATTCATAATACTAAATATCTAAAGGACTAAGTATTTTTTCTTTTAATCAAAAGGATAAACCTCCCTTTGAAGTGTAATGCAATTCCAATTTGAGATATGTTAAACCATATGCATACATAAGGTACAAGATTCACAAGCATGTACACCAGGATCAAGGACACTTTTTATAATGACTTGCTTATCTTTTTGAGTAATCAAAGTATTTATTGGCTCAATTCACATGTTTCAATCCATAAACTTAGTTAAATTATTTATAAAATGAATTTAATGTTGAGTTTGATCAATATCCAATCCAGAAATTATTAATCCCTTAATCAATATCATGTTATATTTTTTTCAAAAAGAACAATAATAGGGTTTTAGTCAAGCACCATTTCCATAGAATGAAAATTCTTAGCTGCCATCATGTGGTTGAAACAAATGATTATAGGATTTATCAAGTTGAACCATTAAAACATGATGGGTAGATTTGTAGTATTATGCCTATACCTATACAACTTATAAAGAATCTGATTACTTCCACACAATAATACATAACATGAATCCATTTCTTTATTATTGGCTCATGTAGCAACATTCTTATGTGCGAAGAGTTGGGTGGTATATCTTTTGGATAAAGACTCAATCAACATTAAGGTGTTTGGTGCATTTGAACTAGTTTGAAGCAAATTTGAAAATAAGGCTAAGAGAATGTTTAATAAGGTTATAAGTTGTTGTTTAAGTTGAACCATTAGAACATGATGGGTTGATTTATAGTATTATGCCTATGCCTATAAGGAAACGGATCATTGCTGCCAAACAATGATACATAACATGACTGTATAATTTTAAAAATTTTGACAAATACAAGGCTAAGAGAATCCTTAATAAGTTGTTCTTATTTTTAAACTTGTATGTATGTTCTACATTTACATGTGCAACAACTTTTTATATAGAAAAAAGTAGTTTGTAATCAAGGGTAGGTGTAGAATAGGCTATTAGTGAAGTATATCAGTATTTTTTATCGAGAAGTTAATAGGCTTCAATGCTTTTTAATTAGGAAAAATTTAGTAAAAATGGCTACCAAAGTATTAAAATGAATATTCAATGTTGGCAAGATTTCCACTCATGTTACACGTGATGATTGCCTAAAAACAATAGGGGGGATTGGGGGATGTACGGTTGCAAAAAATATGACTTTTTAAATGATTATATATATATATGTATATATATATATATGTATATATATATATATATATGTATATATATATATATATATGTATGTATGTATGTATGTATATATGTATATATATGTATACATATGTATATATGTGAGTGCGTATGTATGTATGTGTGTGTGCATACACACATGCACATATGTATGTATGCATGTATGTATGTATGTATGTGTGTGTACATATGTATGTACATATGCATGTATGCACATATGTATGTATGCATGTATGTATGTGTGTGTACACACACACATGTTCTTTAAAAAATGAAATATGAACATTAAAGAAGAGAAGAGACCTAAAAGAGGAGGATGATCTCATTCTTTCGCTAAAGATTCCAACCTAAAAAAAGGAAGAGCGTTACAACCTTTAGCTACATATTCCAAGAGGAGTCCTACAAAAAACAAAAAGGCTTTATTAGTAGGTAGATGTACATATTTTTGGGTCCAGTTGGAGGATATAAAAGATTAATTTTGGTCATAAATTGAGTGATTTTAAAGATGTTCGTATTTTTGATCAATTTTGGAGTTTTTATGCTTGTTTTGTGCTATCATTTGTAAGTGATTTCTATTCCATACCTAACCATGTTAGATAATGTTTAAGAGGGTCACAATGGGAAGTTTAGACTAAAGGAAACTCGCATGGGGATTTGTATAGTAAATATAGCCGTAACGGGTGTCCGAAACAGGGCCCGGACACCAAATTGACCCTTAATTTTCAGTAACAGCTTCACATGAGAGGGTAGATAACTTGATTTGTTAGAGAGAAGTATTAAAGAAAGTTAGATCATCACAAGAGGAACAAAGTCTGTGCTCGGGCCATTTGGAGATTCTGCACGGTTTGGCCGCTATTTCACGAAACGAATCCGACACCACTTTCGAGTGTTAAAAAAGAAGAAGATATCATCTCTATTTTGGTTAAAGATCATGTTTTTAAAAAAGATTGCTATCTTTATCGTTTTCATGCATGATTTTTTGAGATTAGGGCCGACTGGTTTGCCAGATAGAGAACGAGATTGAAGCCCTTTGGGAGCCATGCAGTAGAACCCAAAGAGGACGAGATTAAGAAGGAGGCATACCCGAGATAGCTGCAACGTCCAGTGTGGAGGTTGGGTGAATGAACGTTGAAGAAAAGCCCTAGATTGGCTAGATTTTCTCTTAGTAATTATCTCTCTAATTTTTGAGTAATTGTATTGGCAATTATCATATGTTTTTAGATTGTTTGACTTAGAAAATAATTATTGTTATTTGACATCTTTTCTCCCTTCTTTTGAAAAATTTGAGAAATATTGTGAGTATTTGTGATTATTTAAATGGAACAGAATATGGGACACGTTATAGTAGATTTTTTTGTGTGTAGATAGCTCAAAAGAAAGTGAACATTATATAATATACTAACTATAATTAACATTAAAAATGTAATGTATCAAATAAATTTATATTATATAGTACATATTCTATTCTATGAAGTATAGTATATAATAAAAATATATTTATCAACGTTTATTTTTAAAATAAGGCTATAGAAATCATATATATATATATATATATATATATATATGTATGTATGTATGTATGTATGTATGTATGTATGTATGTATATATATGTGTGTGTGTGTGTGTGTGTGTGTGTGTGTGTGTGTGTGTGTATGTATATATATATATATATATGTATTTATGTATATATATATATATATATATATATATATATATATATATATATATGTATGTATTTATGTATGTATATACACACGCACATGTGTGCGCGCGCACGCACACACACACACACACACACACACACACAAGCACTAGCATACATGCACATGCACACATGGAATGAGTGTGTGCATGTGTGTGTGTGTGTATACATACATAGAGAGAGAGAGAGAGAGAGAGAGAGAGAGAGAGAGAGAGAGAGCTAACCAAACAAAATAAACTCCAAGTTGTGTTAGATTATATAAGCACAATTAAAGTATTTCTTTAACTTGTGTTTTTTTTTGTTTATTTACATGCAAGCACATAAGTCCCAATAATAAAAATTAATGTCATTATGTACATCTTTTATTATTATAACTATCATGCACACACAATACAACCAAGAAGTATTACAAGCTAGATTACTTTTTTAATGTCACATATATGATTCCTTATTATTGTATTATATATGAATTATACCTACATAGCACACAATAATGTATATATATTTATTATCTAGATTATATGCATAATAAAAAATTACTCTTGAATTGCAAAGGTTCTAACATCAAAAGTAGTTTTCAATCCAAAAGAATTGGTTAGAACCTTGACACAAAAGGTGCCAATGCTATATGTGAGTACAACCAAGACAATAATATTTTGAAGTCTAACGTAGTGTAATCAATCAAACACATCTTTTATGTTTCTACTTTTACTTTCAAAAAGCCAAAAAAAAGTAAAGATCGAATTGCTGAGCTTACCAAAAGCAAACATGAGAAAACCAACGTGGCCACCTTTGTAGTACCAAGTACATTTTCTTTTGAAAAACATAACAAGTGTAGCATGGATGCTTGCTTACAAATAAGGCATGGATGCATGGATGATTACAAGAGTAGTTATCTTTGTGGTACCAAGTATATTTTGCTTTTGAAGATTATGACAAGTACCAAGTATATAAGAAAATTTTACTTTTGAAGATTATAACAAGTGCATAGATGCTTACATACGAGTAAGACAAGACAATTACACAGAACAAGGACCCTGAGTTCATACCCCAAACCATGCTAGTTCTGACAAAACACCACATACTTGTAAGGGCATAACAAACTTGCCAATGGAACAAGACGAAGCAAAGATTTACCCCACATTGGCTACTTATTTGGCAATCTTGCCTGTTACCACCATTAGGCATGTCCCTCCCACCCATTATTACATCCAAGTGTATGATACTTACCTTGTGAGAAGGAAAGAAAAAGACCCATTAGCGAGGACAAGGCGATGGAGCGCGCCCACGAATCACGTCCAAGTGTGTGAAGGCCCTAAGAGACATTTGTTCACGCGTTTCAACACAGCACATACGCACCCACGGATCACGTCCGAGTGTGTAAAGACCTAAGAGACACTTGTTCAGGAGCTTTAAGACACCACATACGCGCCCACGGATCACGTCCAAGTGTGTACAGACCCTAAGAGACCCTAAGAGACGTGTGTTCACGCGCTTAAGACTGTTGTAAAAGAAGGTAAGAGAGATGGCTTGCAGCATAAGTAATACCCGGGTTAATCCTGATAATAAGCAGCTTGGATTAACCCTAATTAAACCTACTTATGATGATGGCTTGGCAGTGTGGGATTGTTTGCAGTGGGCGATGGCTCCTTGGACGGCAGTATGGAGGTCATGCAGGGAAGAGGTAGCAGGGGCGCCTTTGTTGACAACGGCAAGGACACCACTATGGTGGGGCGAGGACCTCATGGAAGCTGGGCAGCTTGCAAATCCCACATTCTTATACTTTGAAGAAGAAGGGCCTGCACCATGCTGCATGTAACCATAATCTGGATTAAGGTTGGCATTATCAGCCCTTCTCACAGGAGACTTTGCAAGAGGAGTTGAACTTAGGCTCTTGGCCTTCATGTTGTTGAAGCCATTCATGTCCTCATTCATGCTGTTGTGCTTGTTCTTGAAAGACAGCTTCCCATACAGTGGCCTCTTCACCTTGCTCACATACCTCTGCCAACTCTCCCTTGCATTCCATGCAAAACCCATCTTTGCCTTCTCTTTCCCTTGCCTCCCTTCACTGCCCACATCATAATTACAGCTCGCTTGCTGCCTTAGCCCCCTCACTTCCCCACTCCTTACATAGTAATTAGTGCCTAATTGCCCTCCATAATCATCATTACCCAGCCATAATCCCCTGCTGCAGGTTGCTTGCTGCCTTCCTTTCTTCATTTCTCCTCTGCCCACAAAGTGATTAGTGCCTGATTGCCTTTCCCAGTCATCACCATCCCACCCTATGCTCTGGTTATGCTGGCCTGCTGCAGGGAGCTTGAAGGTGAAAACTGACCTCTTCTGCTTGTTAATCTCCCCTGCTGATGTGATCTTCCCATGATCATCACCTCTGTCGTCAACCCAAATCTTGGAAGCCTTTCTGAGTCCACTGAAGAGTGTCTTCCAGCTCCATTTCTTTAGCTTGGAGGGAGGCAAGGGGGGCTTACCATGGTGACGATGGTGATTAACTTCAGCATTAGTATTGAGAACGGTATTAAAACCAGTATTGATACTGGTATTAGTGGCAGGATTAACTTTAACCATGGTAAGTTGTGGAGCCTTTCTCTCAGCACCATGGAAGCATGAGTCTTGGGAGCTTCCATTAGAGCATCTTGAAGAGCTGCTACTGTCTCTGGAGTCCTTTTCTCCAGAGCCCCAGTAGCTACTCTGCTGCGATCGGAAGCTTGATGAGCGTGAATCGTTCTTGAAAGCATCGAAAACACCATCTAACCTACAAGATCTGATAAGATTAGCCCCTTCTTGCACACAAAACCCGGTAGACAACCCCTCTTCACACTTCATGGGAAATCCTTCTCGATAGGCACATTGCATAGGAAACCCTTCTTCATTAGCACACCCCAGAGGAAACCCCTCAGATTTCTTAAGAAACCCCTCTTCATTAGCACACTTAAAACCCAACAAACCTTCTTGATTGGCTGCAAAAATGGCCTCTTCTTCATCAAGATCCTCTCCTTTGATGCATTCTAATGTTTGCACTAGCTGTGACCTAGGGTCATGCTGTAATGGGAGAAGCTGGCCTCTGAAGAAAAGCTCATCTGCAGGGGCCACCTCCATAGCTGTCTCATACAAATCATCCTTCATGGTCATGTTAGACATGGTGAATTCGAACTCCTCATGTGAATCCAATGATTTCTGTAGCCTCCTTACCCTTGGGCTGTTATCCCTTCCATTAGAATTTCTATGCATGGCAAGGTCCATGTCTATGTATTGGCACTTATACTCTATGTTGTCTTCTACCATGTTTCTTCTCTTTGCTCGGGTAGAGTCCTCCATAGACAATGTCGAAGTGTCGAACTGTTGGAGAGAATGCAGCTCAATTTATAGTGAGTAGAGCTTTAATGGCTGTCCTTAACTGAGCTAATCACCCCTTATTGATGAAGCCAAGCCCTGACACACACAAAAAAAGAAGAAGCTCAGAAGTCTGTAGATCTCAATGAATTCTTAGTTGGCTTCACCAGAAGCCAAGTAGAATAACTTAGTGTAAATAAAAAACAAATAAGGCTAAGGAGAGCTCATTATGGAGTTAATAAAAAGCTTAGTAGAGCTTATTGAAAGCTTAGTGCAGTTCATTAAAAGCTCAGAAGAGCTCGTTGCGAGGCTCGTTGAAAGCTAAGAAGAGAGCATTCAAAGCTCAGTAGATGTCTCTATAAGCTTAGTATAGATCTCATTAAAAGCTTATTGAAGTCGTGAAGCCAAGGTAAAGGTTAGCTACTTACTTAACCAGCAATCTTTGCAGCTAGAAGATATAAACAGGATAAGCATAGCATTGACAGGAGAGGCTAAATGTCATTGCAAGAAGAAGAAATACTTAGGAAAGTGCCATGAAACTAAGGTCTTTGTCATGGAAGTAAGGTCTTAGAAGAAATGCTTAGACAAGTGCTATGAAACTAAGGTCTTAGATGGCATATATATAAGAGGCAACCCTGTGAAGCCCAGCTAAGCTAACTCAAGCTCTCTCAACCTATACCCATGTGCACAAAGAGGGGAGGAGCCCATCAAAAACATATATAAGTATATTATAGAACAGAAACCTCTCAATAGGAAACTGCTTGACTTGCCCCTATATTCAAAACGTGTAGTTGAGAACCATCACCACCTCATGAGGTCTGCAGGATCAAAAGCCATTTAAAAGATAAGAAGATAAAAGGCCTTAGTGGGTCACTGCTCCATACACACAGACACACACACAGAGAGAGAGAGAGAGAGAGAGAGAGAGAGAGAGAGAGGGAGAGGGAGCGGGCATTGAAAACACTGACAAGACTCAAGACAATGAAAAGCCAAAATCATCACGACTCTACAGAAAAGTGTGGGTGTGAATCGTACCTGCATATACTGCTTAAGGATGAAAGCCTGCATGCAATGAGAGCTTTGTGTGCAGCTCGGAGGCAGAGGGTCTACTTGAGCTCATTATGGCATTGTGCACGAAGTGCCTATGTTGAATAAAAGCCTCGGCTTTCCATGCATGGGTTTGCCTCGCTTTCCATGCATGGGTTGGCAATGGCATGATGAGGACATCTCAACCGCAATTCAACCTATGGAGAGAGTGACTAGAGAGAGAGAGAGAGAGAGAGAGAGTGAGTGACTAGAGAGAGAAAGAGAGAGAGAGCATTGATAGATAATACATGCATCTGAATAGAGATTAAATGCACACCTGCAATCATAGTATCATACACACATACACTCTCTCTAAGGTCCAACACACGTACACTCTCTCTCTATGTACGTTCGTATGACGTGTGTGTGTGTGTGTGTGTGTGAGAGAGAGAGAGAGAGAGAGAGAGAGAGAGAGAGAGAACACAAGGATAGTGGTTGCATTAACAGCATGATAATCTACAGGATAATACATGCATGCATGCATGTTTGTGTATATATTATATCTATGTTATACGTCCGTAAGTGTGTGTCTCCACATGTTAAGTATACGTCTATATGTGTATGTATACACACGTATGAATGTATGGTGGGAGAGAGTACGTAAGCTGATAGGGGGAGTGCAATGATATACGGTGATGAAGAGGGAGCGGGCGCAAAGATACACAGAGGGAGAGAGAGAGAAAGAGAGAGTAGATACACTGTGTGTGTGTGTGAGAGAGAGAGAGAGAGAGAGTAGATACACTGTGTGTGTGAGAGAGAGAGAGAGAGAGAGAGATAGAGAGAGAGGATGGGGTTTACCGCACAGAATGGAGCTTAGATTCCCAAGAGAGAAGAGAGCAAAAGGCTTCCAGCAGTGAAGCGGGAAAAGAACGAAAAGAGCAGCCACCACCACCTACATGATGGGTTGGTAGCTGCCAGTTTCGTACGTTAAAAAGAGAAGAGGGAAGGAGTGAGAGTACCCTCCTTGAGACAGAAGAGTTCACATGTCCTCTTCCCTTTCCTTCTTTCTAACGGGCAACCTTGCCAATTTTTACTCCTATATTAAAGTTGTATCTAGTGAAAAATACTCACTTATACCTTTGGCCTCTAACCCACCCTAGTGGCATCTGAAATTCAATACTTACTCTCCACAAATTTTGTTTTTCCCAACATACCCTGTTGAATTTTCCATCTATCAATGATTGTGGTCTAAGTTGACATTTAAATTGTACATCAATGATTTATACGTCTCGATGGTGTGTACAAGGAGAGGGAGTTGACAACGGTCACTTGCAACTTTACAACAAGTCCTGAAAAGAACTGCTAACTTGGTTGTTAGATTGTTAGCCTAGCAAATTGATAGTGAGAATAATACAAGGACAGGTGCTAGTCCAGGTTGCCAAATTGTGGTGCCTCAAGTGCTCGTTCAAGGTGGTGAAAAACTTCATTATAAACTGGTAATATTTAAAGGGGGGACATGGAAACCTGTGGAGAGCTTTGTTTTAGCTAACCACTGGACACAAAAGAGCAAGCAAATGTGAAGACTCATAGGGAGGATTCAGTTGTAAATTTAACAATAATAGGGGACATGGAAAGGGGACTGAAGCATGTGATTGGTTTTATCACAGATGCAATATCAAGATCATGAACACTTTTAACCATTGTGGATCGTGGTTGACAAAGGATTTTATGCGAGGTTTAGACCCACACGTAGATCAAACGTTTTGTCAACACATACACTATTAGTAGTACTAGACCTACTTGTAGTAGTAGAAACCTTCACAAATGCATATAGCATAAAATGCAGTAGTAGTAGGCCTAGTAGTGGTAACATGAACCTTTATAAATGCACACAAATAGATCATTAAAATTTGTTTTTCAAGAAAAAGTGAGATCCTTTATCAAGTCCATCCATCACTATGTAGCACATTGGAGTATGTTATATAAACAATGCAGGCTTCAAGTGGAATATTTATGGTGTCGCCCTTATCTTTAATTGTTCATGGGCAGGTGTTTCCATGACCTTCTTATTGTTTGGCTTCTCAAACACATGATGCAAATGTGTTTGTTTCTTCCCAATAAATTACTTAATCTCTACAATGACCTAAACAAAAAGAGAAATAATGTAACCTGATCGAAGTCATTTTCACAACCATATATGAAGAACTGTAGAATTGCTTTTCTTCTTTACAATAAGAATACATGATTATGAAAAATAATCTTTCTTAAGTTCTGTTTAGAGCCTATCTCAAGAACTTCTACAATTTAAAGCTTGAATATGGAATTAGAAAATGCAAACTTGTAAGTATATACAAGTAATCAACAAGTGCAATATCTTGAATATGGAATTAGAAAATGCAAGTAAATATAAATTTTGATCTTGAGTGCATGCTTTAATTTAGTTAATGTAAGATTTGATTTAATTAATGTTTGCTTCAAGCCTCTTGCATGCTTAATCTTATATATTTTTGACAACTCATCATGCCTATTTGACGAACTCAATGGTCTTAACCTCTTGCTTCCTTCATGCCATTAATGATTCTTTCCTCCACCCACTACATTTTTTTGCTCTCCTCATTTTCAAATGAGGAGAGCATTTTCAAATGAAGGTAAGTGCATTTTATTGAGCAAAAAGATTTGCAACCATTCATCTATGACTAATTAATGTATAAGGAAAACACCCAATATAGTTAGACATATATGCGTCCTTGTATATATCTCACTTTTACTTTGGTCTTGTCCTCGGGGGTTGTACCTTTAGGAAGACCTACATACAACGTTCGTTCAAAGGGTATTTAAAAATACCCTTTTTTGTGAATTTCAACTTAATAAAATGATCCCTTTCTCTTTATAAACTTACAAGTTGTCATTTAAAACCCCCTTATGTAAGTAGATATTTTTTCTCAAAATCTTGATTTAAAAAACCCTCCTAATGATCACACGTAGTAGACTTACTTTTACTTTGGTTTTTTCTTAAGGCATGAAAGCATTGTTAGTCTTGAATAAAATCTTCTTGGTCAATAACCTTCAATGAACTCAAGTTGTCCATTGGATCATTGCATGCACTCTTTTTAGGGGGGATAGTACATATACTATTCTACTTGGGTATATTTAAGGTGGTAAGTGTAGCAATAGCTTCAACCAATTATAGAGGCATGGGAGTGCAAAAGAGTTCATTTATTGCTTACCTAGCACTAGTTTGGTAACAAGATGGAAACGTTTCCTAGGGAATTTTTATGTCCTATGAATTTAGAAATTTTATTTTATTTACACATCAAAGATGCCTTTTGTACATGTCTCTTTCAGATCATAATCATTACATATTTAAAATAACATATGATATTTTTTAAATGATAGTTGACACCTCCATCATGCCTAATTCATGGAAAATTGCATCTTGGTTGTTGTCGGTGCTAAAAGAGGGATAAGTGTAATGACAGTTTATCTTTCTTTCTTCCCATGCCAATAAAATTTCCATGGTTTTTTGATCATCTAGATTAACCATGATCAAGGAAATAATCAAATAAATTTTTTCTTAATATTTTTTATAAGAATTCCATATTTTTATCATTGCTATACAAATCTCTATTTAGCATAGTTTAACCATTATGCGTCATCATTTTTTTCCCATGTAAATAATTCTCTCACAATGTTACGATACTATGGATTGATCATGAATGTTCTCAAGCTTTTTTCTCATAGATAAATATATATTTTAGAAAGCTCTAAAAGGTCAGTTTTATGTTGTGTAGTGTTACCAAACACAAACTAAGGACACTCTTGAAAAGTAGCTTGATGAGGGCTACTAATTAACATGTAATAAATTATAGACTTGTACATTAACATAATATGCATGATCTTCATAAGAAAAGACTAGGCACAACTTGCAAATTAAAAAGTAGAATATTGAATCATTATTCCAAATTATTGATGATTACACTGCATGTTCCCACTTGCCTAATCCAATTGATGGGAGATTTGATGACATTCTTGGAAAAACTACTCAAATGGAGAAGGTTTTATACATTGTATTTAAAAGTGTGCACATGCAATGAAGGTAGTTAATCTTGCTTAATGGTTAATGGGTTATGCTATGTACCTATATATAGCAACTAGTGGGTTTCATATGTTAGGTCGACCTATGTTAGCCACCTTATGTCAAATCTAGCTAGACTCAACTAATCACATCACTTGACTAGGTAATACTTCACTATGCATGGTACCAATTCTCTCTCTCTCTCTCTCTCTCTCTCTCTCTCTCTCTCTCTCTCTCTCTCTCTCTCTCTCTCTCCCTCTTAAAATCTATCTCTTTCACCCTCCTGCAAGTATCAATGGCATTAAGTAGAGGTTGAGATTTTACATATCTCTCTCCTCCTTGCTCACTACCCATTTGTAAAGACTCCATTGGGGTGACACTATTGGTGGAGACTCCCTTTCTTTATCTTTGTGAGTGGTGATCAAAGGAGTTGCAAATCTACCAGCTTTTTGGACTAATTTGTGTTGTTTTTAATTGTGTTGGAATCTTAGAGCAATGGATCAAATAAAACTCTAAAATGTTCTTACCTGTAAGTATTTTCTCTTTTTTGCATTTTTGTGTTCCTAGATAAAAAATCATTAATGCTTGCTATTTGGGTGTCTTTTCCTTGTTGCTTGTTTGCATAGGTGTGTTAGCTTGGTAATTAAACTCCTTAATCTTAAAACATTAGCTAAAAATCTCTTAATTTTTATTAATTAACACTAATCTACTAGTTTTAAGTAATTAGTAGAGTTAAAAAGAGAAAAAAAGTAAACAACGAAAGAATTAAGCTTAAATTAGGTTAAGTGTGTCATGGGGAGTTAATTAGTACAGCTAAAAATCTCTTAATTTTTACTAATTTTCACTAATCTACTAGTTTTTAGTAATTAGCAGAGTTAACGAGAGAAAAAGTGCTAAAAAACCAAAGAATTAAGCTTAAATTAGGTTATGTGTGTCACGGCGGGGAGTTATTAAAGGGTAGCAAACACTAAGCTTAAATGCGGACGATCAAGTAAGGGGAGGCAAACTTGGTATAGGGTCTAGGTGTGCTAGAGAGTATTCACTTGAGGGGAGGTGTTGAAATATACAAGTGAATAGGGTGTGTGCGGGAACAAGCCCTTGGTTAGAGGCTGTAAAAGAGAATGTGTAAATGTGAAAGAACCTGTGAAAAGGTGAGAAGAATCTACTGGGAGAGAATAAAGGGTAGCATGAGAAGATTTAGGAAGTGTGGAGATATTCTGGGAAAAGTGAAGAGGTGGAGAGAATCAGGGAAAAGGGGTGGAGTGAATCATGGAGAAATCAGTGGGATTAGATGCTTGGATGTAAGCTCTATAAATTGAGGCATTGCCCTAATGAGAATTTGCTGGTTTTTGATTATCCATGCCTACATTAATCTATTTGTTAATTACCCACTAATTACGTCTTAATTACCCACTAATTACGTCTTAATTATCCACTAATTATGTCTACATTAATCTATTTGTTAATTACCCACTAATTATATCTTAATTACCTACTAATTACGTCTACATTAATCTATTTGTTAATTACCCACTAATTACGTCTTAATTACCCACTAATTACGTCTTAATTACCCACTAATTACGTCTTAATTATCCACTAATTACATCTACATTAATCTATTTGTTAATTATCCACTAATTACGTCTTAATTACCCACTAATTACGTCTTAATTACCCACTAATTACGTCTACATTAATCTATTCGTTAATTACCCACTAATTACGTCTACATTAATCTATTTATTAATTACCCACTAATTACGTCTATATTAATCTATTTGTTAATTACCCACTAATTACGTCTTAATTATTTGCTAATCACTTTGTTAATGATGTTGATTCTAGTGTTTGATCCACCATAGCTCATCACAATGGTCTAATTTCAACATGAATCACCTTTTATGTTGAGCCGTGCGGTCCCACAAGTCCTTGCACTTCCTTAATGCATGAAACAAACCATAGTACTCGGTCCCATTGTTTTGGTATGAGAATATTCCTACATACAGGATAAAGAAGAGACCTCATGGACATCACTATCAAGTAGCATCATACCTCCATTACCTTATGAAAGATCCCTGCCCCCTTCGCGCAACCAATCGGGGGTACTAGCAGTAGAAGTAGCACTTCTTGCGCAGGGCAGAGCCTCTCACTCGGGGCCTCGCCCATAGATATCCGGACGAGAGACTAATCCCTCGGTTTGTTCCAAACCGAACCTGGAAAAAAACTTCCCCACCCAGAGAGCATGGGTGATTCCTCTACGGGATATTTTTATTCTAACATAGTCAAGAGCCTTAACTAACCAAACTGATCCGGACCGAACTAGAAAGTCACATGGTCAGATCAAGGAAGAGACTTGCACTTGGATCATAGAGACCAACGCTTTTTTCCTCGTCAAGAGGCACAACCGTTGATTCTTTTCCATAGAACAAGGACTATCCGGGATTTACTTCATCTATCGTAACATAACAGAATTGAGTCTCATTTTAGGGATCCATCAGTCCAGCCCCATGGGTTAGCCAACCGCCCAACCAATGTACTGATAGGATCCATTTAGAAATTTGGTTATGTTTTGTCCCAGGTACCAGGAAAATAGTTCCCAGGCCTCCTAGCCGATGCTTCATGCAAACTTCAAGATAGTCACACCACTTACACACCCAATATGAAATTGCATGTTTCACAAATTCAGTTGTCTTTAAAACAATCTTTTAATGAAACCATAGTATCACTGATCATAATCCTCCAAAATATCCGGTTGAATTCTAAATTCCAATCATTCTTTCATCGGTATACCTATGGCATCATTGGCAACCAAAACCCTCACCACCTGTACACTTAGGGGCCTTTTCAATAGTTTCTATATTCACTTATAAAAATCCACATGGACTCTCCATTGAAGATCAGCAAGATCAACCAACAGATCCATATAAAAGAGCCATGGACTCATCCATTGAGGACCAGCAAGGTCAATCAACCAGATCCATGCCCGAGTCCAGAAAACAACTCTAACACCTTGTTCCATTTTCTTCCTCGACTCTTGCGTGGGTATCTTCGGTGACCCAGAGCTCGAGCACCGTATGGTCAGCACACTCTAGGATCCTTCGTAGGTCACCTAGCGCTTCACTCATAGGCAGCTTCCTTGGTCCCTCATCCACTGTACCGGAAGCTCACCATTTAAATCGAACTGAGGTTGGTCAAGACCTCGGCCGACCTTGCTACGCGAGACGTCCTCCATTGACTCTCCGTTAGCTGTTGCAACTTTATCACTTAGGTCTCCACGACCTCATTCACAAGATGGTCAAAATGCTTCCCTAGCATTCTTGACATAAAACAATCATTTAAAAACAGGTCATAAATATAGTTTCTAATGAACTCTCATCTTTCCACATTGTTCCACATCATTTCTCGTTATTCCACATTCTTCTACATCAATTCACATTGCTTAATCCACATTCAATCATATGTATTCCCATTGTCCTTCATCTATTCTCATCCAATCACATTATATTACATCCCATCACATCTATCCTCATCACTCTTATCACATCCACATACACATACACATTCATTTACATCCCATCACATCTTATCAAATTGACATCCATTTACATCACATCACATCCTTTCACATATCCTCACATCTCATTCTCATCTCATCATTCCCATCCACATCCATTTACACCACCTCACATCCCATCCACATTCATTTACATCACACCACATCTTATCACATCCACTCACATCTATCACATCCCATTCACATCTTTTCACATCCTATCACATCTCATTCACATCTCATTCACATCTTATCACATCCATTCACATCTCATTCACATTTAGTAGCTTTTTCTACTTCGATACCGATGATGGGACTTTTTTTAATTTTCTACCAATTGCTTGGCCTAGGTAAAGGTACTTTTTCTCGATGGATATTTTCATATTCTTTCTTAAATTTCTCAAGTGAATATATTCAATATTCTACTTTTGAGTAAAAGAATTCATGGGATTTATAAGAATCAATTCTACCCATATTTCTCAATAATGCTCAAAATTCTTCTATTGATAAATACTCGTAATTTGAATTATGCTAAAAATTTCTCTTTTCCCATTTAATTTCTTGGATCTCAATTATCATGGGAATTCCTCTTTTTGTATTTAAATGATTACATTCAAATGTCATGAGAATTCCTCTTTTATCATAAAATAAATTTATCTAAAATTTCTCTTTTCTTTAATAAAATATCAAAGAATTTCACTTTTACCATTTAAATGATTGAATTCCAAATGTCATGGAAATTTCTCTTCTATCATTTAAATTTTCTCATGCATAAAATAAATTTATCTAAAATTTCTCTTTGAATTTTAATAAAAATATCCATTAATTCAATTGTGCCAAGAATTCCACTTTTACGATTTAAATGATTGAATTCCAAATGTCATGGAAATTCCTCTTTTATCATTTAAATAAAACTACCAAAATTTTTTCTTTTCTTTATTATTTAATTATGCATAAACCTTAAAAATTACTTTACCATGAATTTGATGAAAATCATTCTTTTAGCCTAGGATATTCAATCCTAGAATATGGTAGGAATTCCTCTTTTCACATTATGTACAAAAATGAATTATGTATTAATTTCTAAAAATTTTACCATAGCTCCATTGCTATTACTGATAATTTTTAATATTTTTGAAAAGAATAAGACTTAGTAATATAATTATGATAGAATAACTATCCTTAGATCTAAATCTAATTTATGGAATTAAATCATAAGTTTATCATAATTTTATTAGTATAAAAGCATAAAATGCCATTTTCTTAACCTCTAGCTTCACAAGCCTAGAGTTTGATTTTTGAATTGAGAATTTATCAATGAGAAGCATCATTTGAATAGAGAATTGGTCATAGTAATGACCATTCTTTTGGGGAGAGAGAGATATACATAAAAACGTCCTAAATTAGGCATAAAGATAAACTTTTCTTAATTATTCATTACAACTCTTAAGAAAAGCTTGATTTGCATTATAAACACTTAATTAGAATCTTCTCAAGCTTGAGAGGGATTGAGAAGTGAAAACATTGAGAATAGTGGGAGAAAAACCATGAAATTACATCTTACCTCTTGATTTTACTTGCTTCTCTATCTTAGAAGAAGCCCCCAACCAATGAATTGGTTTTTTAATGTAATAATGGCATGGTCTAGTTCACAGATGAGAATATAAAAGAATGAGGGTCTATTTATAGGTGAGGGAGGTCACTAACAGAGTTTAACTAAATTCTAGAATTTTTCAGCTTCAGTTTGGCTGAATTTGGACAAGATTTGGATCAGTTTGGCTCCCTTTTTGATTTGGTTTGATCCAAGAGAGAGGAGAGATAAAAATATCACAATTTTTTTATTTAAAAACTCATCCAATGTGTGAAATAAGCGCCTACCTTAAAGTCTCCCCCCTCCTTACCAAGGTGTCAAAAATGTATCATTATCACAAAATATCTCATTTTTTAGTAATATCTCATAGTTTGTAACTAATAAACCCTTGTACTCTGTCAACTCTTCATCTTATGTGAGAATAAACCCTTGTACTCTGTCAACTCTTCATCTTATGTGAGCATTTACTCATTTTTTGGTATTTTCTTTTATTCTTTGGATTTATCTCATCCAAACACTTGGATTAATCTTATTGGCCCATAGGAACCTTAATTGGACCATAATTTAAAATTTTTAAAAAATCTTGATCCTTAGGCTAAGGTCTTTTAAATCATTTTTAATTGATTCCTAATGCACTTTGGAGAATTTATTTTGAACTTCTATTTCAGGGGAAACCATTTCAGACACTAGGAGGATTTTTATATCCAAAGATATCTCAATTTCGGATTACCTCTCTCTAGACATTTTCTCTCTCTAAGCCAAAACAAGGTAAAACCAGATCTTTCTTTTATTTCAAAGAGGGGCACCTTTACACCTCAAAAATTGGAGGGAAGAATCTTACATCCTACCCCACTTAAAAAACACGGGAATTTATGAATTTTTATTTTGAATATCAATTTATATGAATTTCATCACACAATTATAATCTTTTACTGGTACTAGCAGCGGAAGTAGCACTTCTTGCACAGGAGGGCAGAGCCTCTCACTCAGGGCCTCGCCCACCACGGATATTCGGACAAGAGACTAATTCGTCGGTTTGTTCCAAAACCGAATCTGAAAAAAAACTTCCCTCGCCCTAAAAGCACGGGCGATTCCTCCATAGGATATTTTTATTCTGACGTAGTCAAGAGCCTTAACTAACCAAACTGATCCGATCGAACTAGTAAGTCACATGGTCAGATCAAGGAAGAGACTTGCACTTGGATCATAGAGACCAACGCTTTTTTCCTCGTCAATCAAGAGGCACAGCCGTTGATTCTTTTCCATAGAACAAGACTATCCAGGATTTACTTCATCTATCGTAACATAACAGAATTGAGTCTCATTTTAGGGATCCATCAGTCCACCCATCCAGTCCCATGGGTTAGCCAACAACCCAACCACAGTAGTGATAGGATCCATTTAGGAATTTGGTTATGTTTTGTCCCAGCAGGTACCACAGAAAAGAGTTCCCAGGCCCCCTAGCCGGCGCTTCATGCAAACTTCAAGATAGTCACACCACTTACACACCCAATATGAAATTGCCTGTTTCACAAATTCAGCTGTCTTTAAAACAATATTTTAATGAAGCCATAGTATCACTGATCATAATCCTCCAAAATATCCGGTTGAATTCTAAATTCCAATCATTCTTTCATTGGTATACCTATGGCATCATTGGCAACCAAAACGCTCACCACTTGTACACTCAGGGGCCTTTTCAATAGTTCCTAGCTCATAGTACCCGAAAATATATTCACTTCTTTTAAAAATCACCACTTACATACCCAATATGAAATTGCATGTTTCACAAATTCAGCTGTTTTTAAAATAATCTTTTAATGAAACCATAGTATCACTGATCATAATCCTCCAAAATATTTGGTTGAATTCTAAATTCCAGTCATTCTTTCATCGGTATACCTATGGCATCATTGGCAACCAGAACGCTCACCACCTGTACACTCAGGGGCCTTTTCAATAGTTCCTAGCTCATAGTACCCGGAAATATATTCACTTATAAAAATCCAGATGGACTATCCATTGAAGATCAGCAAGATCAACCAACAGGTCCATATAAAAGAGCCATGGACTCATCCGTTGAGGACCAGCAAGGTCAATCAACCAGATCCATGCCCGAGTTCAGAAAGCAACTCTAACACCTTGTTCCATTTTCTTCCTCCACTCTCACGTGGGTATCTTTGGCAACCCAAAGCCCGAGCACCGTATGGTCAGCACCCTCTAGGATCCTTCGTAGGTCACCTAGCGCTTCACTCATAGGCCGCTTTCTTGGTCCCTCATCCACCGTACCGGAAGCTCACCATTTAAATCGAACCAAGGCTGGTCAAGACCTCGGCCGACCTTGCTACGCGAGACGTCCTCCATTGACCCTCCGTTAGCTATTGCAACTTTATCACTTAGGTCTCCACGACCTCATTCACAAGATGGTCAAAATGCTTCCCCAGCATTCTTGACATAAAATAATCATTTAAAAACAGGTCATAAATACAGTTTCTAATGAACTCTCATCTTTCCACATTGTTCCACATCATTTCTCGTTATTCCACATTCTTCTACATCAATTCACATTGCTTAATCCACATTCAATCATATGTATTCCCATCGTCCTTCATCTATTCTCATCCAATCACATTACATTACATCCCATCGTCCTTCATCTATTCTCATCCAATCACATTACATTACATCCCATCACATTACATTACATCCCATCGTCCTTCATCTATTCTCATCCAATCACATTACATTACATCCCATCGTCCTTCATCTATTCTCATCCAATCACATTACATTACATCCCATCGCATTCAATCATATGTATTCCCATCGTCCTTCATCTATTCTCATCCAATCACATTACATTACATCCCATCACATCTATCCTCATCACATCTCATCCATTCTCATCTACCCATATCCACATCACATCTCATCCATTCTCATCTACCCATATCCACATCACATCACATCATATCCATTCACATCACATCTCATCCATTCACAACTACCTCGATCCACATTACATCACATCACATCTCATCCATTCACAACTACCCCGATCCGCATCATATCCATTCTCATCACATCACATCCATTCACATTTATTTCGATTCACATCACATCCATTCTCATCACATCTCATCCATCCACATCTATCCCGATTCACATCCATCACATCACATCCATTCTCATCCATCACATCACATCCATTCACATCTATCACATCACATCCATTCCATCTATCATCGCGATTCACATTACATTACATCACATCCATTCACATCACATCTCATCCATTCACATCTATCCCGATTCACATCACATCACATCCATTCACATCACATCTCATCTATTCAAATCTATCTCGATTCACATCACATCCACATCACATCTATCCTAATTCACATCACATCTCATCCATTTACATCTATCCCGATTCACATCACATCACATCACATCCATTCACATCACATCTCATCCATTCACATCTATCTCGATTCACATCACATCCACATCACATCTATCTTGATTCACATCACATCACATCACATCCTATCACATCCACATTTATTTACATCACATCACATCCTATCACATCCACATCCACATTCATTTACATCACATCACATCCCATCACATCCACATCCACATTCATTTACATTACATCACATCTTATCACATCCACATCCATTCATTTACATCCCATCACATCTTATCACATCCACATTCATATATATCACATCACATCCTTTCACATATCCTCACATCTCATTCTCATCTCATCATTCACATCCACATCCATTTACACCACCTCACATCCCATCCACATTCATTTACATCACACCACATCTTATCACACCCACTCATATCTTATCACATCCATTCTCATCTCCCATTCACATCCTATCTCATCTCCCATTCACATCCTATCACATCCATTCTCATCTCCCATTCACATCCTATCACATCTCATTCACATCTTATCACATCCATTCACATCTCATTCACATTTGGTAGCTTTTTCTACTTCGATACTGATGATGGGACTTTTTCTAATTTTCTACCAATTGCTTAGGCTAGGTAAAGGTACTTTTTCTCGATGGATATTTTCATATTCTTTCTTAAATTTCTCAAGTGAATATATTCAATATTCTACTTTTGAGTAAAAGAATTCATGGGATTTACAAAAATCAATTCTACCCATATTTCTCAATAATGCTCAAAATTCTTCTTTTGATAAATACTCGTAATTTTGAATTATGCTAAAAATTCCTCTTTTCCCATTTAATTTCTTGGATCTCAATTATCATGGGAATTCCTCTTTTTGTATTTAAATGATTACATTCAAATGTCATGAGAATTCCTCTTTTATCATAAAATAAATTTATCTAAAATTCCTCTTTTCTTTAATAAAATATCCAAGAATTCCACTTTTACCATTTAAATGATTGAATTCCAAATGTCATGGGAATTCCTCTTTTATCATTTAAATTTTCTCATGCATAAAATAAATTTATCTAAAAGTTCTCTTTGAATTTTAATAAAAATATCCATTAATTCAATTGTGCCAAGAATTTCACTTTTACCATTTAAATGATTGAATTCCAAATGTCATGGGAATTCCTCTTTTATCATTTAAATAAAATTATCAAAATTTTTTCTTTTCTTTATTATTTAATTATGCATAAACCTTAAAAATTACTTTACCATGAATTTGATGAAAATCATTCTTTTAGCTTAGGATATTCAATCCTAGAATATGGTAGGAAGTCCTCTTTTCACATTATGTACAAAAATGAATTATGTATTAATTTCTAAAAATTTTGCCATAGCTCCACTGCTATTACTGATAATTTTTAATATTTTTGAAAAGAATAAGACTTAGTAATATAATCATGATAGAATAACTATCCTTATATCTAAATCCAATTTATGGAATTAAATCATAAGTTTATCATAATTTTATTAGTATAAAAGCATAAAATGCCATTTTCTTAACCTCTAGCTTCACAAGCCGAGAGGTTGATTTTTTAATTGAGAATTTATCAATGAGAAGCATCATTTGAATAGAGAATTGGTCATAGTAATGACCATTGTTTTGGGGAGAGAGAGATGTACATAAAAACATCCTAAATTAGGCATAAAGATAAACTTTTCTTAATTATTCATTACAACTCTTAACAAAAGCTTGATTTGCATTATAAACACTTAATTAGAAACTTCTCAAGCTTGAGAGGGGTTGAGAAGTGAAAACATTGAGAATAGTAGAGAAAAACCATGAAATTACATCTTACCTCTTGATTTTACTTGCTTCTTTATCTTAGAAGAAGCCCCCAACCAATCAATTGGTTAGTGTGTTGAGAGGAAAGCTCCAAGGATGGTTGAAGAGAGAGAGAAGCTCCACTCTCTCCAAAAGTAGAGGATTTTTAAGGGATAATAGAAAATATGCTTATTTTAATGTAATACTGGCATGGTCTAGTTCACAGATGAGAATACAAAAGAATAAGGGTCTATTTATAGGTGAGGGAGGTCACTAACTTAGTCCAACTAGATTCTAGAATTTTCCAGCTTTAGTTTGGCTGAATTATTTGGACAAGATTTGGATCAATTTGGCTCCCTTTTTGATTTGGTTTGATCCAAGAAAGAGGAGAGATAAAAATGTCACAATTTTTTTTATTTAAAAACTCATCCACATGTGTGAAATAGGTGCCTACCTTAAAGTCTCTCCCCTTCTTACCAAGGTGTCAAAAATGTATCATTATTTCAAAATATCTCATTTTTTTAGTAATATCTCATAGTTTTTAACTAATAAACCTTGTACTCAGTTAACTCTTCATCTTATGTAAGCATTTACTCATTTTTGGGTATTTTCTTTTATTCTTTGTATTTATGTCATCCAAACACTTGGATTAATCTTATTGGCCCATAGAAACCTTAATTGGACCATGATCTAAAATTTTCAAAAAATCTTGACCCTTAGGATAAGGTCTTTTAAATCATTTTTAATTGATTCTTAATGCACTTCTATTTCAGGGGAAACCATTTTAGACACTAGAAGGATTTTTATATCCAAAGATATCTCAATTTTGGATTACCTCTCTCTAGATATTTTCTCTCTCTAGGCCAAAGCAGGGTAAAACAAGATCTTTCTTTTATTTCAGAGAGGGACACCTTTACACCTCAAAAGGTGGAGGGAGGAATCTTACATCCTGCCCCACTTAAAAACATGGGATGTCCTCATCTCGCAGGTGGAGTATAATCTCTTTCATCTTCTTCTTCTTCAATCATTTCCAGCGTTACTGCCTTTTGGAAGTGGACGGCCGATTCGGGAACATCTCTCTTTGACTTCCCTTATTCTGAGGTGGAGTCTTGCATTACTTTGGATTGAAACTGAGGGTTGGTTAGAGGGTCTACCTCTAGGATTTCCTTGATTTTGGCGGAAAGGAACCCGATTACTTTGGAAGGAAGGAGCTGGAGTCTGGAATCTTGGTCCCTGATTTTCCTGCCCCGAAAACCTTGATCAATCCATACTGCGATGTCCAAATCCTTGACAGTTATAGCATTTCACTTCCTTGAAACCATCCAAGGCCTTCCCAAGATAAGAGGGTAGGCTGCTCACTCTGCCTTAGTAGGAATAACTTAAAAATTCAAAGGCAATTGCATACCACATATATCAATGTTAAGCTTCTTAATTACCCCAAGAGTTCATACACAAGAATTATTGGCCAAGTTGATATGAAAGGGAGAATATTCATGGTGGCAATACAGCCCAAGCTTTCTGTGGTATCTTGACTCATGCTATTCATGGTAGCTCCTCCTCCATCAATGTAGGCTCCATAAATAGTTAAGCCCTAAATAATCACATCATTGGAAAATCATGCAAATGGAATGTAACATAACTTGCCTCTTTGTAAAATCCCTTGGACCATTGCTTGGATGACATCGTGCAAATAGCTCTCCTGACCATTGTTTCCTCATACTTGGACTAACGGACAAAATTTACAGAAGAGTCATGTCCACCTTGAGTGTTCGTAGATGCTACATCAAGTCATAGACCTTGATGCACCTTGGCGAAGCTCAAAATCACCCAATATGATCTTCCTGCTTGAGCTCTTCTTCTTGTGTTTCCATGCCACATGAGAAGTCTCAACCTCGTCCATGTTTTCCTCCACTTAAGTATTACGAGTTATTTTGCCCACAAGAACTTCTGCCTTAACTTCACAGAGCTATCTCCTCAATAAACATGCCCAATACATAAGCTCCTTGCATAGAAGATGGATTGGCCTCTTAGAGGAGAGCCTTGGATAATTGTGATGCATATGGCCAAGACATTAGCTCCTCCTGGCATAGAAGATGGATTGGCCTCTTAGAGGAGAGCCTTGGATAATTGTGATGCATATGGCCAAGACATTAGCTCCTGGCATAGAAGACGGATTGGCCTCTTAGAGGAGAGCCTTGGATAATTGTGATGCACATGGCCACGTTCTCGACAATGAAAACACTCCACCCTCCCTTATCTAGGTTGAGTATTTTTTGTTGTTTCTACAATACTGAACTCAAAAGTTAGCAAACTCATGAACTAAACAATCAATGGAACTCTCACCTTGAGGAACAACAATCGGCATTTGTGTAAGAACCAATTCTGTAAACGGTGGAGGTCACAAAGCCAACTACATCTTTTTCTCCTTTTCCTCGTCAATCCAAATTACATCTTGAAGAGTGGTCTTAAAGAGCCAATTCTGAAGATGGTGGAGGTCACAAAGCCAACCACATTTTTTTCTCCTCCTCAACAATCCAAATTGCATCTTAAAGAGTGGTGGCCTTCATCTTGAACCTTAATTTTGTAACACGAGGTCCAAAGCATCAATAAAGTGATTTAGCTTCACAAAAGTAGCCTATCAGGGCTAGGAGCATGGGTTGTGTTAAAATGGAAGCAAAGTGATGAGCTATGGTGGATCAAATGCAAGAATCAACATCATTAGCAAAGTGATTAGATAAAGATAATTAAGATAAGATTAGTGAGGAATTAACTGATAGATTAATGTAGGCATGGATACTCAAAAACCAGCAAATACTCATTAGGCAAATGCCTCAATTTATAGTGTTTACATCCACAAGATGCCAAGCATCTAATCCCACTGATCTCTCCTTGATTCACTCCACCTCTTTTGCTTGATTCTCTCCACCTCTTCACTTTTCCTAGAATATCTCCACACATCCTAGAACTTCTCATGCTACCCTTTATTCTCTCCCAGTAGATACCTCTCACCTTTTCACTGCTACTCACTCATTTATAGACTCTCTTTTATAGCCTCTTGCTAAGGGCTTGTTCTTGCACATACCCATTCACTTGTATATTTCAACACCTCCCCCCCTCAAGTGAATAATCCTAGCACACCTGGATCCTATACCAAGTTTCCCTCTTACTTGGTAGCCCATGACCAGTGCCTCAAGTCCCTAACTCATAGTCCTTGACACACACTCTCTCTCTATGTGTCCAAGGCTACTATAAGTGCCCGTGACCTTGACTAAAGTGCTCACACATACATCTACCACATGGCCTACATCATCGGTGGCTTAGAGGTGGTTTTACTCTGTTGGGGCAGGTTACATTGGGTTGTGGGGTTTCTCTCTCTTTCTCTCTCAGAAAAGATGATCTGACTCCACTTCCTTTTATAGGAGTCTCCATGAAGTTTGTCGATGTCGTTCCTTCTTCACTGGGTTTGCTAAAGTAGTCTCTTGCCATGTTTCCTGGCTTCCCACAGTTGTGGCAAGTGAAGGTCCTTCCTCCTCCCCTACCTCTTCCTCGTCCTCGTCCTCTCGTGAGAATCCTCCCCTACCTCTTCCTCTTCCTCGTCCTCTCGTGAGAATCCTCCTCGGGTGAAGAATGCTTTTTTCTCTCCAACTGTTGAGTCCACCCCTTTCTTCTCTTTGACCTTGGTCTCTTTCTCTCTAGTAGAGCTCCTTCTATCTCATGCAGCTTCAATTCAAGTACATTCTTTAAGGTTGCCATGATATTTTCATATTCACCTTTGTCTACACTCTTCAGAAGCACTGCTAGTGCCTCATCATCCTCTACCTTCTTTAAGGTTGCCATGATATTTTCATATTCACCTTTGTCTACACTCTTCAGAAGAACTGCTAGTGCCTCATCAACCTTCTTTAAGGTTGCCACGATATTTTCATATTCACCTTTGTCTACACTCTTCAGAAGCACTGCTAGTGCCTCATCATCCTCTACCTTCTTACCAATGGCTGCCAGTTGTTGCTTAATCTTTTGTATTTGTTCAAGTGTGTGATTAAAGGTTCACTTTCCTTGATATCAAGTCTGTAGAATTGCATTAGCAGATTTATCTTTGAATTTTTTGCTTGAGTGTCAAATAATTTATTGAGTTCATCCCATGCATCTTTTGCCCATTGTATCCCTGTGATGTGGTGAATGATTTTATCATTTAAGCTAAGTGCAATGAGTCTAATGCTTTCTCATTCCTACTCTTCCACTCATTCTCCCCAATTACCTCTGGGCATTCATCTCTTCCCTCAACTAGCCCCCACAGATTGTTCCTCATGAGCAAATACATGGTCTTTGTTTGCCATGTATAAAACTACTCCCCATTAAATTTAGCTATTTCTTGTGTTGTGCTCATGATGATGTGAAGGGGGTCTTACCTCTTGATACAATTCAAGATTCAAGGGCAGTGTCTACCCTTTTACAACTCAAATCTGGTGTTAAATGATCATTACAACAGATTTATCTGCACAAAAATTACATAAAATCAAGGGTAATAAATCTGTACTGAATGATTGGATTATCAAACCATCTCTGAATTGTAATAATCTGAAGTCATAGGGATCTATATCAAATACCCAATGGTAAATTTGAACCCTCAATTGCACCAAAATATAGTGATTAATACTGATTAATCATTGATTAGTGTTGATTAGTAAAATAATCCCTTGTTTTGTGTGTAAAAAACATAGTGTACAGGGAGGCCAGATCTGGGGCCTTAGAGTTCAAATGAGCTCAACTCCTTTCAAATGCATCAATAGCAGTTAGTTTAGTAGAGGATCAAGCCAAGAAACAAAAGATTTGACCAAACATTGAATGCTTAATCTCTGTTTTACCAAAGTCACTTGCAGATTATATATTTGATGCAGACCTTGATGCCACTTCTCCTTGAAGAATTTCACAAATCTGACATCACCAGCATGTAGAGCACCCTTGAAAACCTCTAGGGCCAAGAGGAATTAGACCAATTCCTTCTGTGGAAGAGTAGATCTACAAATTGCTTCAAAAAATTGGCACTTGCAAAATCGTGAATTTTGGCAGCTTCTCCCGGTGCTTTGATGAATTGATTCGACTGTGGGGAGTGTAGCTAGATGAGTCTAAAAGCTGGAAGCCTATTGTTAAGGCTGGAGGGAGAGGGAGTTCCTCCACCAGCAGCTCTGGGGGTGTAGAGAATGGTTGAAAAGAGGCTAAAAAAGTGATTATCTCTTAATCCTAATTAATAGGATGATTAGCAAGATAATAAGATCATAAATTGGATGGATCCTAAACTAGGCTCTGATACCGTGTTAAAATGCAAGAAAAGTAATGAGCTATGGTGGATCAAATTCAAGAATAACCATCATTAGTAAAGTGATTAGATGATGATTAAGATAAGATTAGTGAGCAATTAACTGATAGCTTAATGTAGGCATGGATACTCAAAAACCAGCAAATACTCATTAGGCCAATGCCTCAATTTATAGTGTTTACATCCACAAGATGCCAAGCATCTAATCCCGCCGATCTCTCCTTGATTGACTCCACCTCTTTTGCTTGATTCTCTCCACCTCTTCACTTTTCCCATAATATCTCCACACAAGTATGTGAATCAATATCATGTGTCTTTTCTATATCCTTCTTGCCCTTTCCCTTATCCTTATTCTTAAACAAGTAGTCTTTAGACAAATGTAATTTCTTCCCACAAGAGTAGCACCGGATCCAACCTTTCTTCTATACTGAAGCAAGTGCATGGTCATGACCATTAAGAGACACCTTGACCTTACCTTGTGAAACAAGGGGAAGGACTCTTCTTCAAAGAGAAGGAAGTTGAGGTCATTAAAATCTAACGTGCTTTCTGTGATATAGCACCACAAAGCCCGAGAAACCACATCATACTCTGAAGGAAGATTTGTGAGGATAAGTACAACCAACTAAAAAAAGGACAAGGCAGCACCCCTTGCCATTGGTCACATGGATAACCTTGGCCTTCATTAAAAACGACTACTTCAAACTATTAGCAAAAGAAATTTCCAGACTATAGAGTTGCCCTTACAAAGTAACTACCCTTGCAAAGTAACTACCCCTCACCAAGAAATCTCGTGCATAGAGATCCTCTAACTTGGACGAAACTTGATATGTAGGGGAAAGAGTCAACATGGACGATGAGACCTCCTTTATAATGGTCCACACAAGCATTGAGTGTGCCTTCGAATCACGATCTTCCTAGTCTTGTAATTTGTGCAAGGAATTTATCCTCCTTATCCAACACCTTGAGTTTTGAGGATGCTCCGGCTTCTTCTCACTCACTACCCTAAATAATCTCCCATAAACCCTTATGAATAAACCAAACCCACAGATTCATCTTCCAATGAGCATAGTTGGTTCCATCCAACTTGTCCTCCTTGTCCATATAGGGAGGAGCCATATCCACAACATCAAAGTACGCTGCAAAAAATGAAAAATCTCAGCACTCTAAGACTTCTCTTGAGCACTTTCCAATGGAGCAAGGCACGAGGAGGACCAATCAACCCCCTCTCAAATCTAAAAGAGAAAGGGGCTAGACAACAAAATGCATCGGAAACACCCAACTAGAGGGATGGGAAGCCAGAAAGAAGAGGAACTATCAAGGCCACTTTTGTCAAGCTACACCACACGTAAATAGACCACCTCCAAAAGCTATCCTTGTTATAAAATAGTACACACTCCTTGCAAAACTACTACAAACACTTTGGAACGTAGAAATAGCACATCTTCACCTAGCATGAGAAAATGTAAGGGGCAGGAGCAGGGTAAGAAGAAAATGCTGAGAGGAAGGAGGGCGAGCAAGAGAAAAAATGCAGCCACACCTAGTTGCTCCAAAAAATGCACCACTACAATAAGAACGCTACACTCAAGAAAACACAAGAAGAGAGGGAAGCAAGAAAAAATGCACATGGGTAGTTGTTGGGACCTAGTCGTCTTATGTTGGAGTATGCACAAGTTTGATTAGCAAGAGGATTACAATTGCAATAGCCAACAGATGAGCATTACAATGTGCTTGTGAATAAAATACAAAACAAGTGATGGAGGCCTTTTATATAGGAAGGCTAATAAGCTGGCCGTCTGCACATAAACTATCCAGACAGTAACCCCCAACTTGTTTATTGTAGTTGGTTTGTATAGCAAGGTTATTCCCAGAGTACTTACGCCTAATGAACATGTGTGTGGTGATGGTTTATATGCCAATGGAATAATTATGTATTAATTTATTATTGGATATTTTGTAGGTGAAGATGTCTCAGAAGATTGAGGTGAAAGTGCACATATTCAAGCAAGGTGGTGGCTACTCACTTTTGGGTTGAAAAGTAAAACTAGCCAAGCAAGAAATTTAAACGAGCAGAGCCCTTGAGTGTGGTGATAATGTAAATCAGTTTAGAAGGAAGGATTAGTAAGGCGATTTAAGGGGGAAGCAAGGTTAAACAAAGCAAACAAGAGGCACAAGATAATTGATGTGTATCTTGAGCAGAAGACGAAGCTTTGAACAAGGCATAGAGGAAACAAGGAGCACACGAGTTCTGAGAAAAAGATGGAAGTTATGAGCGGCAACTTACTGAAGTAGAAGACAAGTTCTGGGCACACAAACAAAGGGTCAAGCTTAAGTTGTAGTGTCTTCAAACAAAAAGGACTGAAGAAGACACACACAAGTATGGAGAAGGGATGGAGGCGAGCATGTAATTTGTGCTAAAATACTAAAGGATTTAGAGGACACATGGGAGGTGATGAGGGAGATAATGTGCCAAAGAAAAATGGAAGTGGTGAGTGTGAGGATAGACACCTTAAGGGGGCGAGTATGAAAGTGGCATGGGGAGGCAAGTAGGAAAATGCATGGGAGGCACAACCATGAAAAAAAGGAGGGGGAGGCGAGCATGAAAAAATTTATCACCTTGGAGGAGGGGGGTGAGTATGAGAAGTGCCCTGGGGAGCCGAGGACACTTAGAGGAGGAGGAAAGATGACCAATGTGGGAGAGGCAAGGAAGGGAGAAAGTATTGGGAGGTGAGCATGGAGAGGGGGGAGGCAAGTATGAGAAGTGCCATGGGGAAGATGAGTATGTAAAAAAGGGGCCATGGGGAAGACGAGTATGTAGAAAAGGGGCAAGTATGAGAAGGGGCCAAGAGGGGGTGAGAAAGATCCTAGGTAAAAAGGTAGGGAAAAGGTGAAATTTTCTATACATGCGAATGCATGGAGATTACAATGTGTGAAGGGGCAAGGATGAGATGGCGAGTAAAGGTTAGGCCCACCCTATGGTGTAACGAAGGCGAATAGCAATGAACTACCCATGTGTGAAGGGGGCAAGTGGACGACGATGAAGACGATGACTGGACAATAGATGTGACGGAGCAAGTGGAGCATGGAAATAGCTGAACTATGAGGTGCGATTGCATACATAGAGCAAGGAGGGAGGTGCCCGCCATGAAAGATGAGGTGATAGAGGGTGAGGAGTGAGAAGCATATGTGATAGGATCCCTTAAACCTACTACCTCATAGTGCTTTGATTGAGGGTGGTGGAGTCGCTTGTTACCTCTATGATGTCCACCACCATGTAGGATGGTCTTTCACTGTGCTTGGAGCCAATCAAATAGTTTAGACTCATCATCATGGGGTATAAGGTCTTCTTCAAACATGGGACAAGACGTGGTTAATTGAGGTGTGGGATACAAAGTGGGGGCTACCATGGCTCCATGGATCTCTTAGTTTATACCTTCTTCCAATTTCAGCTCGTGTGTTCCTCGCTAACAAACGATCAGTACTCCTATATTTTTGAGCCACGATCACCCACCAATGAGTAATCCTCATTGACTTCCAAGAGCTACATCACTACAAAGTCAAGCAAGAATGAGATTCCCTGGATTACTATAGTGATGCTCCACTAGGGCTATGGGGTTCACTTCTCGTTAGTGATCATCTAGACACACAGAAGTTAGCTAGTCTCATTATCTAGAGACCCACTACATGAAGTGAAAATTCTAGCATTCAAAGGCACCATCAATAATTACCCTAGAAAGTGGGGTGCCATGAATCTCCAACAGAGAGGCGTGGGCTTTGGTAGTCAGTAAGGGGGGTGTGGTTGATACCCATGCAATTAGGAATGTGTGACCATGTGGGAAGTGGGAGCCCACCAACTACCCACCACTAGACTTGGGTGGCTTACCTTAAGCTGCTCCAGTGGTGCAAAAGGAATTGTAGGACACTAGGAGGCTCACCACCATCTTATTCTCCCAGAATAAGATGGTGT